>NC_136261.1:354636270-355003770 GCF_964187855.1 Myxine glutinosa | reverse complement strand
AGAATGGATCGAAAGGTGTCAAACGGGTCTTAAAGGTAAAAGGGCTCTAAACTCCAAAGGGTCATCAAGGTCATAATAATAATAATTACAATTTAATAATCTATATATAATGGAGCTGTATAATATAATGGAATCAAAACCACATCAGATCAGATCTGTCCTAACTATCAAACACACCAGGGTATTTCACGCGATCAACGTCCGGTGCACCCAAAAAACCGAATTTTTAACCAGATAACACACACCAGATCACACACACCAGGGTTATTGTCCCCCGTTGCACCGCGGAGCGAAAGGGGGACTATAGTTTTCCCCTCCGTCCGTGTGTGCGTGCGTGCGTCCGTGAGTGGGTCCATGTGGGCGTGCGTGCGAACGTGTGTGCGTGCGTGCGTAAGCGAAGGACCGAATTCTAATTTGGTGTGTGGGTGCAACCCACGTCAAAATCCAAGATGGCCGCCACCATGTATGTCTGACGCCATGTATGTCTGAACCTTGTGAGCGGAATATCTTGAAAAATAAGTGAAGTACCAACTTCTAATCTGGTGTGTGGGTGTATCTAGGCATAAGGAAGAACGCTATTGAAAATTGAGTTGCCATGTCAAAATCCAAGATGGCCGCCTTGTGTCTTCCACTTTGTCAACTCACATCACTTCACCGACGGGGGACCTAGGCGTAACACTTGTTGTCCCCCGTCGCACCGCAGAGCGAAAGGGGGACTATGGTTTTCCCAACCATCCATGTGTGCGTGCGTGCGTCCGTGCGGGCATGCGTGCGAATGTGCGTGTTTGTGTAAGCGAAGGACCAAATTCTAATTTGATGTGTGGGTGCAACCCACGTCCAAATCCAAGATGGCCGCCGCCATGTATGTCTGACACCATGTATGTCTGAACCTTGTGAGCGGAATATCTTGAAAAATAAGCAAAGTACCAACTTCTAATCTGGTGTGTGGGTGTATCTCGGCATAAGGAAGAACGCTGTTGAAAATTGGGTCGCCACGTCAAAATCCAAGATGGCCGCCACCATATATATGTCTGAACATTGTGAGCGAAATATCGTGAAAAATAAACGAACTACTAACGTCTAATCTGGTGTGTGGGTGTATATATGCATAAGGAAGAAAGCTATTGAAAATTGGGTCGCCACGTCAAAATCCAAGATGGCCACCGCCATGTATGTCTGAACATTGTGAGTTGAATATCTTGAAAAATAAGCGAAATACCAATGTCTAATCTGCTGTGTGGGTGTATCTCCGCATAAGGAAGAACGCTATTGAAAATGGGTTCGCCACGTCAAAATCCAAGAGGCCGCCACCATATATATGTCTGAACCATGTGAGCGAAATATCTTGAAGAATAAACGAAGTACAAACTTATAATCTGGTGTGTGGGTGTATCTACGCATAAGGAAGAAAGTTGTTGAAAATTGGGTCGCCACGTCAAAATCCAAGATGGCCACCGCCATGTATGTCTGAACATTGTGAGTGGAATATCTTGAAAAATAAGCGAAGTACCGACCTCTAATCTGGTGTGTGGGTGTATCTAGGCATAAGGAAGACCGCTGTTGAAAATTGGGTCGCCACGTCAAAATCCAAGATGGCCGTCACCATATATATGTCTGAACCTTGTGAGCGAAATATCTTGAAAAATAAACGACCTACTAACTTCTAATCTTGTATGTGTATGTATCTACGCATAAGGGAGAATGCTATTGAAAAATGGGTCGCCACGTCAAAATCCAAGATGGCCGCCTTGCATCTTCCACTTTGTCAACTCGCATCACTTCACCGACGGGGGACCTAGGCGTAACGCTTGTTCCACTCCTTTTTAGAGTCCTGTGTACCCAAATCGAATCTTTAACACAATTCACTGAACATTACACCTCAACCTGAGAGAGGGTTTTACACCTGTACATAATAAAGCAAACAACAAACAAGCAAACAAGCAAATATAAACAAGAACAAGCAAACAGACAAACACACACTTTACACAATACACGGTCATTTAAAGCAGCAATTGGCTCTTTTTATACGTTATCAGGTGACATGGAGAGTGAAGAGATCATAGAACGCGAGAGGTGAAGACCATTACAAATTGTCTCTTTCCTACCTTCAATCTCAATCGAACTGTCAGGAATTCACCTCCACGAACTTTACTCTCCCCTCCTCGCTCCAAGCCGCCTTCAGTATCCTGTCTTACGGTCGCCATTATTGTGAAGGAATTAATTATTTTAGCCTTGAATGATTGACAAGACTCAGGAATTAATTGTCCAATCTTGTTTCAGAAGTACAATCTGCTGATTTTAATAACATCTGGGAGTTCTCAATTCACTTGTACAAAAGGTATTTACAAAACACACTTCAATTCAAGTTACACATACAGTCACGTGAAAAAGTAAGTACACCCCATGTAAAGTTTTGACTTTTTCAACATATTTCAACATACAGCGATTTGATCTTCATTTCAACAATATTGACAGATAAAGGTGATATAATATAACAAATATCATGAAACATTTACATTTTGTAGTCCATTGTATAATTTAAATAAACATAAATGCAAATTTCGCATGTGGAAAAAGTAAGTACACCCCAACATTTATCACTACTTCAGATACCTAAAATGAGAATCAGGTGCACCAGCTCAGGTGCAAATGATTAGAACATCATTAGAGAGGATCTTGGAGGAATCTGTCTTATTTAAACCTCAGACATTTAGTTTGGTTTGCTCTTTGTTGTTGAAGTGTGCGGCATCATCATGCCGGGATCAAAAGAGCTCTCTGAGGCCTTCAGAAAGAAGGTTATAGATGCCTACGAGTCTGGGAAGGGATTTAAAAAGATCTCCAAACAATTTGAAATCAATCATTTGACTGTCTGGAAGATCATCTTCAAGTGGAGAAGATTCCAAACAACTGCAAAATTGTTCAGGCCAGGCCACCCCAGCAAGTTCAGCCCAAGAGCAGACCGCAAGATGCTGAAAGTCTCTAAGAACCCCAGAATGTCATCACGGGACCTACAGGTAGCTCTTGCCACTGTTGTTGTCAAATTGCACTAGTCTTCCATTAGAAAGAGGCTACACAAATTTGATCTACATGAGAGATGTGCCAGGAGGAAACCTTTGCTGTCCAGAAAGAGCATCAGGGCAAGACTAAAGTTTGCCAATGAACACCTAGGCAAAGACCAGCACTTCTGGAACAATGACCTCTGGACAGATGAGTCAAAGGTAGAGCTATTTGGCCACAGTACCAGAAGACATGTTTGTTGAAAACCAAAGACAGCATTTGACCTCAAGAACCTGATACCAACTGTAAAGCATGGTGGTGGAAATATTATGGTTTGGGGCAGCTTTGCTGCATCAGGGCCTGGGCAGCTCACCATCAAAGAATCCACTATGAATTCTTCATTGTACCAGAGGGTGCTTGAGGATAATGTGAGGCCATCTGTCGGAAAGTTGAAGCTCAACCGAAGGTGGACCTTTTAACATGACAATGACCCTAAACATACCAGTAAATCCACCAAGGAATGGCAGAAAAGAAATAAATGGAGGGTTCTGGAATGGCCAAGTCAAAGCATGGATCTAAATCCCATCGAGATGTTGTGGGGGGGATTTGAATCGAGCTGTGCATGCAAGAAACCCCTCAAACATCGCACAGCTGAAAGAATTCTGCATGGAGGAGTGGGCAAAAATTTCTCCCAGTCGATGTCAGAGACTGCTAGACAGTTATAAGAAACGCCTGCTTGAGGTTGTTTCTACCAAAGGCGGAAATACCACCTATTAGAGCCAAGGGTGTACTTACTTTTTCCACATGCGAAATTTGCATTTATGTTTATTTAAATTATACAATTGACTACAAAATGTAAATGTTTCATGATATTTGTTATATTATATCACCTTTATCTATCAATATTGTTGAAATGAAGATCAAATAGCTATATGTTGAAATATGTTGAAAAAGTCAAAACTTTACATGGGGTGTTGTGGGAGAATACCAGAATATATGTTCTGATATATATTTGTTCTCATATACTTCTTTTAAAATGTGTTTTCTGAGTAGCTTTGTAAAATGAAAAGCTGGAGTCGAGGAACATTCCTGTTTAACGATAAGAGGTGCTTTACCATTCGAGATGATAACGACTGTCAAGGAAAGGGCTTTGGGACCCTTCAGGAGGGAAACCAGAGGTCTCACTGACCGGGCCTTTGGCCCGGTGCAAGGCCTGGAATTCCATGCCCGAATAAGGAGATTTGGGCAACAAAGGGGGGGGGGGGGGACTTTTATTAGATAAAAAGGAACTTCGAGGAGAACGCGGCGCTGAAAAAGGAACGGGGAGAGATCTGCGCACAGAAGAAGACGGTGGTGCCATGCCACGACCGGCAGAACGAGGCTTCGTTAAAGTTGAGTTTGTTTCTTAGTATAGTAATTATCTTGAATTAGTTCGTTTATGCCCCACCCTCTAAAGTTTTAATAAACCCTGCGCAAGAACAAAAGTGGAGTTTTCTTTATCATATAAGGATTAGGAATTCTTGCATAATTGGTGGCCAGTATGAGGATCGACTGTGCAGTTGGTAGAAGACCAAGGGGAAAGGTAAGCATCCCGTTTTTGTCATCTGTACAGTACGATGCGAATCTGCTTAGTTGTTAATTTTTGTGCAGGTGTTTCGTTTTTTTTTGTGTAAATCATGACGATTTTCCTTTTTCCACCCCTGTTTGTTTGTCTGTTCATTTGTGAACGATTGTTTTGGTAACGCACGGCCGATTGTGTGATGCGGCTCATAGATTTGATATTAGCCCCAAATTGACACAAGCAAGTCACTGAAGACGCATTTACTGTGCATGAGCGAAAGCCTCGTTTGCGTTCATCCGTCATTTCAAAGGTCCCGCATGAGCGAGGAGCAGGTGAGCTATCGCCGGCAACCTGAACAAATTACAATTTCCGGCTCTGAGGCTACAGGGGGCACTGGATTAATGGACACATAGCCCTCATCGCCGTGAACGTTGAGCGCGCGAGGCACACCACACGGTTCATGTAACCATCGCTCCGCAGTCCATTTGACATGTGCACGAAAAGCGCGGCACCTAGATAGCTATCTGTTGTTGGTAATAGTGTTCCAGCTTCGCAATGGGTGACATGCAATTTGTAAAACGTGCTTTCAAAGTTCCGTGCTGTGCACGTACGGAGACAGGTGGGGATTGGCGAGTGTCGACTAATTACGTACACGCTGTGATAGACAGCCAGTGAACACAAGCGCGACACCTATAGAGATATATATATATATGTTATTTTCTTGTCTTTCCCAATTTGGAAATGGCCGAATGGGTAAATACGCCGAAGAACGATCGAAACATCATCGGTTCAAATCTGGCAGCATTTGTATTATTTTTTAAATGATGGATCGATTTGTTGGTTCATTTGGTCTAAATTGCTGGTTGAAGTGACTTTAAGTAGTCCCCCATAGTTTTGTGGATATCGAAGGGACAGGAAATGCAGACATTTTAAGTTTGTTTGCATGGTGACAATTATAAGTGCTCTTTGAGTGATCGTCTCATGATAAAACGTAATTTGTTACAATAGTAACGAAATATGGATTCATAAGAACGTATTCGTAGTGTGAATATAGTAATATGGGTTTTGAAATTTTATGTGAAGAGGTAAAACGTAAATAGACCACGACATCGCTAGAGCGGTGTATAAATTTGAAAAAAATTAACCAGGAAGTGGCGATCGCATTTTTATCACAAAATTATTTTGTGGACGCTTAAAAATTGCAATTGGAAATTGTGATTGCTGTTGCCTCCATTCGTTAGTATTTCCAATGGGGGGGAAATGGAATGAAGAGTACGCGTTTTTATCAATAGAAGTCCAGTGCACATGCGTGTAGATGGACATGAACATTGCATGTGTGTGACGTCAACATTTTGAAATACGACCCATTACAGTGAGGGGGTTTGAGGTAGATAAACAGGGCGGCTCAATCTGTAAGACGAGTTGCTTGTGGCCCCCTCGAGGCCAGGATCAAGGGGTCTTACTCCTATTAAGAGGAGTGGGCCCAATTGTATGAACCATGCATTGTGGCCCTTCGGGGGGCATGATGCATGCGTTTGAATGACCATGCGCTTCCCCCTCGGGGTTGAGGCGCATGTGTATTGTTATGGGGACAGCCTTGTTGACGATGTGCCTTGACCATGGGGTCAAGGTGCACGTCCAAGGCTGTTCAAATGTTTGACTTTTTACCTTTTTTCGTGTAAAAAAGGCAGGCCCTGCCCGGGGCCCTAAAACGGGGTCTTACTCCTATTGAGAGGAGTGGGCCCAATTGTATGACCATGCATTGTGCCCATTGTGCCCTTTTGGAGTGAGTTATTCGAGGGAGCAAATGCTTCCATGGAGCAAATAATCGCTGTTGTTGTTGTTGTTGTTGTTGTTGGTGTTGTTGGTGTTGTTGGTGTTGTTTTTTTCCTTTCTCCTCACCTATTATTCTTCTTCTTCCAATTTAGTTGTGTTGCTCCCTGTCCCTCTTGCTGCCCCCCTTCCTTCCTCTACCCTTCCCTTCCTCTACCCTTCCCTTCCTCCCCCTCCTCCTCCCTTCAAGCCCTCATCCCAGCTTGTCACCAGCTTTTCTAGCTTCCCTGCTTTGTCTGTGTCCCCGCTTTTTTACCACCACTGCCTAGTACAGTCCTTCCTTTCTGCCTCCCTCACTCCTTCCCTCCATTCACTCCTTTCTGCCTCCCTCACTCCTTCCCTCCATTCACTCCTTTCTGCCTCCCTCACTCCTTCCCTCCATTCACTACTTTCTGCCTCCCTCACTCCTTCCCTCCATTCACTCCTTTCTGCCTCCCTCACTCCTTCCCTCCATTCACTCCTTTCTTCCCCCCCTCACTCCTTCCCTCCATTCACTCCTTTTGGCCTCCCTCACTACTTCCCTCCATTCACTCCTTTGTGCCCCCTCTACCCTAACCCTGGTCCTGGCCCTAATCCCCTCCCATTGCACCACCCCTTCCTTCCTGCGCCCCTTTCCCCCTCCCTCCCCACCTCCTCCCCCTCCCACCACCCTCCTGCTCTGTTGGATGACATTTTCACCTGTAATTATTTCTATGTTTGCATCTCGAAGAGGAAAATATGACATTTTCATTTTTCGGCGGCCATCTTGGATGTCAGCTAAAATTCATCCAATTATTATACACAATGATGAGAGGCGATCCCATGTCACTGGGATGCAGAATCTATAAGGCAAAATCATTAAATGTACATTTGAAAATTTATTTTGGATTCGAATGCTTTATTTGTTTCAATTGATGCATGAGGTGGAAATATGTTCTGCAGGTAAACGTTATTGTTTTTTCCCTGAACTCCTTGCCATGAGATGTTATGTTTTCATTTTATTGGTTATTATAAATCAATATTCATATGTTGTGTAGGTAATATTATCATGAACACAGAAATCAGGATTGTGGGTTTTGCCAGAATTTTTTTCTCAGTGATTTTAAGATGGCTGTGTTAAAACACACCGACATGATTAAGATTTTATATACTTGCACAGGTGGTATTGCACCTGTGATGGCAGTTTTCTGTTATTCATATCAACAAATGTAGAGAAAATCAAAATTGTTCTGTGTAGACAGACAACCAAATGGGTTTAAATGTAATATCCTCTTTTTGATGGAGGTCATAGACTGAGTGGGAAGCATATTCTCGCTCCTTGGAGGGCCCCCAAGTAGCGGATTGTGTTTCCTACTTGTAAATGGGGAATCAGGCTGTATTGAGCTAAATGGTGTTCTATTGAATTCCTTAGGATTTTTTGGCTGATATTTTTTGTAGTTGTGGGTGTGGAACAACATATTATTGTTCCTTTGATAGAGCTTGTGATTTTCCATTCTCTTCCAGGCTCCTCTGTAGGATTAAATAGGGAAATGGATTAGAATGGACAAATATTTTTATTGGTTAAACCTTTTGGCTGAACCTTTGAGTTAGTTTTCAAAATTGAAGTTGAACCAAATTGAAAAAGGGATTATGCATGTTGTCTTTTAATTGGTTTAAAAGTCAATTCTTAAAGAGGGAGCATTGATGTCCTTGAATGGCAATCAGAACATTGTGATGATTTTTTTGAGGGAGATGATTGTGATTTTTTCTTTTTTTATTTATTTGTTTTTTATTTAATTTTTTTTCTCTCATTTTTCATTTTTATTTTTTCTCTTATTATTTTTTATTCATTTTTTAAATGATTTGAATGAAAGTGCCCTCTTCCCCCCCCCCCCCTCCTTCCCCTCCCTGCCCCCTCCACCATAATCCTAACCCTAACCCCATCCCACCATCATCCAACCATCATCCACCCTTTCTAAGTCATGTAATTACTGATTGTATGAGGCACGTTGTGCTGTGTTTTTTTCTTTCTTTCAGGATCCTATAGGATTGTTGATCCCATATCCCATGTTAATCCCATGTTGATTTGGCATATCACCTCATTATGTGTCCTTTATCCTCACCTCTCTTTTCTTTTCCCCCCTCTCCCTCAAACCATGGCCCCATAGTGCTAAAGTAATGAGTGCGATGATACGACACAGTTGAAATGGTTAAATGTCACTTTATGAGTGTAATGGTTCACACAGAAAGTCCAAGGCAGGGGACAGCATTAACACAAAATCTCTGAAAGCCTTGTAAGGGAATCAAGATATAAAACACTAAAGTAATGAGTGCGACCAATAATACACAGTTATCTTTAGGATAATGAAATGAGTGTCGTATTTCTCATAGTATTAACACCCCTAATTGTGGCTTGTTCCTATGTCAAGCTCTCATTTAATTTTTTTATCTTCTTCTTTATTTTTCAATAAAGAATTTGATTTTTGATTTTTGATTTGAAAATGAGTCGTGCTTCTTCTTCTTTATTTTGAAATGCTTATACAGGAAATGTTTGTTCTGTTGAACGGAAGAAATGTTTATTGTATTAATTAAGTGTGGTCGGTGGGCGAAATCCACAAATCATGTAAAAATGCACAAAGCCCTGTATTAGTGTACTACAGATGTATACGCATTTTTCAGAAAGGGTGCCATTAAATAGTCACAAAGAACCACTAAGAGTTTTTTTCCTTAGAGAGGGTGCTGGGCTTTCATGAAGAACCACTGATATGGTGTACTAATATTTCATTTTGATTTCATTTTTGTTTTTTCCTGTGGTATGTATATCCATGTAGAAAGGGTGCCATGAAAATGTTTTGGTCACAAAGAACCACTATTAGACGTTTTGTCTTTAGAAAGGGTGCTGTGCTCTCGTTTTTCATGAAGAACCACTGATATGGTGTACTGCTGTATAATTATTTTACGATTTTTTGTTACAACAAAATGCTGCGGCAGGAGAAATAGGAGCGATTTTTCTTCTTTTAATTTTTTAAAGATTATTCGATATTGTTATGACTTCTTGTCAATAGGTATACTAAGTGGTCAGGAGGTAGCCTTTTGCTATGTACAGTTCTCATTTTCTTCTCATTGTTGATTATACCACGTGGATGTGGTGATACAGGAAATGTTTGTTTTTTCAAATGGATGATTATGATATGACCATGATTATAATAGTGATGATAATTATGATAATGATCTTAAGATCATGATGTTATGATTGACAGGAATGAGATCATGAGGTATCGTGTAAAATGATTGCACGGGCTTAAAGGACAACCTTTGAGCCCTGTAGGATTAATGATGCATGACAAGTAATAGGGTTAAATGAAGTGTCAAATTTCAGCAGGATCGGATTACAATTGGCAAATAGTGTGAATTAATTGTCATTTATTGGTAAGAACACTTCAGGAGTTTTACGAAATTTTAATTGTCAAGAAGTTTGGGTACCATTTAAATTGGGACATTTTCTCAGTGACCTGTTTCATACCTGGTTGATTAAGCTTGGCTGATTATCTCACAAATCGAGGGTTGGGTTGCCTTCAGTGGTTGCTAAAGTCGAATTTGTGATATAATGGCCAGACAAGATTGGGAAAATATGTCAGATATGATCCAGAGGCAGAACGGTGATTTGTCAATTGACAAAAGCTATAGATCAAAGGTGACGACTAATGATCATAGATCTCAGTCAGTGGATGGAACTGTTCTGGCAACATTGGGAAATGGCTTATGTATAGAGTTATCTGATTGATTAATGTGATTTATTGATGAATATTGATGAATTGATTTAATTGAATAAATTGATTAATTGCTTGATGAAAGTGAAGTCTCAAGAAAGAAGTTTTGAGATATTTGTGAGACATTAATGTGAAGAAAACCTTGGAAAAAGAGCAAGGTGGTGAGTCTATATATAGATATATGTGCGGTTACTATTCTGTGTGATTTCCCCTCCAACAGAACGGGATATCTGCGGATTCACACATTTCATACTGACCCCTTTGATCCATCTGCAACGCCGATCAGTGCGATTGGGGTGTGGGCAAGCCACAGGACAGGGAGACTCTCTGGCAATCACTTGAAGTCATCGATTGTGAAGGTGGAGAGATACTTCCTGGGAGACTACAGAGTCGAGCTTTTAGGAAACAAGCTAGGCAACAACACATCCAACGCTACTTTGATAAAAGGTAGAACAAACCCTAGTAGATTTTATTTACAGTACATATAGTACAGGTGTGTACAGGTGTATTCCAAAGCGCAGATCCTAGTAATTTACCTGGTACATTGAGTGAATACTGAGTGTTATTCACATACAGGCAGAATGGGGAATGGAGCCTGTAAGAATACACAAGGACAACCAGATATTCCAAACAAAGGAACTTGTGCATATTATATGTATGACCGTTATGGTGAAGAGGCTATTAGAGAGGTTGAAAATTGGTATTTGTGGACAAAGGGACATGCTAAGGAGTTTCCAAAAGATGGTACATTTGAGCGAAGTCGATTGGAGAGATTAGGACAAGAATTGAAAGCCAGGAAGCAACAGAATTTAACAGTAGACTGGCTTGCATTCCATTATTGGGATGTGGAATCCAGGAAATGGGAACAGCAAGAACGGATAATGGACCAATAACTTAAAATAAAAACAATACAGGATACATCGGAGGAGATAAATGCACAACTGCCCTCGAAAATAGGAATAAAAGTGACAGTTGTCCCATCTGATTCCCAATTGTCTCCCCAAAAAGAACAGTACAGAGAATTTCTTTATGGTTCAGGAGATAACCAAAGATCGCAGTGGCGACCCAGGGATCCAGAGATGCAGCCCAGCAATACAAGTGAACAGGTGGACAGACCAGGCAATGACAGAAACCGGTGTTTCAATTGTGGAGAAATGGGACATTGGAAAAGAAGATGTCCGTATGTCAATGAAAGACAATGTCGCAAGGGAAAACCAAGATCAAGGGTACCAGTGCTTACCGGTACCTCAGATAACGATTAGGCCTTCATTGCTGCAGATCCCAAATGACGACTGGCCTCAACAGATGAAATCTGAAACCAACATGAATAACTGTTGACGCTTCTTGTGTCTGAAAAGCCTGAAAAGTTTTCGGAGCAAGAATGACTTTTACTTTTTGCTTGTTAGCGAATTAATAATTAATTGATCAGATGCCAAAACTGGCTATTTTTGGAACATGAATTAAAAGATCCAGAATTAGAGTTCATTCTGGAAGCTTCATATTTGCCAATTATAAATGTGGGTTTAGGGAGCATTTTGGGCAACACAATTTTTAAAAAATTGCATTGATGCATGGTGATATAGCAAATGAAAGTAATTGTTGGATATGCACACAAATGCCGCATTCTAGTGAGAACGGAGTACCATTGGAGGCAGGTCCTTTTGGTTGGGATGAATTATGTAGTCGCTTCCCAAAGAGGTTGGTAGCAACAATACCTTATTTACCAATGGCGATGATGATAGGGGATGTTGGTTGGGAAAAAGGGGGATACCAATGTGAGGAATTTGCAGACAGTTTTAGGCCTAAATATGACAATGAAGTTATGCCCCCTTCCGTAACTATTCAACAACAAATGAAAGGGCTCCTATGTTTCATCCGACATCGAACCACAGAGAATAATACGTTTATGGGAAACTCCACCTGCCACCATTATAGTTACGAGTTGGGCTATATGAGATTGCCTGTCCCAATAAGGGACAATGGCTTAAAGATGATATCTTTGTTTTGGGAAGGAACTTGGACAACAGATGCTACATGGACCTATAATAATACATATTTGATATGTGGACACAAGGCGTATGCATATCTCCCACTGACATGGTCAGGATCATGCTTTCTTGGTTTTGTACTTCCACACATGCGCTTGTTAACAACATCACCAATGCGTATCCTGCATTCTAGGCAAAAAAGAACTGTTAGTATGGGAGAATGGATTGGAATGGTAGTATTTCCATTTTATGGAACCTGGAAGGCAGGCCATGAGCTACGGCAAATGGCATTGGCTATAGAAACATTGGCAAATAAAACAGCTAGTGGATTGACAAACCTTACAAGTGAGCTGGCAGCAACAAGAACCATGGGATTACAAACTCGTATGGCATTAGATGTGCTGTTAGCGGAAAAAGGAGGTACATGCGCAGTGATTGGTACAGATTGTTGTACATATATACCTGATAATTCAGGAGACCTTTATAACATAGCCGATACAATAAGACAAGATGGAGCAAGATATCACGATTATGTCAAAGGGGGTGCTTTTGCATAGTTGGAAAACACATTCGGAGGAGTGGCAGCTAAGATACTCCAATACTTGTTTGTTGGAATAGTAGTTATATTGGCAATAGTTTTAGTGGTGGCTTGCTTAAAAGCCTTAGTGACTGTGGGTTTGAATAAGATAACAAATAACACTATGATAGTGCATGAAGCACCACATGAAGAAATAAATGAAGCAACAAAAGAGGAAATAAATGTGGAACCACAAGAGGAAGACTTTTATGGCGACATGAATGTTGAGATTAAAAGATTGAATCAAGTAATGTTGCAAATGAATACAGTAGAGTTAAGATAAGGGCATAACAAACCATTGAGATTTGTGTCCGTTTTACAAGTGAGTGAACTCATATCACCATAAGTTACACTGTTAAAGAAAAAAAGTGGGGAGGACTCTGATAATAATACATTATGCATAGTTTGCTGTTTGCAAGATTTGTTGGGAATTAGATAATCCTGTTTGTGATTTTAATTATATACACTCATTATTAATGCATTTATTTCCTTGCAGTAGTGTTAAAATAACTGCATGAGTTTAATTTTTGAATTATATTAACCTGAAAGCAATTGTGGATGTTATTCTTAGTTTAGTAGTTTAAAAATATACCTGATTTGAATATTATTCCTGTGAAGCTGTTATAAGAAATACATGATTAGTTAAAATATAGTGATTTCATGTTACAATGTACCCCATCTGATTCAATCTGTGTGGCGAGCAGATATAAATGTGGCTGAGTAAAGGAAAGACCAGGTCACATCTCAAATGGAGTGATAACGACATCTGGAAAGAAGGTTGAGAAAGAAAATTTGTGGCTAAAATGAAGTTAATTTTGGCATACACCCTCCTTCTCAAAGAATGGTGAAGACATACTCCTTTGTAAGATTGGAGATGGATGTTTACCTTCACCAAGGGAGATTTATGTGACCATTGGCCTGGATCACACTGCAACATATGAAAGAAGGGCGATCACCTACTTTTGTTTGAATGCCTCGAACATTCATCACATCAGCAATTGCAGGATGACGACATTTTACCTGCAACTTCCACCGGATGCGGTGACGTGTGTTATTACTTCACCAACTTCCGGGGAGCCAGCATGGAGCTGCAAGCGAACGGCTGTGCTTTTTCCTTCATAACAGCTGTGCACGATTCTGCTGGTTGCTCCTGGTATGGACCATGGACAACTTGAACGCCATGGTCCCAACATCGTTGCGGATGCATTTGGCATCCCTGTTCCACATCTTGCTGGTCAACCAACATCACATCAACACTTGCTCCATACTCATGATGAGTGAGGAGGCAAGTCGACGACAATTGGATGAAGGCCTTGTTCAAATCTACTATGGCTCACAGCAAGAGTGGCAAGAATGTTACATGCAGAACAAGGTCAGTTTGTGACTCCGCCCAGCTATCACAACAGCATAAAATCCTAGGCAAAATAGTGTAGGTGCCATGAAGACATCAGAAGATAATGTTTCATACTTGAATTTCAAACACGAGTGATCAGCCCCTTCTTTTCAACAAAAATGCTTTATTATTTTAAATGATGTACTGAAATTGTTGTGTTTTGATAAAGGTGAAGTGTTGTATGCTTTATGCAAATGAAGCGAATTGCATTATCAATATGGAAAGAGAAATGTTTTGTGATCATATTCTTCCAGAATGATGGTGTATGCCTTATGTATGGGAAATTGGATTACCAAATTTATGGTTTGAATATTAAATAGGTTGATGTTTAGATTAATGATTAATATAAACAACAAAAGAAAAAATGAGGGATTGTGGGAGAATACCAGAATATATGTTCTGATATATATTTGTTCTCATATACTTCTTTTAAAATGTGTTTTCTGTGTAGCTTTGTAAAATGAAAACCTGGAGTCGAGGAACATTCCTGTTTGACGATAAGAGGTGCTTTACCATTCGAGATGATAACGACTGTCAAGGAAAGGGCTTTGGGACCCTTCAGGAGGGAAACCAGAGGTCTCACTGACCGGGCCTTTGGCCCGGTGCAAGACCTGGAATTCCATGCCCGAATAAGGAGATTTGTGCAACAAAGGGGAGGAACTTTTATTAGATAAAAAGGAACTTCGAGGAGAACGCGGCGCTGAAAAAGGAACGGGGAGAGATCTGCGCACAGAAGAAGACGGTGGTGCCATGCCCCGACCGGCAGAACGAGGCTTCGTTAAAGTTCAGTTCGTTTCTTAGTATAGTAATTATCTTGAATTAGTTCGTTTATGCCCCACCCTCTAAAGTTTTAATAAACCCTGCGTAAGAACAAAAGTGGAGTTTTCTTTATCATATAAGGATTAGGAATTCTTGCATAGGTGTACTTACTTTTTCACGTGACTGTATAAAGGGTTCCAGCGCAGGCTTTTTTTAAACAGACTTCCTGCTTCTCTTGAGAATGGACTACTGTCCACAGCTTGAGTGGGATGACTGCGGTCTACCTTGGTGTCCTACTACCTGTGTGGAGCTCAACCTTCAAATTGATGAACTGGACTCGAACCTCTTATCAATGGAGGTAAGTTTGTTTGTTTGTTTGTTTATTTGTTTGTTTGTTTGTTTGTTTATTTATTTATTTATTTAAATATTTAAATATTTAATTATTTAATTATTTAATTATTTAATTATTTAATTATTTAATTATTTAATTATTTAATTGTTTTTTTATTTTATTATTTAATTCTTTATTATTTTTTTTTATTTTTATTTTTAAATAAGATTGAGACTCGTGTAAGAGTTATCAAAATTTATTTTCATATTCACAGAGCTTGATTTATCCATATAATAAACTTGTTTTAAATTAATACATTGTTATTTTCTCTCACAGGAAATTGTATCTGAGATACGAAATGAAAATACTGCTTTTAAGACAACTTGGGGTGAAGTTATTGATTTGTTTGAAGACATTTTGAACAACCAAGACCCACAGAACGAGTTTTACCTTGATGACGCAGCCAAAGAGTTATACCTTGGAGACTCTGAAAACTGGTTTCATTTTGAAGACTCTGCCTGTGGGGTCTATCTTGGAGACTCTGCCTGTGGGGTCTATCTTGGAGACTCCACCTGTGTGGAGCTCAACCTTCACCTTGATGAACATGATTCAAACCTCTCATCAATGGGGGGTAATATTTTATTTTAATATATGCATATAATAATTGTGTATTAAATGAAAAAAATAATTAATTAATACATAGTTATTTTCTCTCACAGGAAATTGTATCTGAGATACAAAATGAAAGTACTGCTTTTAACATAAGTTGGGGTGAAGTTATTGATTTGTTTGAAGACCTTTTGACAAACCAAGACCCACAGAACGAGTTCTACTCTGATAATCCAATGAAAGAGTTTTACCTTGGAGGCTCTTTGGATTCTAAAGCAATGAACAATATTCTTTGTTTAATTACGCTTGATTTAAGGTAAGTTCAGTTGATTAAAAATAAATTAAATTATATATATGTTATTTAATTCAATATTAGATAAATAATAATTTTTTTTCATATATATTTCAGAAATATCAAGAAAGTTTGAGGAGGAAAATGCTGGAAAATTCTTTCTTCCCATTTCTACTTCTTCAAACTTGAAAGCCTTGAAAGACAGAATTGGAGGGAAGAGGAAAAAAATTATTGAAATACGTATTTAAAAAAGAAAAGAAAAAAAGATTATGTTGGGTTAGGGTTGTGATTTTGAATGTGAGGGTTAGGGTTGGGGTTGGGGTTGGGGTTGGGTTAGGGTTGGGGTTGGGGTTGGGTTACGGTTGGGGTTGGGATTTTGAATGTGCGAGTTAGGGTTGGGAGTGGGGAATAAATGTTGTATCTGGGACACTCACTCTCATTTCCCCCATTGACTTACATGTTAATTTTCTTTAATTTTCTTCAAATAATCATCCATTTTCTGATTTTTAGGTTATTTTATCGATTTTTAAACGCCCCTATTCCTCTACTCTCATTTTCCCCCCATTGACTTACATGTTAATTTTTTCCTCTCACCCTCATTCTTTTTGGCTATTACTGCATCCCAAAACGCCACTTTTCTCCTACCCTTATAAACCTATGATCCTTCTGACCTTATGAACCTATGATCCTACTGGCCTTATGAACCTATGATCCTTCTAGCCTTATGAACCTATGATCCTTCTAGCCTTATAAACCTATGGTTATAAACCTATGATCCTTCTACCCTTATGAACCTATGATCCTTCTGGCCTTATAAACCTATGATTATAAACCTATGATCCTTCTATCCTTATGAACCTATGATCCTTCTGGCCTTATAAACCTATGATTATAAACCTATGATCATAGCTTCATAAGGGTAGAAGGGGTGTTTAAAAATCGATAAAATAGCCTAAAAATCAGAAAATGGTTGATTATTTGAAGAAAATTAAAGAAAATTAACATGTAAGTCAATGGGGGAAATGAGAGTGAGTGTCCCAGCTTCAACATTTATTCCCTACTAAACCTTTTACTCTTAATATCAATCCTGATATTTCAGCAAGGCACCTAGTCTGACTGAGTGAACTCTGCCCCTACAAACACTTTATCAGTGGGAAATAATTTAATTTTTTCATTAACTTTTAAAACTTTGTTAACACTAACATTACCTTTAATACCGGTGAGTTTGGTTCTTTTTCAAGATATTACCATACAAAAAACCGTTTTTCTTTAAATCTTTGCACTTTGGAGAAATGACACTTAGTCCAGGACCTGACTAACATATGTATGCAAATAATTTAGGAGAGGATAACTCAACTATTATAGGCTAATATCATCCCCAGGAACAACCTGGGATGTGTGCCAAAATCTTTATCCGGGGCGAAAAGCCCGAAAATGACCACGCCGTTTTAAAAATGACCACGCCCTTTTTCATAGGAAGTGCTATTTCCGATATAGCTCTATCTTCTATACCGTTGGAGCTACAGATTTTCTGAGGTGCTTAAAATGTTCAGAATGGCCATGTTTAGGAGGTCATATATTTCCAAATGGGTTTTCTACGAGAAAATGACTAAAAAGCATTAGGTCAACTTATTACCATACAACTACCTACATACTGGAATTGCCATATCATAGTAAAGAAAGCGAGCATTTGATTATTGTAAAGAAATTGTATTTTCAATCATACTATTATCAATGGAATGTTAACTTAAAATGAAAAAAAATAAAATAAACTTACTACTTTAGTAGGCAGCAGTACCGAGAGAGCTTAATGTTTCAAAGATCAGCAGGGAATTTGCCCAACAGCCAACAATACAACTTTGAACACCACAATAGTACTGTTTATGTGTCACATAAACCAGGGTCGGGAACAGGAACATGAAGAGTAACACAACAGAGTCCAGTTATGAGGATGATGAGCAGTGTTCATTCAGTGATAGGGTTTTTACAACAATCACCTCCTTTGCATTTGCAGTACTTGCAACACTTGAAATCAGCTACCCTGCATGGACACCCATTCTTACGAGCACACTTGCCACACCTACAGGGATCTGGCAGGCCTTTGGGTTTTGAGATCACAATCTCAGGGACTAATAAACTGCCCCTTCTTACAAAACCATAAGACTCGGCATTCATAATCAAGGTGGCGTCTCTAAATGGGGCTTGGACCCACAGTTGCTGTTGGTAATAGCCTCTTTGGATATGTTTTCTTGCATTAGTTGACATGCAAGCGGTTCTCTCAAAGTCCATCTTGAGGGCATTGCTATCAAATGCAGCGACACGCAGGTCGTCAAATATCTCCAGGTCTGTTGATGGTTTGAGACACTTGACCAAGAATGTCTCCGCCATCTCTATTGTGCTTTCTGTTAGCTGTGGGCAGTCGAAATTCAGGATCAGAGAGGAATTTCCTAGTTTGCGGACAGCGTTCAGGGCTGCAAGTTTAGTTGATATCTTGCTGGTTGTATCGCACCCAGTCAGCGCATGGAGTGCTGGGAGACACTTTGTGAGCTCATCTCCCAGCGCTGTGCAGATATCATGGAGTGGTAATATTGATCTTTTCACTCCTGAGTTACGGACGAGCCAGAGCTCTTGGAGGCCAATATCTCTCCAATTGACTGTGATGTGGTATAACAGGCACACAAAGACATCTGTGTCACCTGATGACAGCGTCAAAGATGTAGGTCCTGACCGGTGACTTAGAATGTCCTGCACATGAAACATCATCCTGTCATCAGCTTCCTCGTGTGTGCAGTTGAGCCGAGGGAATGGAGAAGCACACCCAGCTGACACCAACCATGACTGTGGTGATATACCAAGGTATAGCGGTTTGGTGCCTTGATAATTGGTGGTGAGCCACTCAACATAGATGCGATGCCTTGATAATCCAGTCTCCAGAGCGCAGAGAATTGGTGAGATTCCTGAGTATTGGGAACAGGTCAGAAACGTATGTGTTCCAGTAATCAAATGACTGAGACAGCGATGCCCTTTCCTTAAGGTAGACTTGAAAGGCTGCTTGGATGGTGTCAGCGCACTCCTTTGTGGTGTTCAATTCTTCGCCCGTGAACTCTTTAGACTGACAGTTGACCTGCAGTGCCTCTAGTTCCATTCGTCTCTCAGGGTATTTGGAGAGGAATGCTTCTAACATCATAGATGTGAGGACCTCGTGTATCATTGAATGGGCAGTGCGGGCCCTGGAATAGTGGGAACCGGAGATCACGGTCTGGATGACATCAGTACCATAGCACTCTGTCTCAACTAGAACAGCAAAAATTCCAGAGGGCTCCAGGTATGTACCAAGACAGGCCAATACAATCTTCTCCATATGAAACCCACCTAGACCAAGGAATATGTTGTTAAACTGTTCTGGTTTCAATGAGCTGGATTTCTTTGGCAATACGGTACACACCTTCGTCGGCCCACAACCCACCGTAGGTATCACTCTTCTGTTTCAGTGCATCCTGAAAGTTAATCATCGTGGTGAGGATTGCATCGTATGTTGTAGCTGGATAGGGAAGGATGGGGGTAAGAATTGTTGTGGTAGGATGAAAGTTGCATTTGACAGTTGCACTTCTCACGGCTGTAAATCCTGGGACATAGTCACTCTCATGTGTCGCTCTTTTGGAGAAGCGATTGACTATCCACCGAAAATAGTCCGAATTTATTGACTTGGTGGACTCAGTGAAGTCTGTTGCCGTGGCGGAGCTGTCAGTTGTTGTGGGAGAGGGGTCTGTTGACATATCCGAGACTACTGCTGCTGCAGTAGTGGAGCTCGTTGTGTTTGGATTGGGCTCTCTTGCCATGGCGATGGGACCTGTTGTCAAGGGTGAGGGGTCATATACTACAGTGATGGACTCTGTTGCTGAGGTAGAGGATTCTGCTGCTGTAGTAGAGATTGTTGTTGGATCAACAACTGTTGCTGGGGCTATCAGGCCTAGTGTAATAGAATTGGAGAGGGTCTCTGATACCTTGTAGTTGGTGGGGATCTCCCCAAGCTCCTTCACTGAGCCCTTCCTGATGAGCCGTTGGCAACTGACTTTAGACCTAAGGTTTACTGTGGTCCGGCTTTGAGTGACAAGGGGCCTTGTAGAGATCTCACTTTTCGCTGATGGTTTCTCCAGATTAATTGGACAATTTTCGAAGAGAACAAGGATGGTATCGTGTGTGGACCCTGTTCCTGCCAGGGTGCTTTCATTGCGGTCAAAGTTGTCCAATGCCCCATTTAGTGGGCTTGTTGCTTCCATGAGAGCGGGAAGAGGTACTCTGTTGTCACCTGTTGTAGTGATGATCCGTTCAGCGAGGTCCACATCAATCCTCTTGACTGTGTTGTAGCTGACACACATTCCATGATGGTTAAGAGCGGTCACCAGCTCTTTTGATCGGGTCAGACTGTGCACTCCTTGAGCCACCATGACATGGAAAGGTGTTGGTTTATTGCCATCACTCAGGATGTAGTGGAGAATTTGAAAGACTACAGCAGTCTTCAGCTGAGAGGTTGCTTTCCCCTTGAACATATAGGAGCAAAACTTCTCCCATTTTGGTGGTGGGTTCTTAATGAACATGTCCATGGACAGTTGGAGGTCTTTGGGCTCACAGAAGTTCATCTGCAGTCCAAACCTGTATTCTTTCAGCTCCTGTGCAAGCTCAGTTGCAACCTGTTGGACAGATGAAATTCTCAGGGACTCTACCAAGGCCTCTGGAGAACTGTTGGTACAAAGTACCATCTGGGATATTCGTTTGTTATCTGGGTATGTAAAGCAGACAGCGTCTCCATGTATATCATGAATATGCTTAATATTAGTATGAAATCGTGTTAAAAATGGCTGTATTTTCGGGCTTTTTAGTCATTTTCTCGTAGAAAATCCATTTGGAAATATATGACCTCCTAAACATGGCTATTCTGAACATTTTAAGCACCTCAGAAAATCTGTAGCTCCAACGGTATAGAAGATAGAGCTATGTCGGAAATAGCACTTCCTATGAAAAAGGGCGTGGTCATTTTTTAAAGGGCGTGGTCATTTTCGGGCTTTTCGCCCCGGATAGAGATTTTGGCACACATCCCAGGTTGTTCCTGGGGGTGATATTAGCCTATAACAGTTGAGTTATCCTCTCCTAAATTATTTGCATACATATGTTAGTCAGGTCCTAGACTGACTTGGATAAATTCCAGGAATGAATTCCATTGTCTTATTTCCTTTTTCCTCGAAATATTAATACTGAGTTCTGTTCCCAAAAATACATTTTATTCATTATTTAAGCCGTGTTGCCGTGTCGTTTTTAACATTATGAACCGAAGAAGATGAGCATCAACATGCCTTATTTCAGTCTGTACTCTGATGAAGATTATATCAACTCACCAGGACTTTGGTAAGTTCATTCAGAATAAAAGTTTTTATAGGGTGTAAGTGATTAATTTTATGACTCATGATTCTGTCTCTCTTTTTTACAGCAATTCAAATATTGTGAATATCCTGGCAGAATTTCAAACTATTCCTCAAGAGTTTCAAAACGAACTGGATTTGAATGAATCCAATGTTTCATCGTTCTCAGAAGATTCATGTGAAAGGTATGATGTGTGAATAAAGTGTATGGGGGGAATAGAAATGAATACTTCAGTGCAGTCATTTTAATTTTGTTTACAGTATTAACCTCGAAGACCACGACTTTGAGTGGGATGATTTTGAGATCCCAAAGAGTGGTTATTTACTACCAACCTGCGATACCCTACATTTTCAACTCAACAACATTGACATCAAGCTCGATTTTTTAGAGGTATGAGTGGGTGTGCGATTCATAATGCTCATAATATTCATTATTTAAAATCGTTGAGGTAAATGCTCATATCCTTCATATATAACATATTCTCTCCTTGACCCCCCTCTTGTCTTTAACAGAAAGAGATTCAAAACCTAAAGACATCTGATGAAACAACCTTTGACTTGTTCTGTGAAGAAGAATATGATGAAATTGAATGGGAAGAAACTGAATTTATACCTCAATATATATATATATATTATATATATATATTTGTTTTGTCTACAACTATTTAATTCTTAATTACAAAAAGAGAATAAAGGAAAAAAAAAAGAGGGAAAAGGTGCATCCCCCTCCCTCGACCCCCCTTCACCCCACCTCTCCCCTCCCCTTGTGAGTGAGGGGAAGGTGGGGGTGGGATGAGGGGGCATCCAGGGTGGGGGATGCACTGGGGTGGGGGATGATGGGTGTGGTGTGTGTGGGCGGGGTCTGTGTGGGCGTGGCTTATGATTTATATTTATTTAATTTTTTTTTTATTAACACTAATTAAATTATCTAATCTGGGTGGGGTGTATACATCTTGTTGTTTAATGGCTTATCAGTTTTGTTTTTTGTAATTCCTGTGAATAAAATGTCCCTAATATTTCTTCCCCATTCATATCATATAATTTGTAAGTCCAAGGGACTGTATCCATTACATCAACGATTTTAAATAATTCACGAGTCCATTTTTGTGTATAACCTTTCTCAAAATGACTTTTCCATTTGTATATTCTAACAATATCACCAACTTTGAACTTGGGCTTTCTCAAATTAATCTCCTTTTCATATTCTAATTTTGTAAATGTTTCCGATGGTTTTGATTTTGTTGACGAATGAACTGTATTATTGTAATTATCTACAATATCCTGAATAAAATACACCCATTGTTGAGAATTGAGTTGAGTGAATTTTTTATATAATTTATCTTTTAAAGTACGATTAAAACGCTCAAAAACAACTGCCTTTCCTTCATTAAAGGTGCTGTATAATTTAATACCCTCCCCATTAAGAAATTTCAAAAATATGCTGTTGTAGAACTCTGTTCCCTTGTCAGTCCATAATTTCTTTGGTTTTCTTTTACTTTTTCTAAATATTTGTTGGAAAGCTAACATTAAAGGATAACCCTTTTTATTTTTTAAAGGAACAACCCAGGCAAATCTACTTCTCAAATCAATAACAGTTAAAGCATACTTGTATCCCCTATCATTATTTAATTCAATTAAATCGGCAGAACATATGTAGTCGGTGTCTTTGGAATAAACCTTCCTTCTTTTAAACTTGGTGATTATAGGTTTATGTAATTCTTCAGCCAAGAGCTCCTCAGTCTTGATGACATCATTGGAGTCTAATAGTTTTTTGAGGAATAACCAAGACCAAGTTTCAATTTAGCACTTATCATTTTTTTTACAATAAACCTATCAACTTTCTCTCTCAACGTAGGATTTCGTATTAAAGTCAAATTATACAACATTTCTCTGTCTGCTTCATGTTTTTCATCCAATGTAGTGGTATCCCCATAAGCAATATCATGCTTCATACACTTCATCAACCCTATTTTTAGGTTTAGACCAAGGTTTAGGATTGTCAGCCTCATCCAATCTTTTATCTAAGTTTGTTCCAGGACCACAGAAAGAATATCCAGGTAGATGTAGTTCACCAGGAATTCCAGTTGTTGAAAATTTACTTCCTGACATAAACTTTTGTATGTCTCCTCCTCTTTTAGGAGAGATGAATTGGCACTTTTTAGAGCCACACACTTGACATATTCCTTTTTGATAAACTCTATTATTTTTAGCTTTTACATACAATACACTTTTAGATTTAGTTTTCTTTTTACATTTGAGACAATAACTCATATTTATTGATGAGAAAAAGTCCTACATAGTGCCAAAACCTTTTTGATTTTCAACATATACATTTCTATCTTGATTTTTAAAGCATAAAGAATCCTTAGAAATGTCTTCACTCTCTCCTCCATTTATTTACAAATAAAAACTAACTAAAGTCAATAGCATCATCAATCACTTCTTCTTCCTCTTCATGTAAATCTCCTCTCTGAAAGTGAAGTCATTCCTGACGGTAATCTTGACCACAATACTTTTGTATTGTATTCTGTATATTCTTGGACATCTTTGTTAATTCATCTCTCATACAGATTACAACGTTATCCATTTTTAGTTTTTTACAATACTTAGCTAGTTCTATATTTGACGTTGTATTCTTTCCAAATTGTTTAAACCATTTGTCCATTTATTTATGAGAAAGATACAATCCATTACCCCTTTTAGTTAGTTTAACACCCGCTTGTGCGATAGAGGAAAGCATATCTCAAACCAACAATCTAGCTTTATCAGGTAAACTTTCAAGTTTTTCAGCAAAATCTACAATTACACCACTTCCTCTTCTCTCCACCATTTTTTCCAATTCTTTTTGAGCTTTTAGTTGTGCCTTCCTTTCGTTAGCAGTTTTTACCGCTGCTGAAATACCACCAGTCAATGCTCCAGCCGCACTTAAACCAGCAAATAAAGGAATTAGAAATGGGAGAAATCCTCCTCTTGACTCGTCTATTGAATATTTCTTTAACATAGGTTTTGTCATTTTAATTTTAAGTGATCCAACATCATTTAGTGTTTTCACCTGCTCTCTTGTGTGTAAAACATCAATTCTTACTGCTCCTTTTCTTTGAATTGTATTAACATTAATAATACAAGGCTTTTGATTTTGAATACAAGATGTTAATTTATTAAGATTGATTTGATTAACATATACCCCTACCATTTATTTATAATAAAAAACCTATGTTATATTAATCATAACACCATTATCTGTATTAATTTGTAATTCTGTTTCTTCCAAAAGCAAACAATAAGCATCAACTTCATCATTCTCTCCTCTTTCAATGTATAGAGAAGTATCCACTCTATTAGACTTTATAGTTTCCTTTTGAGCACTCAGGTCAATTGCGTAGATTGTATAAAGTTTTTGAAATGCAACCATATCCAAAATAGGATCATTATTTCCGTTGCTTTCACACACCGTTTGGTAAGACTTGTAGGCTTCCGCATAAGCATTTTTTTCCCAATCAATTTCCAATCTATCTCGCGGATAAAATGTACCATCAAGAGAAACCCGAAGTTGTTTCACCTTAGCATTATCACTCAGCGCATTATTCTTATCAGTAGCAGTATCTCCATCTGGTTTTTTAAAAATGAGCCATAGGTATCGTGGTTTTCCTTGAAGAACACCCAAATTCCAAGTGTAGGTAGTGTGTTCCAGTTTAACGTGTTGACATCTTCTTTTAAGGTATGATACATTTAGCGGGGTCTTTGAGTTAAGTCTTTTATTTAACATCTCTTCCGTTTTAAGATTAGGAGTATATTCACTAATATACCAACAAAAGTGATTAATTGCAAATTTATTATTATCACCAAAAACATTTTGAGCCCCAAAGAGCAACCTATTTACATTATCATTCCTTTGTAGTTGAAATCTAATTTTAAGCCCATACAAAACTTTATCATCATCACAAAATCCAAATATACCTTTCAGAGGTACTGCTATGGTAAAACTATTCTCTGCTTTTGTATCATCATTATACATTGACTTCCTTTGTCTATAACCAGGGTCTGCATTTGTACCCATTGGCATATCCGGAATAAAACCTTCAACAGCCCCCTTACCCATTCTATTACTAAGCGAATATAGTGTACATTTCATCATTTCAGATGTAGCAGAGACATAATCAACCGCTTCAACCTCTTGTGTTCCAATATACAGGCGAACACCATCAAACATTTTCCAGAAGAAATCATTTACGAGTGTAGTATTAGTGTTATTCGCAGCATTAGTGAATTTAAATTTACATAGCAAGAAACTATCAGCTAAGTAAGTTTGTTGATTATTTATTTCAAAACTTTTTGTTCCATTTGAATTCCAGTCTGTTCCTGTTATAGCATTTACCTTAAAATAGTGTTCCTTTTTAGTGGAGTTTGAAATGATAATTGTATCATCCAAATCATAGATACTATCAATCGCTTCCATACTTGTATTTATATAGAATTAACATCGTTGAAACCCTGACCCAAGTATTTTAATGAGTTTTTTTGTTCTTGTGAAGATAGTTGTGTTTCACCTTTTTTAATTTCTTGTGAAGATAGTTGAGTTTGACCTTTCTGTAATTTATGAGACTCCTTTTGAGCATCTTTTATACTCTTGATAGCACCCGCTACATTTCCCACGGCAGAAGCCGTTGAACCAATTAGGTCTTTATGTTTAAGGATGGTTGAACCAATGCCCATAAGAGTATCAATTATCCCATTTCCTCTAAATTGTTCTCCTACACCTTGTTGTCTCTTAGGTTTATAGTATCCTCTACCTTTTATATAGTATGGTGAAAGGAACATCGCATCCCCTGTAATTATTTTATATTTTCCCAACTCGTGTTTTCTTACAATAACCATTATTTATTTATCAAAAAAACTTCATGCCTTCACGTAGTTTTTACTTCACATAGATGAATTCTGATGGATATAATTTCATCATTGAAAGAAATCATCCGATTATCTTGATCAGTTATCCTGAAATTTACTCTGTATATGGTTTTTCCTGACACAGGTAAATAGACAAGATTTTTGGGTCCATATTAAATTTATAACCAATCGGGGTTGAGTATGCGCTGAATGAAAATATTGTATTTGTTTTTATTCCATCGTTAAAAGCACCATCAATCAAATCACAATGAATTAATACAGAATTTATACCGGAGGATATTTGAATGACATTATCACTGTTCCACGTCCCATTAGTTTCAATCTTTTTTGAGGAGAAACCCAATAGCTCTCTGAATGAATTTTCAATCATGAAATCAACTTTATAATTATTTTTAAGTTTAATAGTTGATTTTGAAGTGTGTTTTTGAATATCTATTACCATATTTTTTGGTTCATCACCTTCTTCTTTCATAAGGCGAGAGACTTCTGAAGATATTTGAGAAATCTCGTAAGCTCCTGGTGAAACGGATATAGTTTTATATCCACTTCCTGGATTATAATTAAACTTGTTGTTTTTCTCTGTGATATTAAACAAGGTATTATAAGTTTCCATTGACAACAAAGAAGCCTCATATTCTTTTGTGGGGTCAAGTTGTAGTGGGTAAGGGAATGAAGCTGTGTAATCACTCGTAGTGAAATTAAAACTAAGAATTTTGCTTCTCATCTTATTTAATATCTAATAAAATATCTTTGTATTGACATTTATTAATTATTTTCATATTCATCAACTGATCTAAAATGGCGGAGGCTTCATTAAAACAATTGTTGTTTCCAGCCTTCTTACTACCCAACAGCAATAATAGTCTATTAACTAATTGTCGTGGATCATTTGGAAGAAAACTAACACCCGAACCAAGCTTACTTAAAGCATCAATAATATGTTTCTCCTTCTCATTCTTCTTACTTTTACCAGCAACAGAAACTCCATAATCAAGTGAGTTTAGTAAATCGATATATGCTTTATCATCCTCTCTTTCCATATCAAGTGGTTCCTCAAAATATTTTGACCCGCTGAATCCGGAGTTTGTTAGAAGAAACATTAATCTTTGAGTTAATTCAACATTTGGTTGAGTAGAACTCAAGAACATCAATTCATCATTATATATCAATACTTTTTCTTCCACAAGATAGAACAGTGCTAGTTCTTCTGTTGGAATGAGACCTGCTATGGTTTTTGAATCCGCCGAATATTCATTGTTTTGAATAGCTTCCGCAACATAATTAGGGGAGTAGTGTATATATGTTGCTTCTGGGACACTCTCATTTTCCCATTGACTTACATGTTAATTTTTCCCCTCCCTCATTGCCCCTAAACACCTCTATTTCTCTCACCCTGTTCTTTAGGAACCTTCTAACCTTTTGACATGTTATCCTTATTCATTAGACCACTTAAACAATGGTCCTTCTGTGTGAACCTGTGATCCTTCTGACCTTATGGACCTTTTAACCTTTTACTCTTAATATCATCTGGTGAATCATCTTTGGCCCACTCACACAACGACCCTACAAATATTTGTTTATGCGTGGGAAATAATTTAATTCTCCTACAACTCTCCTCACCATCTAATATATTAACAAAAAATATGTTTGAGTTTGGTTCTTTATTAAGATATTTTAACTGAGCTAAGATAAAATGGTAAACCTCCCTCAATGTTCTTGTTTGAGCGCCTCCAGTGCCACATACCATTTTTAAATTAAAGTATATATTTTCCTGACAAACATCAACGTTTTCCGTCCACTCAAAAATATTTCCATCTTTTTTACCCAATTCACCGGTATTTAAATTAATTCTCTTATTTGTTTTGTAAATTGTTTTACCAGTTGTCTTTTCAATTATACCTATTTGATATTTTTCACATTCGTTATGTTTACCATTTATATACCAAGGTTGATTACACCTCCACTCTTTAGTCTGGTTGGTACTTGGTTCTATCATTTATATAATAGTAAAAAAGGCGGCGGTAGCCCGTTAAAATCCCCAACCCCCCCTTTTTAACTTATCACTTATATATATCTTATCACTTATATATATCTTATCACTTATATATCTTATCACTTATATACTTATATAACCATAAGGGAGACTATCAATTCCATTTTCTAAAATAAACCTCTTATCATCAAAAGCCCCCAATGCTTTCTTATTCATCTCTTCTGAATATAATTTATGTTTATAACTTCTTATTCCATTAATCTTTCTAAACTCTTCTTTCTTTGTTGTTAAACAGTTATAATAATCCTTAAAGTTTATTGTTTCTTTAATGACATTTTTATTTATGCCTTTTAACTTCTTATCAGTTTTTTCAATGTTATTCACAATGTATTTATAAGCATAAGCCTTAGACCTCAATCCCACAAATTCACTCATGACATTTCCTCCTAATTCATCCTTAAACTTTCCAATCACCTTTTTATTTTTAGAAGAGAACAACTCACTCTCTGGACTGTAATTACTAGTGTCATAGATATTAATGTCCTTTTTCATGTCTGAATAAACATCACCAGTATTAATTTGCAAAATAAAACTATCTGTATCCATATAAAGTAGATTAACATCATTTTGATATTTCTTCCTCAAGTTATTATAAAAGTAATCATACATTAATGACTTTGATAAATCAAGAATTGATGTTCCAATATAAATAGGTTTGTTCATTTCAATACTCTCTTTAATCAAATGGATCACACAAAAGTTCTCAGTAAAGACCTCAGCTCTAGTAAAACTTGGTCTATTAATTAATTTTGATGCTTGTTCCCAAGATGTTGATAGTCTGATATTTTGTCTTTTCCTCACATTCTCCATGGTCTTACCAAAGATCGCATTATTCATCAATTTATAAAAGTCTTTCTCAAAATCTGTTTTTGACTCTGTTCTTCTTTGTGTATTAAAATCAATGTACCCCTTCAACCAATGACTTTGATTGAACTTTAGAACCCTATGGATCTTCTCTATTCTTAGACCTTTTGGTAAATATTGTCGCAAATTTCTTTGGTGTAGAACATAATTTTTCTTGTTATATAATGTAGTAAGTAATTTTTCTGTTGATTCACCTATATTAAATGATTGTTGATAATCACTTAACCACTCCTTCTTTGGACTTTCCTTTTCACAAGCAAATGGGAGATCTTTGTGTAGGTTATGAAGTTCCTCTGGATATTTCAAATCGACCTCAAAATAATAACCAACCTTTGAATCATCCAATTCTTTTTGTGTAGAGATACATACATCTTGTAAAACGTTTTTGTAGTCTTTTTCCTTTACCCATCTAAGTTTTCCATAAGGAAGAGCCTGAGACATTGCCCAGCCATACAGGTTGTTCGCATCATAATACATCAAGTAGGAGCTCTCTACCGATGGATCATAATTTGGAATGTACTTGTTATTTGCTTTAGCATATCTCTTTGAACAGACTTGTGAAATTCCTCCTCTCTTTGCCTTTTCAATCATCAAAAGCATATCAACATCGGTTATCAAATCCAAAGCTTGTTTTGTCATTTTTAACATCGCGCTCCAAGCCAATCCAGGAGCAGTGTAATAGTGAGCAGGATCCAATCCATATCCAGAATGACAGATTGTTCTGAAAGCCTCAAACACATCAGCCAACAAAAGCACATCAGTTTTGAGGTACAAATCGTGATACTCACCAAGATTCTTAATGTTATATTTTTTCCAAACATTTTGTGCGTGTACATAATCTTTATCAGATATATGACTATTATTTAATTTGTTATATAAATTTTCTTTTAAAGGAAGTTGTGTTTCATTGAATCTCTCAAATGAGTCCATATAGTCATAGGGGTAAATTCCCTTTTGTGTTAGAAAATCTTTATCTAAAAAATACTCTGAAAGACATGGAAACTCTTTTAGATTTTGAACCAAGTTAGCCAATGGACTTGCCATGAATTTAAATGTATCAAGAAATCTGATATGAGTAATAGGAGATGTGTGAATTGTTTTTGTGAATGAAATGTATTTCTGACCCATGTTTGGAATTACTGAGATACTTCCAGAAGTCTTTGAGAGTTCCTTGATAAATAGATGTGTATCATAATGAGCGTTGTTATGAAGAAAGACAGGAATGAAAGAGGGGAGTTGATAATTAATATTACAACTTTGATGAGCCGGACCTCTATATTTACCAGTGAGATGACAATGGTCTCTAACCTTTCGACCTTTACCAATTTTCTCCTCACAAATATGACAGACATTGTTTTTTATAAATTCCCTTTTTTCTTTACTTGTTAAGGACATTGGTTTATTGGTTTCTCTCATTATCTTGGTTAATCGAACACAGTCTTTTTCTAGTCGTTTCACAAACTCCTCTGGGGTATTTGAGCCTCTATACATCTCTAACTTGTTATATTTATCACCAACGGATGATTTGATATAATAACAAAAACCACAAGGAGTATGTTTTTGATATTTATTTGTGTATGATTCTTTTGGATCTGGAGAAGCAGTATCAATTTTTTCTAAAATACTTTCAAAATCAGCATATATAACAAATGGATGTTTTATTGTTTTCTTTTCATCTTTGAATGTGATCTATGAGTCTTTTTTAGGCATGTTGATTACCGTTGATTTATGTTCACCACAATAATTTGAATGTTTATCTAATCTTTCTTGTGCATGGAAGAAGTTAAAACAACGCATACAAATATATATTTTATTTGTTCTTTTACATACTTGTGGTTTTATTAATTTTGTAATATCTTTGATGTATGGATAATGTGAATTTTCGTCTGAATTAAAATATAGAAGATTAATATGAGTTTGTTTACAATTGTCAGAAACCTTTAAAACCTGAATGTTGTTTGTTTCTGTTAGACCATAAACATTAACTGATAAATTATTCAACTTTTCAAATTTAGGAATATCATTTAAAGTCATCGGAAACTTTAGATCTTTCGTATTTAATGTATTCTCATATTTTTTATAATGAGATACTCTTTCATCATGAAAATGTGGAGGATGTAAGTGTGCTAGAATAGACCAGAGAAAATATTTATTGTCTTTTTTTGATATTGATAACTGCTTTTCTATTTTTGATAACACTGGGTAAATCAATGTAAGAAGAAGCTTTTAGAGGATCTGATTTAAGAATATGAATGTCTATGTTAATAATTTTTCCTATATTGAATCCACTTCCTACGATTGAATTATCCACATCTTGCTCTTGTTTAATAAGTTCATCATAGACTCCTGATGTTTTAAAATCTTGATATGAAGATATAAAGTGTGGCTCAGTTCTCATGTATGGTGTATCTATAACTCCTTTGTCCTTTGTCATTTCTAATTTTACTCCCATATAAAATTTAAGTGGTTTCATTTCTTTTAGTGTTTTTTCAATCAACGTTTGAACAGCAGGTTTAACTATTTCTACAGCATCAACTATAGACTCTGGTTCAGGAGGTTTGAAGTTAAAGACTCTTATTTTAATATGTCCTTTGAATGCACCATCAGAGTTTTTAATAGTAAACAATTTTGACAAGTGTTTGTTAGTTTTAAGATGGGCTTTAAACCCCTTCTTGAGGATGGTTGTTTTACAGACCTTACAATGTTTTGTTTTAGGTGGAAGAGGGGAAAGTTTGTTAAGAATGTTGTATGTATGTTTTGCGGTGAGAATATGTTGTTTATAATATTATACTTCCTTCTCGCAAGTATCACAATAAACCATATTTATAGCGTGAGAAAACGTGTTTTATATATATCACTGTGCTTAAAATAAAACACTTTTGAGCTTTACAGCTCCGTTTTATATATATCGCTGTGCTTAAACTAAAACACTTTTTCACTCAGAATCATCTAAGTCATAACTATCACATGAATACTCAGAATCATACTCAGAGTCATCAATAAAGCTACTCTCATAACTATCATTTGAGCACAAACTATTAGTATCATAACTATCATCTGTGTTCAATGAAATACTATCATCACCATCCCCCGAGTTCAATGAAATACTATCATCACTATCGTCCGAGTTCAATGAAATAGTAAAATCTTCACTGCTGTAATGACTCATATTTAATTAGCAGAAAAAACCTTTCCATCTATACCAATATACTTTCTTTCATTAACGGATTCAATCTCTACATTTTTAATATCAAAAGTTATCTTTAAATAATCTCTAACTATCATAGAATGAAATGACATTTCACCAGAAATATTAACATCATTCATTTTACTTAGATCTACACCCTTTGGATTATTAAAGTAAATACAAATTTCTCCACGAGTATTGTTGATGGTCTTATCATTCTTTTTCAAAGTATCGTGGTCAATCACTTTTTCAAGCTTTGAATAAATTGCCAGGAGTAGAGGAGAAACTTTTGTTAGATTTACTTTAATGGATGTCTTTCCAGGTAGAGTTAGAGCTCTTCCTTTAAATGAAATAGAGGGGCTCATGTTATTTTCCATAACTGGTTTTACCCAAAAATTTCCATATTTATCTTTGTTCAATTTAACATCTTTGACATATTTTTCTATATCTTCCACCGAAGTAGAGATTGATTGAAATTTGTCTTTTGTGCTTTGAAACATTGTATTTATTAATGAATAAACTTGCGTTTAGTTTAAGTAAAAATTTACCATATAAATATGATAAGTTCTGAAGGATATTTAGAATTTCCAGACTCTCCATATGATAAATTAGAGAATTGTCCGGCTTGTGATAGAATAGGGCTTAATAATGAGGGTTCATATAAACAATGTATTTTCTGTGATTTAATTTTAATTAATGATAATAAAAAATATAAAAAAATATATAACTCTTTTAAATTAGAACCAAAAATGAATTACTTTACAAGATTATTAAGGGAGATGAATGTTAAGTATTGTGATGATAATACACCATTTCTTACAAGGAAAGAGACTCTTTGTATTGAGGAAATGTATAAGGGTTTAATGATATTTATTATTCAAAATAATTTTAATGGAAATGTTAATACAAGATACTATATAAATAAAAAAATGAATTATTTTGAAATTAAAACCGAACTCAGGATAAAATATAGAGTTTCTAAAATAGCTCAAAAAAAGTTAGATGACTTGTTTTCCAAATATATAAATGAATGATTTTTTACCCGTTTGGGAAAATAAGATAAAATTTAATAACCATAAAAACATTCCAAATTCATTGAGATGTCTAATAGTTGGTTCAAGCGGATGTGGGAAAACCTGTTTACTTTTAAAGATGCTCCTTGGTCCTAATTTTTTAGATTATGATAATTTAATAATTTTTACAAAGTCAAGTTTTCAACCCGAGTATCAACTACTCTCACAGGGTTTTAATGCAGGTCTTAAAAAGGAAGACATTATCGGTTTATTTAAACTTCAAAACAAACTAAATGATTATAACATTGAGGATATAATACAACTATTTTGTGATACACAGAAACCTAAACCAAAACCCATAACTTGTATTCTCAGTGATAATACAGATGATATACCTTCACCTCAAGATTTAGATAAATCAAAAAAGAACCTCGTCATCTTTGATGATTGTGTTAATGAGAGAAACCAAACAGTTATGGATAGCTACTATACAAGAGGGAGCCATTCTTCTTGTAATTGTATTTATCTTAGTCAGTCATATTTTCAACTCCCTCGACACTCAATAAGAAACAATGCCAATACTTTTATTTTATTTAAGTTAAATTCAATAGATGTAAATAATTTTTGGAGAGATAATTGCTCTACGTTATGTAGTAAAAAAGAATTTGAAAATTATATGAAACACACGATTGGAAAATATAAATATATTGTTGTGAAACGAGATGAGATATTAAAGGATGTATTTTTATTTTAAACATAATTACATATATAAATGACAACAATTATTATTAACCTTGTGGATAAATCTGCTTCTGGAAAGAACTTTCATAAATCTAAACTCTTGAATAGTAAAAATGAAAAGATTGTAAGTTTTTTTTAAAAACACCCTATGATTCGTTTTGTGAGTACTACAACCAGAGCAAAGCGACCAGGAGAAGTAGAAGGGAAAGATTATTACTACATTTCAATGGAGGAACATATGCGATTGATGAACGAAGGTCAAATATTTGAGGAGGTCTCTCTTGGTTCTACAAAATATTCACATTGTAAGAGTGAGTTAAATAAAGTAAAATCTAATGGTCTTGGGATTTTAGAAACTAATCCTGAAGGAATGAGACAAATTATTAAACAATTGTGTGGTGATGGAGTTAAGATTTTATCATTCGGTTTTGATATCGATGAGGAGACTCAACGCAAACGTATGAAAAGCAGAGATACAAGTATTAGTGAAGAAGAAATAACAACTCGTATTAATACCAATAAAGCATTTGATGAAATATTTAAAGAAAAGGATTTATTTCAACACATTTACTATAATGACAAAGAAAAGGAAAATTTTCCCATTGATCTTTACAATTCATTAAATGATATTTTTCAATAAATAAATACAGAAAATGAATACCGAAGAAAGAGTAAGAAAGTTTAAAGAACATCAAGAGTTGGTTTCAAAAGTTGTAAAACAACAGGAAGAGATAAAGAAGAAACGGAGACAGAAACTAACTGGTGAAGAAGCCTTTGAAAGAAAACAAGAGAAATTTTTTAAACCGCTTTTAAAAACTCAACACCCTACAGTTCCCACGGTAGAATTTACTCCGAAAAAACTTCAATTGCTCAAAGATTTTAGTCAGATAACAAAATAAGAACTTGGAAAATTAGAATATAATGATGAAGAATTATTTCAGAAACTTGAGGAGGTAAATCAACCCCCTAATTATGTAGTGGAAGCTCTTCAAAACAATGAATATTTGGCAGATTCAAAAACCAGAGCAGGTCTCATTCCAACAGAAGAACCAGCAGTGTTTCATCTTGTGGAAGAAAAGGTATTGATATTTAATGATGAATTGATGTTCTTGAGTTCTACTCAACCAAATGTTAAATTAACTCCAAGATTAATGTTTCTTCTAACAAACCCCGGATTCAGCGGTTCAAAATATTTTGAGGAACCACTTGATATGGAAAGAGAGGAAGATAGGGTATATATTGAGTTGCTAAATGCACTTGATTATGGAGTTTCTGTTGCTGGTAAAAGAAAGAAGAATGAGAAGGAGAAACATATTATTGATGCTTTAAGTAAACTTGGTTCAGGTGTTAGTTTTCTTCCAAATGACCCATCACAATTAGTTAATAGGCTATTATTGTTGTTAGGTAGTAAGAAGGCTGGAAACAACAATTGTTTTAATGAATCCTCAGCCATTTTAGATCAGTTGATGAATATGAAAATAATTAATAAATGTCAATACAAAGATATTTTATTAGATATTAAATAAGATGAGAAGCACAATTCTTAGTTTTAATTTCACAACGAGCGATTACACAGCTTCATTCCCTTACCCACTACAACTTGACCCCCTTACCTCATATGAGGCATCTTTATTGTCGATGGAAACTTATAATACCTTGTTTAATATCACAGAGAAAAACAACAAGTTTAGTTATAATCCAGGAAGTGGATATAAAATTATAACCGTTTCACCTGGAGCTTACGAGATTTCTCAAATATCTTCAGAAGTCTCTCGCCTTATGAAAGAAAAAGGTGATGAACCAAAAAATATTGTAATAGATATTCAAAAACACACTTCAAAATCAACTATTAAACTTAAAAATAATTATAAAGTTGATTTCACGACTGAAAATTCATTTAGAGAGCTATTGGGTTTCTCTTCAAAAAAGATTGAAATTAACGGGACGTTTTACAGTGATAATGTTATCCAAATATCCTCCGGTATAAATTCAGTATTAATTCATTGTGATTTGATTGATGGTGCTTATAACGATGGAATAAGAACAAATACAATATTTTCATTCAGTGCATACTCAACCCCGATTGGTTATGAATTTAATATGGAACCAAAAAATCTTGTCTATTTACCTGTGTCAGGAAAAACCATATACAGAGTAAATTTTAGGATAACCGACCAAGATAATCGTATGATATCCTTTAATGATGAAATTATATCCATCAGAATTCACCTACGTGAAGTTTTTCAATAAATAAATAATGGTTATTGTGAGAAAACATGAGTTGGGAAAATATAAAATAATTACAGGGGAGGGCATGTACCTTTCACCATACTATACAAGGTATGTGGGTAAAGGATACTATAAACCTAAGAGACAACGAGGTGTAGGTCATCAATTTCGAAATAAAGGAGATGGGATAATTGATACTCTAATGGGTATTGGTTCAACGATCCTTAAACATAAAGACCTAATTGGTTCAACTGCTTCTGCCGTGGGCTCCGTTGCGGGTGCTATAAAGAGTATAAAAGATGCTCAAAAGGAGTCTCATAAATTACAAGCAATCAAAGAAATAAAAAAAGGTAAAACTCAACTATCTTCACAAGAACGACAAAAAATCATTAAAATACTTGGGTCAGGGTTTCAACGATTTTAATACTATATAAATACAAGTATGGAAGCGATTGATAGTATCTATGATTTGTATGATACAATTATCATTTCAAACTCCACAAAAAAGGAAGACTATTTTAAGGTAAATGCTAAAACTGGAACAGACTGGAATTCAAACGGAACAAAAAGTTTTGAAATAAATAATCAACAAACTTACTTGAATATAGCTGATAGTTTCTTGATGTGTAAATTTAAATTCACTAAGGCTGCGAATAATACTAATGCTACACTCGTAAATGATTTCTTCTGGAAAATGTTTGACAGTGTCCACCTGTATATTGGAACACAAGAGGTTGAAGCGGATGATTATGTCTCTGCTACATCTGAAATGATGAAATTTACACTATATTCGTTTAGTGATAGAATGGGTAAGGGAGCTGTTGAAGGTTTTATTCCTGATATGTCAACGCGAACAAATGCTGACCCTGGTTATAGTCAAAGGAAGGCAATGTATAATGATGAAACAAAAGCAGTGAATAGTTTTACCGTAGCAGTACCTCTTAAAGGTATATTTGGATTTTGCGATTATGATAAAGTTTTGTATGGTCTTAAAATTAGATTTCAACTACAAAGGAATGATAATGTAAATAGGTTGCTTTTTGGGGATGAAAATGCTTTTGGAGACAACAATAAATTTGTTATTAATGATTTGTGTTGGTATATCAGTGAATATACTCCTAATCTTAAAACGGAAGAGATGTTAAATAGAAGACTTAACTCAAAGAAACCGCTAAATGTATCATACCTTAAAAGAAGATGTCAACACGTTAAACTGGAACACACTACCTACACTTGGAATTTGGGTGTTCTTCAAGGAAAGCCACGATACCTCTGGCTCATTTTTAAAAAACCAGATGGAGAGGACGGTACTAATAAGAATAATGCGCTGAGTGATAATGCTAACGTGAAACAACTTCGGGTTTCTCTTGATGGCACATTTTATCCGCGAGATAGATTGGAAATTGATTGGGAAAAAAATAATTATGCGGAAGCCTACAAGTCCTACCAAAAGGTGTGTGAAAGTAATGGTAATAATGATCCTATTTTGGATATGGTTGCGTTTCAAAAACTTTATACAATCTACGCAATTGACCTGAGTTCTCAAAAGGAAACTATAAAGTCTAATCAAGTGGATACTTCTCGATACATTGAAAGAGGGGAGAGTGAAGAGGTTAATGCATATTGTTTGCTTTTGGAGGAAACAGAATTAGAGATTAATACAGATAATGGTGTTATGATTAATATCACATATGTTTTTTCTCATAAATAAATGGTTGGGGTATATGTTAATCAAATCAATCTTAATAAATTAACATCTTGTATTCAAAATCAAAAGCCTTGTATTATTAATGTTAATACAATTCAAAGAAAAGGAGCTGTAAGAATTGATGTTTTACTCACACACACACAAGTAAAAACACTAAATGATACTGGTTCACTTAAAATTAAAATGACGAAACCTATGTTAAAGAAATATTCAATAGACGAGTCAAGAGGAGGATTTCTCCCATTTCTAATTCCTTTATTTGCTGGTTTAAGTGCGGCGGGAGCATTGACTGGTGGTATTTCAGCAGCGGTAAAAACTGCTAACGAAAGGAAGGCACAACTAAAAGCTCAAAAAGAATTGGAAAGACATAACAAGGAGATGGAGAAACAAATTAGTGGAAGTGGTGTAATTGTAGATTTTGCTCAAAAACTTGAAAGTCTACCTGATAAAGCTAGATTGTTGGTTGGAGATATGCTTTCCTCTATCGCTCAAGCGGGTGTTAAACTAACTAAACGGGGTAATGGATTGTATCTTTCTCATAAATAAATGGATAAATGGTTTAAACAATTTGGAAAGAATACAACGTCAAATATAGAACTTACTAAGTATTGTAAAACACTAAAAATTGATAATGTGGTTATTTGTATGAGAGATGAATTAATACATATAAATAAGAATACAAAGAATATTATTATGAATTTAGACACACAGAATGGTTCTCATTGGGTTTGTATTCATAATAGTCAGGATAAATATTATTTTGATAGTTATGGTATGCCACCACCTGTTGAAATAATACAATTCTTACAGAATGGTGTTTATCAAACATTTCAAGTTCAAGAAATTAATTCTAAATGTTGTGGTCAATTATGTTTATATGTATTATTTCAACTCAACAATAATGAAAATTTTTATGATATCATTTTAAATCTAATATAAATGACTTATGTTGGAAAAGATGGTTCTATCTTTGGAAAATCCTCTCAGGATATTGATTTATCAAATTATTATACAAAGGCACAGGCTGAACGACAAAAATTTAGTGTAAGTAAAAATATTAATATGAAGAATACTTATAAATTAATCAATTATCCAAACCCTACAGATGCAAATGACTTAATTAGACTTAGTGATTTATCACAATATATATTTTTAAAGAAAACAGCGCGTTTTGTTAAACAAGTAAAATTTACAACCACAACACCTGGTTATACTGACCATACACCTTTCCTCATTGAATTTAACTACCTGCTTACAATTGAATTTTATAAAGAAGGACATATAGTTAATATGCGAATTAATAAATGGGGGTATGATATGCCTGATTTAGGGTATAATTGGTCTTTTTCAATAAACATAGAAGACCTACATGATTTTAATCAGTCTCGTAAAGAAGAATATTATCCACTTGGTGAGGATAAGGATTTATGTGGAAGTACAATTAATAAACAACAAATACATGGTTTTAAGAAAAGAAAAATATATGATAGTATAGCGATGGTTAGCATGACAAAGAAGGAAGGTCATGAGATAAGGATAGAAAGCCAAGGAATACAAACCAATTTGGTAGTGGGAAGATGGGGTGGTATTACCTGTCATAATATTAATCTCACATATATTTCTGATACATAAATGGCAGGAAGAAGACTACAAGAGAATTATAATTTTTGTATTCAAGGATACCTACAAGAAAAGGGTGCTCGGTATTACATACCTTATGATTTGGAGCATATACATGGGAATTTTGTCATTAAAAACTGGCCTTATACTGATATTGTTAAACCCACAAATAGAGACTTGTTTAAAATATTAAATAAAAATGAACTTCTCAAAGTTATGAAATACTAGGGCATGCCCGTACTATATATATATCTAAAAGTATATCCCCCCCCCCCTCTATTTACATGCAAAGGTTTGGTCCAAAGCGAACGGCTTGCGAGTACGGTGACAATCCCCCCCCCCTCTATTTACATGAAATGGTTTGGTCCAAAGCGAACGGCTTGCGAGTACGGTGACAATCCCCCCCCTCTATTTACATGAAATGGTTTGGTCCAAAGTGAACGGCTTGCGAGTACGGTGACAATCCCCCCCCTCTATTTACATGAAATGGTTTGGTCCAAAGCTAACGGCTTGCGGAGTTTGGTAAAGAAATCGCCATCGCGTGCACAAACGCGCAGGAAAGCGAATGAATCGCAAATTAGTTTTACTTAGTTTTAAAACATAGTTTAACGCCCGAGCGAGTTTAACGCAATCGCAAATCGCATCGCAAAGCGAAAGAATCGCAAATTAGTTTTAATTAGTTTTAAAACATAGTTTAACGCCAACATAGCGCCAACATAGTTTGCCGACGGGAAATAAATGAATACGCTCTCAAATGTGCCGTCCGAGGCAGAGTCTGTTCGCCACGTTCGGCACACGTGATAGCTCGCTGCTCTCTGATTGGTTGAATCGTTTTTTGGACATAGCTCGGTAACTACTTCTCCGATTAATATGAAACCTTGAAAAGGCACATCCTCGGGTCCCCAGCAATATACCTGGCAAGTTTCAAGTATATCGGACCGGTAGTTGTCGAGAAACAGCGGTCACAGACAAACATACATACATACATACATACATACATACAAACATACAAACATACAAACATACAAACATACACACAGAGATTACTGGAATTATAGATAGATAAAACTCTTTTAGAAATCGTCAACAAATCTTATTGGTATCCTATTATGAGAAAAATAATTATAGATACAAGAATATCTCAAAATCCAGATGAGTATATGTATAATATTCTTTGGGGCTCAAGCTCAAGGGTAGCAAGGGATGAGGAAGGAGTTAAAGAAGAGAAGGAGGAAAGAGAGAAGGAGGAGAAGGAGGAAAGGGAACAAAGAGAGAGGGAGGAGACGGAGATGGAAATCAGAGCGATTCAAAAAAGAGTGGATGTATTACAGCAAGAAGATCAATCTCAACTCACCGAAGAGGAAAATAAAGAAAGAATGAATGCTGTGAAAATATTGATATCAAAAATTGCTAAGATAAATGAGGAAGGAGTTAAAGAAGAGAAGGAGGAAAGAGAGAAAAAGGAGAAGGAGGAAAGGGAGAAAAAGGAGGAGGAGAGGGAGAAAAAGGAGAAGGAGGAGAGGGAGGAAAGGGAGCAAAGAGAGAGGGAGGAAAAATATAAAAAGACGGAAATCAGTGAGATTCGTAAAAGATTGAGTGTATTACAGCAAATAAATCAATCTCAACGCACCGAAGAGGAAAGTAAAGAATTAACAACTCTTATGAAGATAATGGTTTCAAAAATAACAACATCAATGTTTTCAATTTCAGGGAGGAGATTTAAACGAGAAAGTGGTGAAGAAGAAGAAGAAGAAGGAAAAGATTATGTGATTGATGATGTTGGTGTCATTGACTTTAGTTAGTTTTTATTTGTAAATAAATGGAGGAGAGAGTGAAGGCATTCCTTAGGATTCTTTATGTTTTAAAAATAAAGATTGAAATGTATATGTTGAAAACCAAAAAGGTTTTGATACTCTGTCAAAATTTTTCTGATAAATAAATATGAGTTATTGTCTCAAATGTAAAAAGAAAACTAAATCTAAAAATATCTCTTATGTTAAAGCTAAAAATAATAGAGTTTATCAAAAAGGAATATGTCAAGTGTGTGGCTCTAAAAAGTGCCAATTCATCTCTCCTAAAAGAGGAGGAGACATACAAAAGTTTCTGTCAGGAAGTAAATTTACAACAACTGGAATTCCAGGGGAATTACACCTTCCAGGGTATTCTTTCTGTGGTCCAGGAACAAACTTGGATAAAAGATTAGATGAGGCTGACAATCCTAAACCTTGGTCTAAACCTACAAATAGGGTTGACGAAGTGTGTATGAAGCATGATATTGCTTATGGGAAAACCACTACGTTGACTGAAAAACATAAAGCCGACAGCGAAATGTTGTATAATTTGTCTTTGATACAAAATCCAACGTTGAGAGAGAAAGTTGATAGGTTTATTGTGAGAAATTTGATAAATGCTAAATTGAAACTTGGTCTTGGTTATTCCTCAAAAAACTATTAGGCTCTAATGATGTCATCAAGACTGAGGAGCTTTTGGCTGAAGAATTACACAAACCTATAATCACAAAGTTTAAAAGAAGGAAGGTTTATTCTCAATACACCGACCACATATGGTCCGCTGATTTAATTGAATTGAATAATGACAGGGGATACAGGTATGCTTTAACCGTTATTGATTTGAGGAGTAGATTTGCCTGGGTTGTCCCTTTAAAAAATAAAAGGGGTGATACTTTAATGTTAGCCTTTAAGCTAATATTTGATCGGGATAAAAGGAAGCCAAAGAAGTTTTGGACTGATGAGGGAACAGAGTTCTATAACAAACTATTAATGAAATTTCTTAAGGGGAAGGGTATTAAATTATACAGCACCTTTAATGAAGGAAAGGCAGTTGTTATTGAGCGTTTTAATCGTACTTTAAAAGAGAAATTATATAAAAAATTCACACAACTCGGTTCTCAAAAATGGGTGTATTTAATTCAGGATATTGTAGATAATTACAATAATACAGTTCATTCATCAACAAAATCAAAACCATCAAAAACATTTACAAAATTAGAATATGAAAAGGAGATTAATTTGAGAAAGCCCAAGTTTAAAGTTGGTGATATTGTAAGAATATACAAATGGAAAAGTCATTTTGAGAAAGGTTATACACAAAAATGGACTCATGAATTATTTAAAATCATTGATGTAATGGATACAGTCCCTTGGACCTACAAATTATATGATATGAATGGGGAAGAAATCTTGGGTTCATTTTACTCACAAGAATTACAAAAAACAAAACTGATAAGCCATTAAACAACAACCATCCATATATAAGTGATAAGATAATGGGGTTAGGGATTTAAAGGGCTACTGCCGCCTTTTTTATAAATAAATAAATGATAGAACCAAGTATTAACCAGACTAAAGGGTGGAGGTGTAATCAACCTTGGTATATAAATGGAAAACATAATGAATGTGAAAAATATCAAATAGGTATAATTGAAAAGGCAACTGGTAAAAAAGTTCACGAAACAAATAAGAGAATTAATTTAAATACCGGTGAGTTGGGTAAAAAAGATAAAAATATTTTTGAGTGGACGGAAAACTTTGATGGTTGTCAGAAAAATATATACATTAATTTAAAAATGGTATGTGGGAGAGGAGGCGCTCAGACAAGAACATTGAGGGAGGTTTATCATTTTATTTTAGCTCAGTTAAAATATCTTGATAAAGAACCAAACTCAAACATATTTTTTGTTAATGTATTAGACAGTGAGGAGAGTTGTAGGAGAATTAAATTATTTCCCACGCATAAACAAATATTTGTAGGGTCGTTGTTTGAGTGGGCCAAAGATGATTCACCAGATGATATTAAGAGTAAAAGGTTAAAAGGTCCATAAGGTCAGAAGGATCACAGGTTCACACAGAAGGACCATTGTTTAAGTGGTCTAATGAATAAGGATAACATGTCAAAAGGTTAGAAGGTTCGTAAAGAACAGGGTGAGAGAAATAGAGGTGTTTAGGGGCAATGAGGGAGGGGAAAAATTAACATGTAAGTCAATGGGAAAATGAGAGTGTCCCAGAAGCAACATATATACACTACTTAGGGGGTTGATTTACCTCCTCAAGTTTCCGAAATAATCCTTCATCATTATATTCTAATTTTCCAAGTTCTTGCTCTGTCATTTGACTAAAATCTTTGAGCATTTTGAAGTTTTGTCGGAGTAAATTCTATCGTGGGAACTGTAGGCTGTTGAGTTTTTAAAACTGGTTTTAAAAATTTCTCTTGTTTTCTTTCAAAGGCTTCTTCACCAGTTAGATTCTGTCTCCTTTTCTTCTTTATGTCTTCCTGTTGCTTTACAACTTTTGAAACCAACTCTTGATGTTCTTTAAACTTTCTTGCTCTTTCTTCGGTATTCATCTTCTGTATTTATTTGTTGAAAAATATCAGTTAGTATCTCATCTTGTTTCACAACAATATATTTTTATTTTCCAATCGTGTGTTTCATATAATTTTCAAATTCCTTCTTACTACATAACGTAGAACAAATATCTCTCCAAAAATTATTTACATCTATTGAATTTAACTTGAATAAAATAAAAGTATTGGCATTGTTTCTTATTGAGCGCCGAGGGAGTTGAATATATGACTGACTAAGATAAATACAATTACAAGAAGAATGTATCCCTCTTGTATAGTAGCTATCCATTACTGTTTGGTTTCTCTCATTAACACAATCATCAAAGATAACGAGGTTCTTTTTTGATTTATCTAAATCTTGAGGTGAAGGTATATCATCCGTATTATCACTGAGAATACAAGTTATGGGTTTTGGTTTTGATTTTGATTTCTGTGTATCACAAAATAATTGTATTATATCATCAATATTACAATCATTTAGTTTGTTTTGAAGTTTAAATAAACCGATAATGTCTTCCTTTTTAAGACCCGCATTAAAACCCTGTGAGAGTAGTTGATACTCAGGTTGAAAACTTGACTTTGTAAAAATTATTAAATTATCATAATCTAAAAAATTAGGGCTGAGGAGCATCTTTAAGAGCAAACAGGTTTTTTCACATCCGCTTGAACCAACTTTTTTTTTTTTTTTGTATACAAGATCGAGGCTCGTGAAAGAGCGAACATTTATCACACAGAAAGACAAACCGACAAACCGACACATAACCGACAAACCGACACATAAAACAAATAACATCGGGAGCAGTAGACAAGATGGGGAGAGAGGGGGAAGGACACAAACACAACATTAGAGAGCAGGAACCGAGAGACATGGAGACATCGAGAGATCTGTGGGAGGGAGAGGGCTTTGGGGGGGAGGCATTGGAAAGGGGGTGGGAGAGGCATAAAACATATGGACACTGCCAGGACTACCAGGAAAGAAGTTGGAATTACAAACAAGGTGGATCTGGGGTGAATTAGTGGGGGTAGAAAAGATCAAGGTCCTGGATGGGGGAAGATAAGAGATGTTGGTGAACAGCCGTTTTAAAGACCTGGAGGGAGGAGTGGGATTGAAGGGAGTGTGGGAGTTTGTTCCAGAGGTGGGAGAAAAGAGGAATGAAGGAGTGAAGGTGAGCAGAGAGCTGAGATTTCGGAATATTGTTTAGACAATTTAGACGGAATATTAGACATCTCAATGAATTTGGAATATTTTTATGGTTAGTAAATTTTATCTTATTTTCCCAAACGGGTAAAAAATCATTCATTTATATATTTGGAAAAAAAGTAATCTAACTTTTTTTGAGCTATTTTAGAAACATTATATTTTATCCTGAGTTCTGGTTTAATTTCCAAATAATTCAATATTTTATTTATATAGTATCTTGGGTTAATATTTCCATTAAAATTATTTTGAATAATAAATATCATTAAACCCTTATACATTTCCTCATTACAAATAGTCTCTTCCCTTGTAAGAAATGGTGTATTATCATCATAATACTTAACATTCATCTCTCTTATTAATCTTGTACAGTAATTCATTTTTGGTTCTAATTTAAAAGAGTTATATTTTTTCTCTATATTTTTTTATTATCATTAATTCGAAGATAATCACAGAATATACATTGTTTAAATGTATCCTCATCATTAAGCCCCACTCTATCACAAGCCGGACAATTCTCTAATTTATCATGTGGAGAGTCTGGAAATTCTATCATATTTAAACAGTAAATTTTTACTTAAACTAAACACAAGTTTTTTTAGCTAATAAATACAATGTTTCAAAACACAAAAGACAAATTTCAATCAATCTCTACTTCGGTGAAAGATATAGAAAAATATGTCAAAGATGTTAAATTGAACAAAGATAAATATGGAAATTTTTGGATTAAACCAGTCATGGAAAATAACATGAGCCCCTCTATTTCATTTAAAGGAAGAGCTATGTTAATTAATAACTCCCTTAAAGTAAATCTAACAAAAGTTTCTCCTCTACTCCTGGCAATTTATTCAAAGCTTGAAAAAGTGATTGACCGCAATACTTTGGAAAAGAATGACAAGACCATCAACAATACTCGTGGAGAAATTTGTATTTACTTTAATAATCCAAAGGATGTAGATCTAAGTAAAATGAATGATGTTAATATTTCTGGTGAAATGACATTTCGTTCTCTGATAGTTAGAGATTATTTAAAGATAACCTTTGATATTAAAAAAAGTAGAGATTGAATCTGTTGATGAAAGAAAATATATAGATATTGATGGGAATATTTTTTCTGCTAATTAAATATGAGTCATTACACTACTACTATTTCATTGAACTCGGATGATGGTGATGATAGCATTTCATTGAACTCAGATGATAGTGTTTCAATGTGTTCAAATGATAGTTATGAGATTAGCTTTATTGATGACAATAGTGAACCAATGAGTGATAGTGATAGTGATTTTTTTGATGATCTTATTGCTGAATTTTGTGATGGTAGCTTTATTGGTGATAATTTTATTGTTAAATTTATTCATGATGATGATGTTGAGTTTAGTGATGAGTTTAGTGATGATTCAGACTGTGATGCTAATAGTATGGAAGAAAGTGATGAACCAGAATAAGGGCTTCTTGCGATTTATGTTTAAGTAAAAATACATAGATAAAATGAATCAAATGTATTGTACTAAATGTAAAAAGAATGTTAAGAATCTACTTCCAAAGAAAACTATACATTGCGATACCTGTAATGTTGATGTTATCCACTTTAAGAAGCAAACAAAGGAGTGGCGGATGAGCCAGGATTGGTATATTAATGGAAAACATAATGAGTGCGAAAAGTATCAGATTAAACAGTTGGAGATGATAATGAAACAAAAGGTTCTTAAAACATATATGAGGTTAAATATTAAGACTGGTTTCTTTGGCTATGGAAGGGATTTTGAGTGGACAGAGAACTTTGATGGTTTTCAAATAATTGATGGAATAACAGTTTATTATAATTTAAAAATGATATGTGGAAGAGGAGGATTTCAAGCAAAGTCTCTTAGAGAAGTATATCATTTTATAGAAGCTCAAAAGAAGAATAGTGATCCTGGGGTTTTGTTTGTAAATATTCTAGATGGAGATGGGATAAGAGGGTTGGATGGGCTTCTAACAGAAAGGATCTTTGTTGGGTGTATGAAAAAGTGGGAGGAATACTCTCAGGACCTTAATTAAGAGGTATTGAAACTTGGTCTTGGTTATTCCTAAAAAAAAACTATTAGACTCAAATGATAGTTATGGTAGTATGACTCTGAGTATGATAGTTATGACTCAGATGAAATCTGAGTAAAAAAAGTGTTTTAGTTTAAGTATAGTGATATATATAAAACAGCACGTTTTCTCACGCTATAAATATGGTTTATTGTGATACTTGCGAGAAGGAAGTAAAATATTACAAGTGTCATATTCTCACCGCAAAACATACATACAACATTCTTAGCAAACCTTCCCCTCTTAAACCTAAAACAAAACATTGTAGTCTCTGTAAAAGAGATATTCTAAAGAAGGGTTTCAAAGCTCATCTTAAAACAAACAAACACTTGTCAAAATTGTTTACTATTAAAAATACTGATGGTGCTTTCAAAAATCGTATCAGAATAAGCATATTTGACTTTCATCCTCCTGGCCCCAACTCAATTGTTGGGGCTGTGGAAATCATCAAACCCTCTGTCCGAGATTTTATTGAAAAGACTCTTATTGAGTTGAAATCAATCAAGTTCTATATGGGAATTAAAATGAAAGTCTCAAAAGTAGATGAATTCACTGGTGAATATTGCAATGAAAAAGCTTACATGTTAACTGAAAACCACTTTATATCTTCATATCAGGATTTTAAAACATCAGGAGTCTATGGTCAACTGATCAAACAAGAACAAAAACTTGAGCATACTATTACTGGAAGTGGTTGGAAGATAGATCAGACACTATTTATTGATATTCATGTTCTTAAATCAGATCCTCTAAACGCTTCTTCTTACATTGATTTACCTCGTGTTATCAAAAATAAAAAAGCAGTTATCAATATCAAAAATAAAGACACTAAATGTTTTCTCTGGTCTATTCTGAGACATTTACATCCTCCACATTTTCATGATGAAAGAGTATCTCATTATGAAAAATATGAGAATACATTAAATATGAAAGATCTAAAGTTTCCAATGGCTTTAAATGATTTTCCTAAATTTGAAAAGTTAAATAATTTATCAGTTAATGTTTATGGCCTAACAGAAACAAACAACATTGAGGTTTTAAAACTTACTGACAATTGTAAACAAACTCATATTAATCTTCTATATTTTAATACAGAGGAAAATTCACATTATGCATACATCAATAAAAAACCACCTTTAGAGGCCATTTTTCCCCGCAAGCGGGGGTTGGCCTTTTTCGGGAACTGTGGTTGTTGTTGTTTTTCGGTCCCCTTTTTGAAGCAATGTTTTACGGCCGGATGCCCTTCCTGACGCCAACCCTTTTTGCCGCCTTTAACGACAAGCAGGGAATTACCAGTGAACTGGTACTCAATTAGCCGACTTTGGAAGGATGACAGGCTGAGTCAACCCCCCTGGCGTTAATTCAGCGATTGACCGGGATTCGAACCCAGGATCCTAGGATCCTAAGCCGGCACCCTAGCCGCTAGCCCAACACCAGATGTATGCATACATCAATGATATTTCAAAATTAATAAAACCACAAGGATGTAAAGATCAAATAAAATATATGTTTGTAAGCGTTGTCTTAACTTCTTTCATACGTAAGAAAGATTAGATGAACATTCAAATTATTGTAGTGAACATAAATCAACGGTAATCAATATGCCTAAAAAAACGTTCAAAGATCTCATTCAAAGATGAAAATAAAACGATGAAACATCCATTTGTTATATATGCTGATTTTGAAAGTATTTTAGAAAAAATTGATACTGCTTCTCCAGACCCAAAAGAATCATATATAACAAAATATCAAAAACATACTCCTTGTGGTTTTTGTTATTATATCAAATCATTCGATGGTGTGAATATAACAAGTTACAGGTGTATAGAGGCTCAAATACCCCAGAGGAGTTTGTGAAACGACTAGAAAAAGACTGTATTCGATTAACCAAGATAATGAGAGAAACCAATAAACCAATGTCCTTAACGAGTAAAGAAAAAAGAGAATTTAGAAAAAACAAAGTCTGTCATATTTGTGAAAAGAAAATTGGTTAAGGTTTAAAGGTTAGAGATCATTGTCATCTTACTGATAAATATAGAGGTCCGGCTCATCAAAGTTGTAATATTAATTATAAACTCCCTTCTTTCATTCCCGTCTTTCTTCATAACAACGCTAATTATGACACTCATCTATTTATCAAGGAACTCTCAAAGACTTCTGGAAGTATCTCAGCAATCCCAAACACAGATCAGAAATATATTTCATTCACAAAAACAATCTTTATAAAAACAGGATTTGACTTTTAAAAAAAAAACTTATGATATAACTAATATTAGATTTCTTGATGCATTTAAATTCATGAATAGTTCCTTGGCTGAGTTGTTTGAAAATCTAAAAGACTTTCCATGTCTTTCAGAGTATTTTTCAGATAAAGATTTACTAACACAAAAGGGAATTTATCCCTATGACTATATGAACTCATTTGAGAGATTCTCTGAAACAAAACTCCCTTTAAAGGAATCATTCTATAACATTCTAAATAATTCAAATATTTCAGATTCTGATTATCAACACGCACAAAATGTCTGGAATAATTACCGATTTAAGAACATGGGTGTATATCATGATCTCTATCTGAAAACTGATGTTGTTCTTCTAGCTGATGTCTTTGAGGCTTTCAGAACAATCTGTCATTCTCAATATGGATTGGATCCTGCTCACTATTACACTGCTCCTGGATTGGCTTGGAGTGCTATGTTAAAGATGACAAAGCAAAAGTTGGATCTTATAACAGATGTTGATATGCTCCTTATGATTGAGAAAGCAAAAAGAGGTGGAATTTCACAAGTCTGTTCAAGCAGATACGCAAAGGCAAATAACAAATATCTTCCAAATTATGATACAACGAAAGAGAGTTCGTACTTAATGTACTATGACGCAAATAACTTGTATGGTTGGGCAATGTCTCAGGCTCTTCCATAAGGTGGATTAAATTGGGTAGAAAAAAAAGACTACAAAAAGGTTTTACAAGATGTATGTATATCTACACAAGCTGAATTAGATACCTCTAATACAGGTTATTATTTTGAAGTTGATTTGAAATATCCAGAGGAACTCCATGACCTACACAAAGATTTGCCATTTTGTTGCGAAAAGGAAATTCCAAAGAAGGAGTGGTTAAGTGATTATCAACAATCATTTACTATAAGGGTAAACCAACAGAGAAGCTTCTAACAACACTTTATGATAAGAAAAATTATGCACTCCATCAAAGAAATTTGAGACAATATCTTTCAAAGGGTCTCAAAGGGTTTCAAAGGGTGTTGAAAAGATACATAGGATTCTCAAGTTCAATCAGAGTTATTGGATGAAACCATATATTGATTTTAACACACAACGCAGGATTGAATCAAAGAATGATTTTGAGAAAAACTTCGCAAAATTAATGAATAACGCTGTATTTGACAAGACAATGGCGAATGTTAGAAAGAGACAAAACGTTCATCTAACTACTACATGGAAACAAGCATCAAAATTAATCAACAGACCAAACTTCTCTCGAGAAGAAGTTTTTACGGAAAGCTTTAGTGCAATACATTTGATGAAAGAAAGCATTGTGATGGATAAACCTATTTACATTGGTACCTCAATACTTGATTTATCAAAGTCCTTGATGTATGATTACTTTTATAATAATCTAAAATCAAAGTATAAGGATAATGTGTCATTGTTGTATATGGATACAGATAGTTTTATTTTAAAAATTAATACTGATGATGTTTATTCTGATATGAAAAAAGACATTGATACTTATGACACTAGTAATTACAATGAAAAGAGTGAGTTGTACTCTAAAATAAATAAACTGGTGATTGGAAAGTTTAAGGATGAATAGAAAGGAAATGTTATGAGTGAATTTGTAGGATTGAGGTCTAAGGCTTATGCTTATAAATACATTATGAATAACGTTGAAATTACTAAGAAGAAGTTAAAAGGTATAAAGAAAAATGTTATTCAAGAAACAATATACTTTAAGAATTATTATACATGTTTAACAACAAAGAAAGAAGAGTTTAGAAAGATTAATGGAATAAGAAGTTATAAACATCAATTATATTCAGAAGAGGTGAATAAGAAAGCATTAGGAGCTTTTGATGATAAGAGGTTTATTTTAGAAAATGGAATTGATAGTCTCCCTTATGCTCATATAAGTATAAGATATATATATAAGTGATAAGATATAAGTGATAAGATAATGCGGTTAGGGATTTTAACAGGCCACCACTGCCTTTTTTAATGAATAGAACCAAACTCAAACAAGGTCTCTTAGAGAGAAAAAATACTGGTCATAAATATCCTAGATGGAGATGGTATATTTGGTCAGACTAGGTGCCTTGCTGAAATATCAGGATTGATATTAAGAGTAAAAGGTTCAGTAGGGAATAAATGTTGTATCTGGGACACTCACTCTCATTTCCCCCATTGACTTACATGTTAATTTTCTATAATTTTCTTAAATAATAGATAGTATCTGATTTTTAGGCTATTTCATCAATTTTTAAACACCACTTCTACCCTTATGAAGCTATGATCATAGGTTTATAAGGTCAGAAGGATCATAGGTTTATAAGGCTAGAAGGATCATAGGTTTATAAGATCAGAAGGATCATAGGTTTATAAGGCTAGAAGGATCATAGGTTTATAAGGGTAGAAGGATCATAGGTTTATAATCATAGGTTTATAAGGCTAGAAGGATCATAGGTTTATAAGGGTAGAAGGATCATAGGTTTATAAGGTCAGAAGGATCATAGGTTTATAAGAGTAGGAGAAAAGTGGCGTTTTGGGATACAGTAATAGCTAAAAAGAATGAGGGTGAGAGGAAAAAATTAACATGTAAGTCAATGGGGGAAAATGAGAGTAGAGGATAGGGGCGTTTAAAAATCGATAAAATAGCCAAAAAATCAGAAAATGGTTGATTATTTGAAGAAAATTAAAGAAAATTAACATGTAAGTCAATGGGGGAAATGAGAGTGAGTGTCCCAGATACAACATTTATTCCCTACTGTTGGGGTTGGGGTTGGGTTGGGTTGGGGTTAGGTTGGGTTGGGGTTGGGGTTGGGTTGGGGTTGGGTTAGGGTTGGGGTTGTGATTTTGAATGTGAGCGTTAGGGTTGGGTTGGGGTTGGGTTAGGGTTGGGGTTGGGTTAGGGTTCGTATATTATTATGACTCACTCACACACACACCAACAAACAAAATTGTGTGCAGAAGTTTAGCCTTGACTGATTATTCAGTTTAAGGATTCTGTGTTTTGGGGTTCACAGATTTAACGTCACCCATTGCACACACACACACAATAGTTAAGCCCCAACTGAAAAGTTGAGGTATTCTGTGTTTGGGGTTCACAGATCTCAAGAACGTATCCCCATTACATTTTATTATTTATTTATTATTTTTAATACCTCAGCAGATGCCCCCTATTTTACACCCCGGACCTGGTCCTCGAGTGTCCATAGTGGTGTATTGTGGAGGATTGTGAAGCACCAGCCCATCGCTTTTAAGGGTATTATCTGCTTACTTGTGTCTTTTGTAATTCCTGTGAATAAAATGATCCCAATATTTATTCTCCATTTAAATCATATAATTTATAAGTCCAAGGGACTGTTTCCATTACATCAACTATTTTAAAAAGTTCATTTGTCCATCTCTTTGCATAACCTTTCTCAAAATTACTTTTCCATCTGTATATTCTTACAATATCACCAACTTTGAACTTCGGTTTTCTCAAGTTAATCTCCTTTTCATATTCTAATTTTGTAAATGTTTCTGATGGTTTTGATTTTATTGATGAATGAACTGTATTATTGTAATTATATACAATATCCTCAATTAAATATACCCCTTGTTGAGAACCGAGTTGTGTGAATTTTTATATAGCCTCTCTTTCAAAGTACGATTAAAATGCTCAATAACAACTGCTTTCCCTTCATTAAAGGTGCTGTATAATTTAATACCCTCCCCCTTAAGAAATTTCATTAATATTTTGTTATCGAACTCTGTTCCCTCATCAGTCCATAACTTCTTTGGTTTCCTTTTGCTTTTACTAAATATTTCACTGAAAGCCAACATAAGAGTATTACCCCTTTTGTTTTTTAAAGGAACAACACCTGCAAATCTACTCCTCAAATCAATAATGGTTAAAGCATACTTGTATCCCTTATCATTATTTAATTCAATTACATCAGCGGTCCAGATATAATCAACACCCTTGGAATACACCTTCCTTCTTTTAAACTTTGTGATTATAGGTTTATGTAATTCATTAGCCAAAAGCTCCTCAGTCTTGAAAACATCATTAGAGCTTAATAGTTTTTTTAGGGTGAAACACCGAGATAACCAAGAATAAGTTTCAATTTAGCACTTATCAATTTTTTCACAATAAACCTATCAACTTTCTCTCTCAACATTGGATTTTGTATCAAAGATAGATTATACAAAATTTCTCTGTCGGCTTCATGTTTTTCATCCAATGTGGTGGTATTTCCATAATCAATATCGTGCTTCATACACACTTCATCAACCCTATTTAGAGGTTTAGGCTAAGGTTTAGGATTGTCAGCCTCATCTCATCTTTTATCCAAGTTTGTTTCTGGTCCACAAAAAGAATACCCCAGTAGGTGTAATTCCCCTGGAATTCCAGTTGTTGTAAATTTACTCCCTGACAAAAACATTTGTATATCTCCCCCACTTTTATGCTTAGAAATGAATTGACACTTTTTAGAGCCTAAACATATTCCCTTTTGATAAACTCTATTATTTTTACCTTTAACATATGATATATTTTTGGTATTTGTTTTCTTTTTACACTTAACACAATAACTCATTTATTTATGAGAAAAATTCATACAGAGTGCAAAAACCTTTTTGTTTTTCAACATATACATTTCTATCTTGATTTTTAAAACATAAATAATCCTTAGGAATGCCTTCACTCTCTCCTCCATTTATTTTCAAATAAAACTAACTAAAGTCAATAACACCAACATCATCAAACACATAATGTTTTCCTTCTTCTTTATCCTCACTTTCTCATTTGAATCTCCCCCCTGATATTGGTACCGTTATGTCTAGTAATATTTTCAGTAGACTTTGCATTTCTTTATTTTCCTCCTCAGTGTGTGGGTGTTTGTTTCCCTGTACCTTGAGTCTTTTCTCCCTTGCCTCCTCCTTTTCTCCCTCTCCTACTTCTCTCTTTTCTCCCTCTCCTCCTTCTGCTTTTTCTCCTTTTTCTCCCTTTCCTCTCTCTTTCTTTCCTCCCTCTCTCTATTCTCCCTCTCCTCCCTCTCCTTTTTCTCACTCTCTTCCTTCTCTCTTTTCTCCCTTTCCTCCCTCTCCTTTTCTCCCTATCCTCCCTCTCCTTTTCTCCCTTTCCTCCCTCTCTCTTTTCTCCCTCTCCTCCTTCTTCTTTTTTTTCCCCTTGACTCCTTTTCCCTCTCCTCCTTCTCCCTTTCCTCCCTCTCCCTTTTCTCCCTTTCCTCCTTCTCTTCTTCAACTCCTCCTCACCCCTTGCTACCCTTGAGTTTGAGGCCCAGAGAATATTATACATATATTCATCTGGATTTTGAGATATTCTTGTATCTAATTTTCTTGTATGTAATTATTTTTCTTATAATAGGATACCGATAAGATTTGTTGATGATTTCTAAAAGACTTTTATATTTCATATCTTTTAGAAGTTGATTTTTATTTAATATTTTAATCAAATCTTCATTTGAGGGTGTATCAATATCACTGTAAGGCCAGTCCTTAATTACAAAATTCCCATGTCTATGTTCTAATATTCATAAGGAATGTCATAAGGAATCTACCACCCTTTTCTTGTAAGTATCCTTGAATACAAAAATTATAACTCTCTTGTAATCTTCTCCCTGCCATTTATGTATAAAAAAATTAATGTTTCTGAAATATATGTGAGATTAATATTATGACAGGTCATACCACCCCATCTTCCAATTGTTAAATCGGTTTGTATGCCTCGGCTTTCTATCTTTATTCGATTTCCTTCCTTCTTTGCCATATAAACTATTGCTTTGCTGTCATATAATCTGACAGGAAGAGCTCTGGCAGACCCAAAGCCATAAGAAAATCAGAAGACAAGTTTCTGAGAGTCAACAGCTTTCGTGATAGGTGGCTCACAGGACAACAGCTTCAAGCACAGCTTAACACTAGTCGAAGTAAGCAAGTCTCAGTTTCAACTGTGAAGAGAAAACTTCGAGCTGCAGATTTGACAGGTCGAGTGGCAGTAAGAAAGCCATTGCTAAGATGGCAAAATAAGAAAAAGAGGCTTTCCTGGGCCATGAAGCACCGCTAGTGGACTACTGAAGATTGGAAGAAGGTCCGATGGACCTATGAATCCAAATTTGAAATCTTTGGTTCATCACGCAAGGTTTTTGTACACCGTCGAGTAGGCGAAAAGATGTTTCCTCAGTGTGTGACACCAACTGTCAAATATGGAGGAGGAAGAATGTTTGTCTGGGGCTCTTTTGCTGGATCCAAAGTCGGCGACTTGCACAGAGTGATGAGCACCCTGAACCAAAAGGGCTGCCACAGCAATTTGCAGCGCCGTGCAATAACCTCTGGTATACGCCTAGTTGGTCAGGGGTTCATCCTACAGCAAGATAATGATCCTAAACACACCTCCAGGCTATGTCAAATCTACCTTCGAGGAAAATAACAAGACGGTAGACTTCAAATGATGGAATGGCAGGCACAGTTTCCAGACTTAAACCCCATCGAGATGGTTTGGGATGAACTGGACAGATGGGTGAGCGCAAAGCAACCTACAAGTGCAACACATTTGTGGGAACTCCTGCAACAATGTTGGTGTTACGTGCTCCTCCCCAAACCCCGGTCACGGTGTACCTCCGAGCCCCGAGAGGAGTCACGGCAGAAAGATGTGTTATTCTGTGTGTCAAAGATCAATGGTGAAACCACACCAATTGTTACCAACAAACAAGTATTGTATTAAGGTCACACAAAAATAACAGTACAATAACAATATTAATCAATTATACAACCAATATATCATTCCTATGATGGTACCATCAGTTTCGTACAATATAACTCACTGTGCTCCAAGTGAGTGAAAAGAACATTCCCAATGTCTCTGTTCCAGCTTCAAACCAAAGTCGATCCACGCTCCAGTGATCATCAGAACGATGTTGTATCGAGACCAGAATCCCGTTCGGTTGACAGTCACACTGCCAAAGATGGGCAAAGGTGTCCTCAAGAGGCGACTGGGAAATCACACCTTTGGGTATGGATGTTCAACGGCTCCCAATCGGCGAACGGCAAATTCCCACTCAAAATCCACGTTACACACACACACCAGGTTAAGGTCTGGATGCGGTGAAATGGTTGAAGTGAGGTGAAGAGCCTAGAGCGATGCGAAACCTGGCGCGAGGCAAAATGGCCAAACGGCTGGTACTCGAGACATAACGGCACTCCAACGATTCTCTTCGGAATCAACTGCAAAACCTGTCACGCAGGTTTATCTGTCACAGCGATAACAACTCTGTCGCAGGAATCCCTTTCCAGGAAACCCGAAGTTCACTCATGACCCCCGTTCGCCAGCGTTTGCTGAAGACCACGAAGCAGCTCGGCTCCTTCTCCGACCTCACTTGCTCCGCCGCCTTTCCTCTTCTTCTTCCTCTTCTTCTTCTTCCGGTTTCCAATCCGGCTCCGGTTTCTTTTTAAAACATTAGTTTTTTTTACCTCTTGAAAACAGTTATCTCCAAATCACTTAACCGATAACAATAATAGTACATGGAACCAAAAATGTTTACAGTGGATGAGAACCACAACAACGGAAGTGACAAATCCATAACACTTCCCCCCCTCAAGAAAGAAAGTTGGAACATAGTGAAAACCTTCTTTGCATGCAAAAACTCTTTTAACAAACAAAGTAAAACTCACACCCAAATGATCAATTCACATGAGCAACAATAATTAATATACCCCAAAATAAAGCAACAAAACTTCCTAACAACCTTCAAGAATTTCCAAAGTTAGTTCACTCTGGATAAAGCATCAGCAATGACATTGTCCCTGCCCTTTACATGCTCAATTTCCAAGTTGAACCCCTGCAAATCCAAACTCCATCTCATCAACCTCTGATTTTTATTTTTCATTTTTTGAATGAAGGTTAAGGGGTTGTGATCAGTGAAGACTTTTATAGGAAAGGTAGTAGTTCCCAGATACACCTCATAATGCTGAAGCACTAGCAGGAGAGCAAGGGTCTCTTTTTCCACAGTGGCATAATTTGCCTGATGTTTGTTAAACCTTTTTGAATAGTAGCACACCGGGTGATCCACGCCATCACCATCTTCCTGTAATAGAACTGCCCCAGCCCCCTCATCACTTGCATCAATGGCCAATTTGAAAGGTGCTTGAAAATCCGGGGCTGCTAGGACAGGAGAGCTCATTAATATTGCTTTGACGTGGGCAAAGGCAGCCTGACATTTGTCATCCCAAACAAACTTGGTCTCTTTCCTCAGCAAATTCGTTGAAGGGGCTACCACATCAGAAAAATTCCTGCAGAACCGCTGGTACCAACCAGCCATACCCAAGAATCTCATAAGCTCCTTCTTCCCTTTTGGAACTTGGAAGCGATCAATGGCTTATATCTTGGCTGTCACCGGTTGCACCTGACCCTGACCTACTACATGGCCTAGGAACACCACCTGTGCTTTTACAAACTCGCTCTTAGATCATGGTCAACCCTGCCTCGGTCAGTTTCTTGAAAAATGCATGAATTTGTTTAATAGAATCTTCCATGGTCATGGTGTGTATGATGACATCATCCAGATAAGCCTCCACCCCCTCAATGTCTGCAATGAGCTTATTAATCAGCCGTTGAAATGTAGCAGGCCCGTTTTGCAATCCAAAGGGAAGAACCTTGTACTGATACAACCCATGCTCGAGGGACGAACTAAGAGGGTGGATGACGTCATAGAAACTATGGGAACGAAGGAACGGGAAATTAGGACACAGAAAGAGATGACCAAGGTAACCTTAGAAGGGGAGATTTCGGAGGCGCATTGGGAAACAATGGAGAGGGTGGGAAATGATGTTGGTAATATTGAAAAGAGACGAAGTGAAACGGGGAATGAAATGCGGGAGGAATTGCGGGAATGTATGCAAGAGTGGTGCTCACATCGTGATGAAGAACTTCTTATCAAATAAAAAGATGGCAGGTTATTGAAGAGGGCCGGACGAAGGTGGGTCCCGAGGTGAGTGGCAATTTCGGGAAAGTGTATGGTGTGATCGGTTGTTCGACGATCTTGGGAGAAAGGACAGACCCGGGAGTTCGTGGAGGGCCATGTGCGAGGGGTACGAATAGTACGGAGTGTGTGGAGAGAGTGTGCGCACCAGGGTGTGCGAGTACGGAATGGGGTGCGAGGGGTAAACAGGCTGAGGCATCGACACCGACCGGGATAGAGGTCAGTGGGACGGATAGGGGGCGCGAGCCCCAAATGAGTGGTGCACCATGGGGACCAGAGGGAATCGGTGCTGTGCCGGTCCCACAAGGAACGGCGTGGAGTATACGTACCTCCGGCACACGCACGGTGTTGCTGGCGCCATAACAGGACAAGAGCGTTCAGCGGGGGGGGAAATTCGGTGTTTCGGAGGCACGCACCTTACCAGGTGTGGTGCTTTCACCGTGACAGGTTGGGTCATCGTGTGTGGGACTGCAGGGCCCCATGCAGGGATGGACCCCGGCACCTGGGACCACCAACTCCACCCCCCTTCGGATCGTACATGCCGACCGGTTAAGATCCTACACAGGCGAGCAGGCACCCTCGTGGATCGCTCTGGCCTTAGAGGCAGAGGCACGAACAATTACCTCTACTGGGAGGGGCTCATAGCATAGAGAACTGTGGGAGTATTGTACCCCCCACGTGGGTTTGTGGTGGTGTGACCTTTCCCCATGAGGGGGGCCCAGGAGCACTCATTTAGGGGGATAGCATTGTTAGGCCCATTGAGGGGCCAGCAGTGGTTGCACCATGGGGGGCACAGAAACACTAGCTGAGGGAGGGCTAGGATAATGATTAGGGATCTAGAGAGACCATAGGGACAAGATTTAAGTAGCGACCATGAACAGTAGTGGGGAGGTAGAGAGTTTAGTGGTTGTTAAAAAAGGGTGCGCATAGTTTAAAGGGACGACGAGGGAAGCACGAGTTACAGGGGAAATCAGTTCTGTAGATGATGCTTTGTGTAAGTGTGAATGGAATGGAGTTGTGGTGTGGAAATAATTGGTGTGGAATGCATGGTGTGGAAATAATTGGTGTGGAATGCATGGTGCAAAGGATTGAATGGGGGGAGTGGAACCCATTCTCGGAGGCCCCGGGTGGGTAGTTTAAAGTTAGATAGAGGGTGAGGGTAAATTACCATGGATATTGACACCTGTGGTGCTGATTGAGGAAACGGTAGTGTTTTGTGAGGTGCAGGAGGCAGTAGAATGGCTGGGCGTGTGGTTTGTTGGTAGAAAGTTAGCTGGAGCACCCCTCCGGTCACTGGGAGCTCTTCAGCCAGGTAAGGCCGTAGGTAGGCTCAGGGAGCCAGTTAGGTTAGAGTGAGTGGGCCCGAGAATCCTGGAAGAGGACTCGGGTGCCAAATGCCAAGGTGGGCATCAGTTGGGAAGAGCCAGGGAGGGCCTTCCCCAGATAGGTTAGGGTGAGGAGTAGGCGAGCTCGAGAGGAAGCTCCGGTGGACCAGGGGGTGCAAGCAGGTAGACCTGCTGGTGAAGCCACACAACCCAGCCCAGAAATTGTGCAAGGGCACGAATAGAAAAATCGTGGGGTGAGACCCAAATTCGGAGGGCACCACAGTGTGGGCAATGGGAATTCGGGTTCCTGGAACCACATAGTTTAAAGAAGGCCGATTGGCAGGTTAATGACCCCGGGGAGGGTAAATGTGTAAATGAGGTTTGTGTAGTCAGGATTTTGTGAAGACCCCTTCGCACCATCCACAACCATCCCCAAGGGGGGTGAATTTTGCACCAGGGGGCTCAATGTTTGATTGGTAATATGTATCACGACGTGAGTATGAAAAATTGTGTTCATTCCGCCTTTCCTTCCTGGGAGAACATGGGGGGAGTTGGGGACGAATTTGGTATAAAGAGGAGATGTGGGAGACAAGACGTAGAGATGAATTGTAAATACAAGGAGGGCTAGGGTAGTGTAGTTGACGGTGGGGGCATGTACGGGTAGGGCCAGGCTCATGTTCACTCTGCTGGCATTCCTCTCACCCGCTTGTCATACCTGTGTTTTGCGTCGCCACTGTGTCCTTTCCTTTTGCTCGTTGCGCTTTCTCTTCCTTCCCGATCCAGGACCATCATGAGGACTCACCTTGCCGACGCAGCATATTTCTGCCATCCACACTCACTCCCATCATCCCATCACTCACCCATTATGGACCACGAGCTCTGTGGCCACACCCATTTCCATTGTTACACCTCCTGGCTGCCCCCATCATCTTGCTACATGGACCACCTGTTGGGTTTCATTGACGCCACACATGGATCACCTGTTGGGTGGCATTGAAGACACACATTTGGACCTCTTGTCAAGTGGCCCCACTCACGAAATAAAAAGTGATCCATGTGCGCAATTATGAAGATTTAGATGGCCCTAATCTTGAAATGGCCTGTATGCCGGTCAGGGCCAGCCGGTTTTGTTAGCCAGCCGACCAAGGCAAGAAGCCAGAAGATGACGCCAGCAACAAATTATCCATTCTCTATTCCTCGAGGCCAGGTCCTGGGTCATAGTTTTTGTAAATAAATTGTGTGTAGTGTAAAATGTAAAAATGTTGCCCACCGGTTATGTGTTTAGTTTCAAAATTCCGGCAATATGCGAACAATATAACGTTGTGGGTGTGAATCTGTTAGGTAGTTTCTCAACGCATTAGGAGGGACATATTTAGTTTAAAAATGTAAATTTAAATGTTTTAAAAATAATAATAATAATAATGTCGCACACATTGGGATTAGAGTTTAAAATGTTAGGGGAATCACATCTACGTGTCACACTAATAGTAATGTTAAAAGAATGACAGCTCACCCTGGCCGCTCCATGTGGACGACTCGCGTCGAGCCTTGGTGAGAGGAGGGGGTAGTGTTGCGGTTTTGCCATAAAGGCAAACCCCATTTAGTTAATTGCATGACAACATGTAGCCTGCAGTAGTTAGTTTTTTCTTATTGAATGTAAAGATTAGCCCTTTCCCATTGTGTAGTAATCAAGACCAATATGCGTTGAGAGTAGGCAGGATTTCAAACCTTCGTGTGGTTAAGGGAAGACATTTCTAATGAGCAGGAAGTCGTGGCCAAAAGAACAGGCCCACATGACCAATGACGGGTCGGGAACACGTCACCAGCAAGCGACCAATGGGGTGTGAAACCTCCCCGAATGAAAGGGGGAAGGAGGACTGAAACCTTCATTGGGGGAGGAGGGATTGAAGGCCAGCACGTGACCAACCTCAGCCAATGGGAGGCTGTGGAACATTCGAGAAGCTTTTCGGGTGTGATAAAACCCACCGCCGATCGCATTTCCAGCCTCTTGCTCGGGACTCTTGCTTTGGACTCTTGCTCTTGAATTTTGCCGCGCCACGACATCCCTCTTGCATTTTGCGACAACACTCCTGCTCTTGCCTTTGTGCTCTTGCCCGGTGAGTCGTCTTGCCCTCTTGCACTGTGCTTCGACGACTCTCCTGCTCTTTCTTTTTGCGTCGACGCCTGACAGCCCCGACACCCATCGCTCATCGCCGATCTCTCGCTCTGATCCGGCTGACCTGCAAGCGTTGGCCTCTCGCGCAACTCACCTGAAGCTGAAGCTTGTCTACCTGCATTGCAGCTTGTGCAACCTGTGGAAGTTCGTCGTCCAGATACCTCGTCCAGGCTGCACGTCTGGATCGAGGATCGAACTGCGCGCTGTGCACACCACGTGGCCATGTTCGAGTCAATCCCAGCACCTATATCGGTACGATAATAACCAGTGTGTTATTCGCTGTCTGTGTGTGAGTGTGTGAAGGTGCCTGTGGGGTTTATTAATAGGTAAGGATTGATAACATTGAATCTTCGTCTCTGTTGCTCTGTGCCTTCTAAATAAAAGGCTGTACATTTTGTGTTACTTTCAAACCTGTTCGGATACGTCTTTTCTCCATTGGCCTGGCATCATCCAAGACCGAATTTGGCTTGAATCAGGTCCGTACATCACGTCAGGTAATGCCGCTTTCTACACTATGCAAATCCGCTCGGCATGCAATAAGGTGTGTGGGAAGCGAGGGTTCGATCCCCAGTTTCTTCGGCCACGTGTCTTGAACGTTTTTGGGATCAATTGACCAGCAAACTCTTCGGCGTGTGGCTGGGAGGTGTGGGGGAATCGGAATTGCTTAGCAATCCATCACTCACAAGCTCAGTGGCTCGCAGTTGGCGGCCTCAGTGGAACCGGAGCTCGAGGGGAAACAGGGCATAAACCCCCCCTTATTACGTCGACGAACACGGGAACCACAACAATATTTTCTACCACCGTCAATTCACCCCAGATCCACTTTTTTGAAATTCCGACTTCTGTCCTGGATGTCCGAGCAATGTCAATTTGTTTTATACCGCCTTCCCCCTCACCCCCGTCCAGTTCCTCCTCCCCCCAAGCCCTCTCCCTCCCAGAGATCTGCCGATGTCCCTGCTCTCAACTGTACTTTTGTGCTTCCTTCTCCCTCCCCATCTTGTCTCCCACTCCCTTTATCTTATGTTTTATGTGTCAGTGTATCTTTTTTGATTAATTTTAGCTCTTTCACGAGCCTCGATTCAGTATACAAAAAAAAAAAAAAAAAAAAAAAGCCCCAAGAGAACCAAAAGACCCTGAAGACGCAAAAGACCCAGAGGACCCAAAATACTCCAAAGACCCTTAAAGACCCAAAATACCCCAAAGACCAAAAAGACCCCAAAGACCAAAAATAGCCCAAAAACCTAAAATACCCCAAAGACCTAAAAGACCCTGAAGACCTAAGGACCCCGAAGACTTAAAAGACCCTGAAGACCTGAAAGACGGAAAAGACCCAATGGACCCCAAAGACCCAAAATACCCTGAAAACCCAAGAGAACCAAAAGACCCTGAAAACCCAAAAGACCCTTAAAGACCCCAAAGACCCAGAGGACCCAAAATACGGCAATAACCCTTAAACACCCAAAAACCCCTGAAGACCCCAAAGACCCAAAATACCCTGTAGACCCTTGAAGATCCAAAGATCCTTAAAGTCCCAAAAAACTCCAAAGAATGAAAAGACCCCAAAAACTGAAAAGACCCTGGAGACCCAAAAGACCATCAAGACCCAAAAGACTGAAAAGACACAAAAGACCCTTAAAGGGGAGCCCAAACGCAATTTCTTTTTCTGAAAAACATTGGCAATCATTAATCATGGTCTAATTTGAAGGGAATTTTTGTTTATTTGCCAATCACAAAGTTCCGAAAAAAAACCCCTGAGACTGTCGATTTTTAAGATTGCCAGTGACGTCACATTGTGAATTGTGAGCTTGGATTCCGATAGAGATTGGGAATGATGAGGGGGGGTTTGGGGGTGGTCGTGGGTTAATGTTAGTTAGGATGACGGTTGATGAGGCATTGGAAAGAGATGGTGGAAAGGGGTGGGGGGGAGGGGGTTGGGGTCATGGGTATTGTTAGCTCGGCTGACGGCTGAAGAGTGATGTAGGGGGAAGTGGAGTGGGGGGAGGGGTGTGGGGTTGTTGTGGGTATTGTTTGGTAGGGTGATGCTTGATGGGGGATTGTGAGGGGATGGTGGAGGGGAGGTAAAAGGTGGGGTGTGGGTTGGTTGTGGGTATTGGCAGCTAGGGTGACGTTTGATGTTTGTTTTTTCTGGAAAATTGAGATGCCTCAAAAACCAAGGACATCTAAGTTGAACAGAAATCAGGAAGAGCAACATTACCAAAGGAAATCAGCACGTTATCCAAGTCAAAGTGGTTGTATCAGCAGAAATATCCGATGGTAGAAAAATGTGCTGCACACTTGTAACAAGATCGTCTGTAGGGTCGACCCAAAACACCCTGAAGACCAAAAACACCCCAAAGACCCAAAACACCCCGAAGCCCCAAAACACCCCGAAGACCCAAAACACACTGAAGGCCCAAAACACCCCAGAGACCAAAAACACCCCGAAGGCCCAAAACACCCAGAAAACCCAAACATCCCGAAAACCCAAAAGACCCTGAAGATAAAAAGACCCCGAAGACCCAAAATACCCCGTAGACCAAAAATACGCCGAAGACCCAAAAGACCCCAAAGACACAAAGACCCTGAAAGACCAAGAAGACCCAAAAGCCCTTGAAGACACAAAAGACACCGAAGACCCTTAAGACCCAAAAGTCCCTGAAGACCCAAAACACCTCAAAGACCCAAAATACCCTTAAAGGCCCAGAGGATCCAAAATACCCTGAAGACCCAAAAAGACACCGAAATGGTCAATGATGCCTACCCCTCTGAAACGACGTGTGGTGAGGCGCGCAGAGCCCGAGTCATGCATTTATAATAATAATAGTAACTAGAACTGCCACTTTACAACTGCTTGCAGTGATGACCGGTTTCCTCCACCTTCCTGCTTTCATACAACCCCGCTTTTGATACAACCCCACTTTCATTGGACATGCTTTGACACAACCCCTTTGGATACAACCCCGACACACACACACACACACACACACACACACACACACACACACACACACACACACAAACACACACATCCCCCCCCCAACACACATCCCCCCTACCCCCCCCCCCGACAAACACACACACATATCCACACACACGCACATTCCCCCTACCCCTCCCCCCACCCCCACACACACACCTTATAATAATAATAATAATCTATATATAATGGAGCAAGTGTTTGTATGTATCTATCTATGTATGTATGTATGTATGTATGTATGTATGTATGTATGTATGTCCGGTCTTCATCCATTGGTTAGACAGCTGACCTGACACCACACATAATTGTAACTTGAAATACTTCTTCTAAAATATTCAGAGAACCCAAAAATACCCCCCTACCCAACTTCCCAAGAAACCAAAAGACCAATAAGACACTGAGGACTCAAAAGACACAAATTACCCCGAGGCCCAAAAGAACCCTGGACCCTAAATACCCCAAAAGACACTGAGGACCCAAAAGACCCAGAGGAACCTGAAGAACCCAAAGACGAAAAAGTCTCAAAATACCCTGAAGATCCAATGGACCCAAAGACCCAAAATACCCCGAACACTCAAAAGTCCTCGGAGACCTAAAAGACTGAAAAGACCCCAAAGAGTGAAAAAAACCCAAAGACCCAAAGGGCTGAAACACCCAAAAGACCCCGAAGATCCAAAAGACCCTGAAGACCCCAAAGCCCTTAATGATCCTGAAGGCCCAAAATATCCCAAAGACCCTTAAAGACCCCAAATACCCTTAAAGTCCCTGAAGACCGAAAATACCCCAAATAGACTGGTCGGTATTCTCATAATTGTAAACCCACGGGCGTTTCTTTGAGAAAGTTGGCAACATATTGTTACGGACACGACTTATTAAGATGTTATGCTGGGCCGAGCGGAATGGCCGCCGTGTTCGCACAAGTTACCCGATTATACTCGAACGTTGGCCGAATCGCGCTACGCTAGATCAATGAAGGAAAGGACACAACGGCTGGGTTAAATGACACGACACCAGGGGTACAGTTCTCAAGACCTCCGGAGGAGGATATAATATGGGATATGCAGAACGTTTAGATTACACGTACAAGAGGTACAGCACAGAAAGGTGGGCACTTATACACGGTCTTATCTTAATCCCGACAGACCACAGACAAACGGGACAAGACTGACTCACACAGGGATTGATGGCAAGGAAGGGCAGAATCGATGGCTCAAGGTGCACCTTGGCTCAGGGGCAGAATCGACCCGGTCCGGTCCAGAGATGCGGGGAGGTATCGTCGCGCTGGAGGTGGCGTCCTTTTCTCTCCAAGCTGAGGCGCATCTGACGTCACCTCCGGTAAGTGGCTGCGTATATCCAGCGGGGAGTGACACGCCCTCGGCTCGTTAGCTCCGCCCCAGATGGAATCGGTCCGCCGCTTCTTATTGGGTGCGGGGGGGGGGGGGGGTTACCGGGCTCCGCCCTTGACGAGGAGCTGACAGTCAGCCCCTGTGTGGTAACCCCGTCGGAGCACATGGTCAATGGCGGCTAACCAAGCCGGAGTGAGGACGCGCACTCCCCGCGCCGCTGTTGTTGTTGTTGGTGTTGTTGTTTCATGAGATGATGGGAGGATGCGGAGATGAGATTGTGGGGAGGTATTGGGAGGTCCTAAACTTACTACTGGTGCCATACAATCACATTCTGGTGCAACGAAGAGTCAGAATTAATGGAAACGAGTCCTTAACTGACATAGACTAAGAATAACTAGCAAGATGTCCTATAGTTGTCTACGTGAGATGCGGTGAACCTGGGCACGACATTTAATGGGGGAAAAAGGGGAAGGTCGGGGCTACAGAGTGTTGTTTACAGACAATGGGACTAGGGAATGGGGGATTGGGGATAGTTGGGGAGTATTGGGGAAATAGGGGAATATTTACAAGCGGATATGGATGGAGGCCAAATCCCATATCCACAACATTGCACCCTTCTCTACCTCGGGGCGTCCCGACCCGATAAATTTTTACCTACTTTAGTGTGGCACTCAGATGTAGATCCCTCTACTATTAACTCTACCCTGAGTGCGACAGTTTTACAGATGTTCACAAATGAGTAAATATGTCCCCCTGCGACGTTGCACCCTTCTCCTCACAGAAACACACCCACAGGATAACCGAATCGCGGAAAGAATCCTCAAACTAAACATACAGCCAGTAGGGAGCATTATTTACACAAGACTACACTGATATTTACACTACGATCCAGGACCTGTTTTTGGAGGAACACATGCAGATGTTATGCATAGAGAGAGCACGCATGCCAGCATCGATACACCAACCCACGAGTGCTCTGTGGCCCTACGGCCTTTAATAATGTGCAGAGCACCCCTTCCAAGCACCAAAAGCACCACCCCATCATGTACAGTCAGCACCATCCGGTGCACCAATAAAGTGTTCAACAATCACCGGTGGTGTCGCAGCCGGCTGATGTTCTGCCGCTGGTCTTGCCTTCATGTGGTGCACTTGGCCTTCTTGCTTCTTTAAAAATAAAGAAAGGCGCCAACCGCATCCATCCTCGTTGTCAGTCCCTCACGCACCATCTGACATTCCCTCTTCGTCGCTATCAAGTCGTCTTTTAGTTCTTTCTGTGTCGCTTTTAACCCCTCCTAATACCGCAGTGTTCTTCTTTACCTGGTCCCCCAACTCCTTTTGTCCCTCTGTCAGCTGTTCTACTCCCAGCGTCAACTCCTCTATACCACCTTGCAATTTTACAGTCCCCTTTCTCACCTCCTTCTCCATGCGCTCCTTACAGTGCCTCACCTCCTCGCGCACTCCTCCGACCTCCTCACTCACACCTCTTCTGATCTCTTCTCCCATCACTTGCATCTCCAGCCCAGATGCCACCCTCATCTGCTCCATTTCCTCCCTGTGAGCATCCAGTTTGGTTTCTACCCCCATTCTGACCCCCTCTATCTGCTGCCCCATTTGTTTAACTTCCCTTTCCGCTTGGTCCCTCATGTTCCTCAATTTGCCTTCCATACTGTTTTCTAACCCCTCTAACCCCTTTTGCATCCCTTCCATTTGATTCTCCTGAACGGCCATTCTGTTTTCTACCCCCATTAACCCCTCCTGTATTTCCCCTAATCTATTGTCTAATCCCTCTATTCTACTCCCTAACCCCCCGATCTGGGCCCCCATGTCATTCCTTAAACCCCCGATCTGGTTTCCCATGTCATCCCTTAAACCCCCGATCTGGTTTCCCATGTCATCCCTCAATTTCTCGCTATTCTGGGCCATAAGGGCCTTCATTTGTATTAAAAAAAGGTTCAAATCTACCAGCGGCGCTACTACGGTCGCGGGCGTGGTCGCCGTGGCCATGTGTGAGGCGCCATTTTGCGCGCCCGCAACCTCGTGCGCGACGACGCCATTTTGCGACCCTGCTACCCTCACTGCTTCGCTCTCCTCATGTCCCTCAATTTGGTCCTGGATCGACCCTGCCTCACTCTCCTCTACCGGAACCCAGCCGTCTTGGTCTGCCATAGCGCGACTTTCAAAATTCGGGTTTTAATTTTTTTTTGTAAAACACAATTAAATTTCGCCGTTATAATTTCGAGCGCGTGAAACGCGCTCCGGGACCGATCCCACTTCCCGACACCAATTGTTGCTCTAATAGTACAATTGGTATTCCAAAATTTGGGCCTAACAAATTTAGTCCCAGGTCCGAATCCAACTCCTGACAACCAATTGTTACGGACACGACTTATTAAGATGTTATGCTGGGCCGAGCGGAATGGCCGCCGTGTTCGCACAAGTTACCCGATTATACTCGAACGTTGGCCGAATCGCGCTACGCTAGATCAATGAAGGAAAGGACACAACGGCTGGGTTAAATGACACGACACCAGGGGTACAGTTCTCAAGACCTCCGGAGGAGGATATAATATGGGATATGCAGAACGTTTAGATTACACGTACAAGAGGTTAGGCACAGAAAGGTGGGCACTTATACACGGTCTTATCTTAATCCCGACAGACCACAGACAAACGGGACAAGACTGACTCACACAGGGATTGATGGCAAGGAAGGGCAGAATCGATGGCTCAAGGTGCACCTTGGCTCAGGGGCAGAATCGACACGGTCCGGTCCAGAGATGCGGGGAGGTATCGTCGCGCTGGAGGTGGCGACCTTTTCTCTCCAAGCTGAGGCGCATCTGAAGTCACCTCCGGTAAGTGGCTGCGTATATCCAGCGGGAGTGACACGCCCTCGGCTCGTTAGCTCCGCCCCAGATGGAATCGGTCCGCCGCTTCTTATTGGGTGCGGGGGGGGGTTACCGGGCTCCGCCCTTGACGAGGAGCTGACAGTCAGCCCCTGTGTGGTAACCCCGTCGGAGCACATGGTCAATGGTGGCTAACCAAGCCGGAGTGAGGACGCGCACTCCCCGCGCCGCTGTTGTTGTTGTTGTTGTTGTTGGTGTTGTTGTTTCATGAGATGATGGGAGGATGCGGAGATGAGATTGTGGGGAGGTATTGGGAGGTCCTAAACTTACTACTGGTGCCATACAATCACATTCTGGTGCAACGAAGAGTCAGAATTAATGGAAACGAGTCCTTAACTGACATAGACTAAGAATAACTAGCAAGATGTCCTATAGTTGTCTACGTGAGATGCGGTGAACCTGGGCACGACATTTAATGGGGGAAAAAGGGGAAGGTCGGGGCTACAGAGTGTTGTTTACAGACAATGGGACTAGGGAATGGGGGATTGGGGATAGTTGGGGAGTATTGGGGAAATAGGGGAATATTTACAAGCGGATATGGATGGAGGCCAAATCCCATATCCGCAACAATATATTTGTCTATGTGGTTCTGTATGTTGAATCCAAAAAACAATGTTGCCAAGCTGAATTTTGAAGTTAACATGCCAAAAATGACAAAATTCAAAATGGCCACCAATTCACACTAAAAAGCTTATATTTTAGCTACTAAACAATGCAAAAAGTTGATTTTGGTGGCTATACCCACATTTTTGGGGACAAGAAAGTTGATTAAGCCAAAATAAATTCTTATTATGGCCACCATCTTGGATTTCAAGATGGCCACTGTAGAAGAAGAAAATTAATTTGTGTACGTAATTTGTGTAAATCAAGTATATTTACCTGAGCCTCGACCTTGCCATTGAAAATACGTAAACTTAATGAATATATATATATATATATATATATATATATATATATATATATATATATATATATATATATATATTGTTACGGGACCGCGGCGAGGATGTTGTTTGCCGAGCGGATGGCCGCCGCGCCCGAACAGTTACCCTGACTAACCCGATTCCTGAACGTTGGCCGAATCGCGCCACAGATATTCAATGGGGAAAAGACTAAAACGAAGGATGTAAAGAAGAAAGAAAGGCAAAGGGTAAGAAATACAAATATGATTTATTTACTATTTACACAATTGAAAGAAACCAAGGAAGAAGGAAGGATAAGAAAATAAAATACAGAAGAGGAAAGGTTACACAGTGAAATTTGCTAGCTTATCTACACAGGCTTAACTTATTCCCTGGACAGAACAAACAAAGACGGACTCACACGGGGAATTGCAGAGTGGATTGGCTGGAAGGAGGTGGGTGGCTGGAGGGGGAGGAAGGCACGGAGCTGGCTGGAGCTTGATCCCGCACGGGACATCGGGCTGGACCTCGACGGCCGCCGATGCCACCAATCCTGTCGTGTGCGCGGGGTAACGGGTCAGAGCTGCTTGGTGGAACCAATGCTGCTGGTGGGGGGTCTGGTGTGACGGGTTCTCTCTCTCTCTCTCACAAACTCCAGGACTCTTTCTCTCTTTGCTTCGCTTCGCCCCTTCTCTCCTCTCTCTTTCTTAGTCCAGCCCAGTCCAACAACTTCCTCTCTTTCTTAGTCCAACTCTTAGTCCAACTCAGTCCTCTCTTGCTTAGTCCAACAACAACTTATAGGCTTTTGCGCGCGCTCTTTATAGCGCCTCAGGCGATCAAGCCGCTGGTGTCCAGGACACGCCCATCGGTGAGCTCGCCTCGGCCCTGATTGGTCGGCACGGCCCTCTGGCTCCGCCCTTGATGACGATGGGCGGGCACGCCCAGGAGTCGGCAGCTCCTCCCCCTTCTTCTCCAAGCCGACCTCGTGGCGAATGGAGTCGCGGAGGGGACAGTTGGCAATTGTTGGAAGGGGAATGTGAATGAAAGGGGATCTACTCTTATTTCACTTGGTGCAATGGAGTATTTAAATTAATGGAAGACAAATCCTTAGCCTAATACACATAATAAGGATATAACTACTGAACAGGGATATATGGTGTCCTTCGTGTATGCTTTATGGAATTAACTACGTGAACGCCCTTTGACCTTTATACAACAGACTGGTGGCAGGAGGGTCCAGAATAAAGCAATAATAAATAAAAAAAACACAATCCTCATATCCACAACACTGCACCCTCCTCCTCTTAGGCCCGTCCCGGGCCTATGAACTTCTACCTTAGTGTGGCACGTAGGTGTAGTTCCCTCTACATTTAACCTGACCCTGAGTGCGACAGTTTTTAAAACATAAATAAATATGTCCCGCTGCTCCATTGCACCCTGCCTAAAAGATTCACGCCCACAGCTAACCGAATTGCGGAATGGTCTTCAAACTATACATTTACGGTGGGGGCGCATTATTTACAATGGCTCTGCTTTTATTTACAAAACATAACCCAGGACCTGTGATCGTTCTTTTGGGGGGGGGGGGAGACAGTCTGCCCTGCATCGATGCACCAGGAAGCACCCAAAATGCACCAAAACACCATCAAGCACCAATCGGTGCACAGTCATTGCAGTTCAATAAAAATAACCAAACAACCCCTAACCCTGCTGGTGGTCTCTTGCTCTTCGGCTCCCTCTGCTGGCTATTTGCTATCTTCCTGATGTCAACTTCTTTGCTGGTGGCCTATTTGCAATAATAAAATGCACCCAATGTGTCCATTTTCTATTTATTTATGGCCCACAGGGCCGACTAGTGTGGTTCACCTGTGGGGCATAGGTGCCCTGTGACCAAGGTCCGCCAGCAAGATCTCGGGCCTTCATGGCCGGTTCCAGCAGAGGGGCCATGCCCCAACCCATGGGGTCCATAAGTGGTGCTCGGCCACAGACATGTGGTCCATAAGGTGGTGCATCGATGCAGACAGCTGTGGTTCCGGGAGTTTCGGGCGCACAATGGCGGACCCACGCACGCTCCCCTCGGCGCCCAGTGGCGCACAGGTCCTCATGTGGGAGACAAAAGGGGGAAAAGGCAGATGAGCGAGGGGTAAGGTCACAAGGGTACACATCAATAAGGCAATGCAAGGCGAAGTGCGTACGGAGAGCGAAGTGAGAAAGCTCGTCCCTACCGTACGTCACCCCCCCCTGTCACCTACTCTACCCTTGCCCTTACCCTATGTACATGTACAAAATATGTACAAATATGTATATGTACATGTATATGTACATGTATATGTACAAAATATGTATATGTACAAAATCTACACATTTACAAATTCGTCACTACGTCTCTTCTTCCCCACATTTCCCCTACACCAAATTCGTCTTCACAATCCCTCTAACCAAAATTTGCCATCACCCAATTCATCATCAATCCTCATAAGGAGGAAGAGATGGAACATCAACACAATGTCACACCCACGTCATGATGCGTCTGACATTCCAAAACGTTTGCACAATAAAAATAATAAAAACCACCTGGCATGGTGTGGACGTACGTCATCTCAGGTGAGTGGATGCAGATGGTGCAAGGAGATTTCAAACCTAACTATCTTCTAAATGACATTAACACACTTTACACTACCCGGGGTCTTTCCCTGCCAATCCATTGGCCAACTTACACTATGGGTTCTAAAAACCAATTCCCATTGACCAAACTGTGGTGCTTCTCAATTTGGGGTCTCACTCCCCCGATGCAACTCCCTGTGCCCTTGCACAATTTCAGGACTGGGGCGTGTAGCTCTCCCCGCAGGCCTACCCACCTGCACACCTCCACCACTGCAGTTGCCACACGAGCTTACCTAGCTCCTCACCCTAACATATCTAACTGGGGAAGGCCCCTCCTGGCTCTGTCACCCCTTGGTGCACTCTGGCACTGGGCTACCCGGGTCCGTCCTCCGGATCCTCGGGCCCCATCCACAACAACTCTACTGGCTCCCAGAGCCCACCTGCGGCCTCACCTGGCCGACATCCTCACAGTGGTGGAGTGCCCATACAACTACACACACTAACAGGCTACACGCCCAGCCATTTCCACAACACTAATGCACCCATCCAATCACCATTCTTCCACCACGCACCACAGATGCCAATATCCAACCACAATTTACCTGTACCCTCTACCTAACTCTTACACTACCCTCCCCGGGTATTCGTGATGGGGTCCAGCCTCCTTTCCCCCATCCACACCTTCGCACTATCCACTCCACTCCACAGTTTCCACCATACTCACTCCACGACTATCCATTCCAATACTCCATATACTCCAGACCATTTATTACATACACCTGTTCTCCATACACCTGTTGTTGCACACCTGTGCAATCACACCTGGTGCCACCTGCACCCTCCTCCTCTTCCTGGACCATTTGGTCAGCACAACTCACATCACTATTGCTCAAACACTGCTCCATACACCTGTCCAGTTGCACACCTGTGCAATCACACCTTTTAACCACACACACGGCATCATCTGAACTACCTGTTGCCCTGCTAACTTAGTGCTCCCCGTCTTGCCTTTAAAATAAGCACATACCACGTCATTATCATCCACACTAATCTACCTGCGTCCCCACTACAGGTGTTATTGTCACTACCTAATCTTACCGTTACCTAAGGTCATCTTCTCTAGATCCCTACACACAATATCCTAACCCTCCCGGGCTAGTTTTCACTGCCATAAACCCCATAAAACTAGTGCTCCTTTGCCCCCGGCTGTGAGAGATGGCAGAGTTGCCATCCCACCACATCGGGCATCTTTCACTATAAATTTTGCTCGTCCAAATTCAACAAATCAAAAATTTGCCAATCATCTGCCAATCATTCTACCAATCATCAAATTTTGCTTTGCAATTTCGGGTCCAAACCACTATCATCATCACCTGTCTACTCACTAGATCCTCTCGGTGCCCCAATTCGTTTCCAAAGCTCTGCTTCGTAAAGCCGAGCAATGGATGCGGGTGGTTCGTGGCCAGCGGATGGGTCCGTCCGGCATTCGGTGCAGGGAAGGCGGTCTACTCGGCCCGAGATTCCACGCACCATCGGGGCACGGGACCGTCCGATCCCCAAATCTCGGCCGGCAGGAGCGCGGCAACCACAAGGGGTCGCTGTGTCGGCCCTTCCAACCGGACCGCCCGCTCCGCCTGGTGGAGCTCGGATGCGACCGTTCCGAGCGAGGCCCAGCATGGATCGCGTACGGCGGTTCTTTTGAAACCGCCGTGGTTCGGATCCCCGCTGGTCCTCGCGGCACGCGAAGCCCGGCATGCACCGAGGGCCCGATTCGGCTAAACGTCGTTCTAACCACTAACCTGGTTAGCGTCGATGCTACATTCGCATGCTTACACCCCGCAGCCCATTCCTTGCTCATACATCCAGCTGTCTCCATGCTCTTTGTCATTGCACCTTCCCTGACACACCCAGGTACACTCAATCCGCTTACAGACTTTGTCACACACCTGACCACCACACACCTTTGCACACACTCGTCGTTCGCACACCTCACCAACACACCTCTTCGCGCCCCCTCCTCGGTCACCTCCTCTGTGACAACCACAGGTGTGCTCTCACTTGCACAGCCAATCACGTGCCTCACTACCAATTCCAGTGTGCATTCCCATACGCGCTCTACCATTCCAGGTGTGCATCCTTCCATTCCAGGTGTACATCCTCTCTCACCTGCCACAACCAACTCACGCTCCGTGTCACTCTCACTAATCTTACCTCCACACTCGGTCACGCACTCACCCTTACTTTTGACAGCGCACTCCTTCCTCATGCACCCGTCCGTTACACACATTTCTCATGCATCCTCTTGCGCACACTCTCCCGTTACACCCTCTGTAACATTCACCACAGGCGTGCATTCTCCCTTACTCTTGACAGCGCACTCTTTCCCCATGCACCCGTCCGTTACACACCTTTCTCGTGCATCCTCTTGCGCACACTCTCCCGTTACTTCCTCCGTAACACTCACCACAGGCGTGCATTCTCCCTTACTCTTGACAGCGCACTCTTTCCCCATGCACCCGTCCGTTACACACCTTTCTCGTGCATCCTCTTGCGCACACTCTCCCGTTACTTCCTCCGTAACACTCACCACAGGCGTGCATGCTTCCGTTACATCCCTTGTAACACTCCCTACGACGCGCTTCCATGTGCCCCCCCCCCCCCCCCCGCACACGCGCTACGACCAACTCACTCTCGACAGCACACTCACTCCTCGGCGCGCACTTTTTCCTCACACACTCCATAGTCGGACATTCTCGCTCATCTCCTCCTTCGCACACCGTACCTGTCACACACTTCACCCGCGGCCTCTCACGAACACCCGGGTCTACACCAACCCCCAAGCCGACTGAAGCTCCCCTCACATCATATCCATTTCCGAATATATCGCCACTCACCTTGGCACCTCGTCTCTGCACCTCCTTCGCCACCTGCAAACTCTTTATTTGGTTAGCGAGCACACCATCACGATTTGAGCACCGACCTTGTACATATTCCATCACCTCCTCCTTTATCTCCCTCTTAGTTTCCCTCCGTCTCTTCTTAATTTCACTCACCCCTCTTCCACTTCCTCTAACTTTTGCTTCACCTCTTTTATTTCCCGGTGCGTCTCCTCAATTTCGGCCTCGAATGCCACCTTAACCATTTCTATGTGCGTCCTCACTTCCCTGTCCTTCGTCTCCATTACTTCTGTCACCTCGTCCAACCTCGTTGTCAGTCCCTCACGTACCATCTGACATTCCCTCTTCGTCGCTATCAAGTCATTTTTTATGTCGTTTTGTGTCGCCTTTAACCCTCCTAGTACCGCAGTGTTCTTTTCTACTTGATCCACTAGTTCTTTTTGTCCCACCGTCAGCTGTTCCACCTCCTGCATCAGGTCCTCTATGCCCCCTTGTAACCTTGCCGTTCCATTTCTCACCTCTTTCTCCATACGCTTCTCACCTCGCTTTACCTCCTCGCGTACCCCCGAGACCTCCTCGCTTACACCTCGTCGTATCTCCTCCTTCATCTCCTCCATCTCTTTAGTAGATGCCGTCCTCATCTGTCCCAATTCGTCCCTCTGAGCATCCAATTTACCTTCTAACCCGATTTTCACCTCCTCTATCTGGTTCCCCATTTGTTTGATTTCCCGGGCGGATTGCTCCCCTATCTCCCGCAATTTGCCTTCCATCTTATCTTCTAGCCCCGTTAACCCATTCTTCACCTCTTTTATCCCGTTGTCTAACCCCTCAAATTTATTGTCTAACTTCTCAAATGTATTGTCTAAACCCTCAAATTTATTGTCTAACCCCTCCAATTTGCTGTCTATCTTCCCAATTTGGGCACTGGTACCCCTCGCTTTGTCCCTCATTGCCCCCATTTGGCCCTCCATTGCTCCAATTTGGCCCCCCATTGCTCCCATTTGGCCTTCCAACCTGTCCAAACTGTCGTTCTTTTTCTGTACTTCTGCCATGAATTGGGCCATGAAGGCTCGCATGTACCCTGGCATCTCGGGCTCGGCTGCCGCGAACACGGGCGCGGCTAAATTTGGTGTCGCAACAACCATGTGCGCGAGGGCGCCATTTTGTGCGCCTGATACCTCCTCAACCACCTCATCATTGCTCTCCTCCATTTCTTCCCTGTGGTCCTGTGTTACCCCTAACCCCTCTTCTAGCTCACCCACCTGCATCCGATCGCCTTGACTCGCCATGGCGCGATTTCAAAATTCGGGTTTTTCTAAAACAAAACAACTTTCGGCCGCTCCAGATTTTGACCAAATTTTTTCTAGATGTTTTAAAAATTTGGTTCTGGCCTCGTATCTCACTCCCAGACACCAATTGTTACGGGACCGCGGCGAGGATGTTGTTTGCCGAGTGGATGGCCGCCGCGTCCGAACAGTTACCCCGACTAACCCGATTCCTGAACGTTGGCTGAATCGCGCCACAGATATTCAATGGGGAAAAGACTAAAACGAAGGATGGAAAGAAGAAAGAAAGGCAAAGGGTAAGAAATACAAATATGATTTATTTACTATTTACACAATTGAAAGAAACCAAGGAAGAAGGAAGGATAAGAAAATAAAATACAGAAGAGGAAAGGTGACACAGTGAAATTTGCTAGCTTATCTACACAAGCTTAACTTATTCCCTGGACAGAACAAACAAAGACGGACTCACACGGGGAATTGCAGAGTGGATTGGCTGGAAGGAGGTGGGTGGCTGGAGGGGGAGGAAGGCACGGAGCTGGCTGGAGCTTGATCCCGCACGGGACGTCGGGCTGGACCTCGACGGCCGCCGATGCCACCGATCCTGTCGTGTGCGCGGGGTAACGGGTCGGAGCTGCTTGGTGGAGCCAACGCTGCTGGTGGGGGGTCTGGCGTGACAGGTTCTCTCTCCCTCTCTCACAAACTCCAGGACTCTTTCTCTCTTTGCTTCCCTTCGCCCCTTCTCTCCTCTCTCTTTCTTAGTCCAACCCAGTCCAACAACTTCCTCTCTTTCTTAGTCCAACTCTTAGTCCAACTCAGTCCTCTCTTGCTTAGTCCAACAACAACTTCTAGGCTTTCGCGCACGCTCTTTATAGCGCCTCAGGCGATCAAGCCGCTGGTGTCCAGGACACGCCCATCGGTGAGATCGCCTCAGCCCTGATTGGTCGGCACGGTCCTCTGGCTCCACCCTTGATGACGATGGGCGGGCACGCCCAGGAGTCGGCAGCTCCTACCCCTTCTTCTCCAAGCCGACCTCGTGGCGAATGGAGTCGCGGAGGGAACAGTTGGCAATTGTTGGAAGGGGAATGTGAATGAAAGGGGATCTACTCTTATTTCACTTGGTGCAATGGTGTATTTAAATTAATGGAAGACAAATCCTTAGCCTAATACACATAATAAGGATATAACTACTGAACAGGGATATATGGTGTCCTTCGTGTATGCTTTATGGAATTAACTATGGGAAAGCCCTTTGACCTTTATACAACAGACTGGAGGCAGGAGGGTCCAGAATAAAGCAATAATAAAAAAAAAAACACAATCCTCATATCCACAACAATATATATATATATATATATATATATATATATATATATATATATATATATATATATATATATATATATATATATATATATATATATACATATATATATATATATATATATATATATATATATATAAAACACAGTTTGTGTGTGTGTGTGTAATGTTACCGATAGACTCCTAAACGGAGAGGCTTACGTGCTTGATATTTGACATAGACATGGCCATTGAGCGTGGGACGAACATGGCTGAACTCAAAATATTTGACAATCCATATTTTTTATTCATATTTACCTCAGCGCATTTCAGCGAAGTACCCGCTAATCTCAGCCGGTTCCAGAGCAGCTCGCTGATTTGCTCAAAGCGATCACGTGATGTTCCATTCCCGCCGCCAGACTGATTCGCTCAGAGCGATCATGTGATGTTCCATCCCGTCACACGTCACTTCACCTTTTATGCAATCGTGTTTTGTATCGATTTTGTGCGATATGAATTAAATGTCTTTGAAACAGCTGTGAAACGTCTTTCCACAACCCTTCCGTAACCGATTGGAGCACTTTCTTGCCGCACAAAACGAGATCCGCGAAGCGAGTTGGTCGAGTCGTGCTGACCAAGATGGCGACACGGTGGCTTCACTTTTCACGGAGTATGAGCATTCTATATATTTTCAATTCAGTGCGCCCGTGATTTGTGGCATAGACATGACCATTGGGCCTTCACGGTGTAATTTGTGCGAGGCTTTTGTCTGAGTGAGCTTGAGTCGAGAGGGCAAATGTACGGGTTGGGAATGTACGGGTCTCCCTTCCCCCGCCCGGCAACGCCGGTACTGGAGGACGTCACAGGATCGGTGAGTCTCCAAAATCCGCTTCGTGCTGTTGCGAATATGCAGGACTATGTCCGATTGTTGTGCTGCTCTCCGACCGTGAGAACTGCAACGTCATTGTTGACTGACTGGCCATCCCCTTCCCTCCCCCTTCCCCCTCCCCCTCCCACCCACTCCCCCCTCCACCCTCCGGCCCCTCCCCCCTCCCCCCCTTCCCCCCTCCCCTCCCCCCTCCCTCCTCCCCTCCTCCCCTCCCCCCTCCCCCCTCTCCCCCCTCCCAACCCTCCCCCCTCCCCCCTCCCATCCCTCACCCTCCCCATCCCCCCCTCTTCTCCCCTCTCCCCCTCCCCCTCCCACTCTTCTCCCCTTTTAATTCTCTTCATTCTTGTCAAATCAATTCAAAGGCTAATATCAGATTAATAAAAAATTCCACAACAGTAATGGCAACCGTGACATCTGCTATCGCTGTCGCGATCTGGAGTGACAAGAAAGCAGGAAAGTGTGCGGAGGTAATTGCAAAGAGAAATTCGAAGGTAAAGGACAAATTCTGTGCAATGTTGAAGTTGTCTTCACCTCGCACGTACTGCAATCTCTTTCTTCTTACTCCAAATCGCCTGGTGACGTAAGAAAAGATTCAATTTCTGATTCAAATGACCATGCATTGTGTAAAGTGTGTGTTTACCTGTTTGCTTGTTTGCTTTATTATGTGCAGGTGCAAAAGGCTTGTTTACCTGTTTGCTTGTTTGCTTTATTATGTACAGGTGTAAAAGGTGTATGTACAGGTGTATTATGTACAGGTGTAAAACCCTCTCGCAGGTGGACGTGTAATGTTCAGTGTGTGTGATCTGGTTAGATCTGATTCGGTTTTGAGTTCACAGGGCTCTGAAAATGAGTGAAACAACTCTAAAGATGTGCGATTTGGTGTGTGATTTGGTGTGTGATTTGGTGTGTGTTCTGGCCATTTAAAGATTCGGTTAGCGGGTACACCGGATGCTCGATCGCATGAAATACCCCAGGTGTGTTTTCGCAAAACCAGATCTGGTCTGATCTGGTTTCGACCGGTTTAACACATGTGTCCGCATTTTGTCGCGGTGGTTCTTAACTGTTTCACTCACTTACTCTTGCTGCAGAAGAAGGGGTGATGAACAGTTATTTGGTTTAATGTGAAGTGAGTTGGTTGCTTATTTGTCACAGTAAGGTGACAGTTGTGTTTTTAACCTTGGTTGCCGATATCGAGCTGGACTTGGTGTCAGTGAACTGCTAAAGGGCATAAAATCGTGTTGTGTGCATGGTGAATTGCATTTTTCCTGAGTTGATTTATCTGGTATGATTTATCTGGTACATTGGTGTTGAAATAATTGTGGCTTTGAATGAATTGTTGCTTTAATTGTTGTTGGTTGTTCCTTCCCCTGATTGGTTTTCAATTTCTGCCTTTAGACCTGAATTGATTGTGTTTTTCTGTTGTCTTGATTTGACTTCTTCCTGAAGGTGGATTTAATGATTTGATGTCTGATGTTGAGTTGATTGAAGGTAATAAGGATTTGTGTTGATTTCTTGATTTGAGTTGATCTGGAAATGTACAAATTCTGGTTGGGTTAACAGTTGGCGTTTTGGTTATACGATTTACTGGTTCTGGTGTCAAGAAACAACTCTTGGCTCTTAAAAGAAGTTCCACCAATAGCCTGAGGATGACGGTCTTTATTAAATACCAACTTATACAGATCCGGAGGAAGGCGAACATCTACAGCACGCCTTGCCCTCATGCCACGTTCAGCCCTTCCTGAAGCACATTGATTCGCAGTCCGTATAAATAGGGACAAGTTTATCAGAAAATCTCCGAGAGAACAAAGCGACTGGCGAGAGTCCCTCACCGTCATCCTAGCCCCCACCGTCATCCGTCCCTTATCTGGACCAGATGTTTCTCTGGGCTCCGAGGAGACAGAAAATATAACTCATTAAAGGGAGGGTGCATTCTTTGGCTTCGATAAGGCCATAAAATATATGGGTTTGTTCAAATGAGTAATTCAAAGCATGTTTATACAGAGTCAAGCGTCGCTGTGATTAATACAAAATATATATGGTTTTAACGATAGGTTTATGTCTGCAATCTAATCATTCTACTAGCGTTACACAAAATCACGCGCATGTGAGCGTGATTTTACGACCGGCCTTATCTAGCCTCGAAAAAGCACACGTATACAATTGTCCAGCACGACCGAAGCGAGCCTTTCCTCATTTTAGACTAAAACGAAGCAAAAACCTTTTATTAACTTTATGAAAATAGCATTTTTAAACAACATTTAAATCATAACACATTAGCAACCAACGTCTATAACTGAACTTTAGGCAATAACAAATCTACGACTTGACACTGGTATGTGTATTATTGGTCATAGATTTGTGATTCGTGGAATTGTTTGCACGGCATTGTTTGCATTGTTGTAAGTAATTGTGTGTGTGTCTTGAATTGTCATAGGAAGAGTGGTTTCAACAGTGAAAATGGTGTGCCTTGAAAATGGTGTGTGAGAGTTATGGGTGAGTGTGAATGAGAATGTATAGTGTGATATACATTCGACGTGATTGGTGTTTGGAGATGGACTACAGCTACAATCCAAGCGGATTGTGACTGACGCCAACATTTCTATATCCAGTCAAGTGAAAAAGTAAGTACACCCCATGTAAAGTTTTGACTTTTTAAACATATTTCAACATACAGCTATTTGGTCTTCATTTCAACAATATTGAGAGATAAAGGTGATATAATATAACAAATATCATGAAACATTTACATTTTGTAGTCCATTGTATAACTTAAATAAACATAAATGCAAATTTCGGATGTGGAAAAAGTAAGTCCACCCTTGGCTCTAATAGGTGGTATTGCCCCCTTTGGCAGAAACAACCTCAAGTAGGCGTTTCTTATAACTGTCTACCAGTCTCTGACATCGACTGGGAGAAATTTTTGCCCACTCCTCCATGAAGAATTATTTCAGCTGTGCGATGTTTGAGGTGTTTCTTTCATGCACAGCTCGTTTCAAATCCCCCCACAACATCTCGATGGGATTTAGATCCATGCTTTGAATTGGCCATTCCAGAACCCTCCATTTCTTTCTTTTCAGCCATTCCTTGGTGGATGTACTGGTATGTTTAGGGTCATTGTCATGTTGCAATGTCCACCTTTGGTTGAGCTTCAACTTTCCGACAGATGGCCTCACATTATCCTCAAGCACCCTCTGGTACAATGAAGAATTCATAGTGGATTCTATGATGGTGAGCTGCCCAGGCCCTGATGCAGCAAAGCTGCCCCAAACCATAATATTTCCACCACCATGCTTTACAGTTTGTATCAGGTTCTTGTGGTCAAATGCTGTCTTTGGCTTTCGCCAAACATGTCTTCTGGTACTGTGGCCAAATAGCTCTACCTTTGACTCATCTGTCCAGTGCACATTGTTCCAGAAGTGCTGGTCTTTGCCGAGGTATTCATTGGCAAACTTTAGTCTTGCCCTGATGTTCTTTCTGGACAGCAAAGGTTTCCTCCGAGGCACACCTGCCATGTAGATCAAATTTGTGCAGCCTCTTTTTAATGGTAGACGCATGCACTTTGACATCAACAGTGGCATGAGCTACCTGTAGGTCCCGTGATGCCATTCTGGGGTTCTTAGAGACTTCTTTCAGCATCTTACGATCTGCTCTCGGGCTGAACTTGCTGGTGCGGCCTGGCCTGAACAAGTTGGCAGTTGTTTGGAATCTTCTCCACTTGTAGACGATCTTCCGGACAGTCGAATGATTGATTTAAAATTGTTTGAAGATCTTTTTAAATCCCTTCCCAGACTCGTTGGCATCTATCACCTTCTTTCTGAAGGCCTCAGAGAGCTCTTTTGATCTCGGCATGGTGACGCCGCACACTTCAACAACAAAGAGCAAACCCAACTAAATGTCTGAGATGTAAATAAAACAGGTTCCTCCAAGATCCTCTCTAACGATGTTCTAATCATTTGCACCTGATTCTAATTTTAGGTATTTGAAGTAGTGATAAATGTAGGGGTGTATTTACTTTTTCCACATGTGATATTTGCATTTATGTTTATTTAAATTATACAATGGACTACAAAATGTAAATGTTTCATGATATTTGTTATGTTATATCACCTTTATCTTTCAATATTGTTGAAATTAAGATCAAATAGCTGTATGTTGAAATATGTTGAAAAAGTCAAAATTTTACATGGGGTGTACTTACTTTTTCACGTGACTGTATATATGTATACAGACTTGGCATTTAATATGGAATATTCTTTTTGTGGGGGTGATCTTACTTTTCAAGTTGACTTAGAAGCAAAAGTTCATTGGAATTATGTTGAAATTATTCTAGATTTTGTTAATGTGACCTTTAGAAGAAACAAAAAACACATTTGACATTTCGGAGCAAATAAATTGATCCTTGAAAGTGATGGAAACTGATATTGAACTCAATTCACGGACAGTACTGGGTTAAACTTCTGTACGTTTTTCAGAAGTATTTCTTTATTTTGCACATTAGCCAAATTTTTTTTTAACAAAAACAAAAGTTAAATTACAACTGGGATTACGGACAGTAAAATTACAGTTCAGTATGTCGTGTAACCCCCACGAGCATTCAGGAGAGCACGTACACGTTGAGGCATGCTGTTCACGAGATTTGCCAAGGTTTGGACAGGAATCGCTTGCCATGCAGTGACAATAGCCTGCTGCAATTCACGCACAGACGTAGGCTGCTGGTCCAAGTTGTCGATTTGATGCGTTAATTCTGCCCACAAGTTCTCTATCGGATTCATATCCGGGGACATGGCAGGCCACTCCATATGCTCTACACCACGGTCAGCAAGAAAGTGTTGGATCATGCGAGCATGATGAGGCCATGCATTGACATCTTGGAAGACAAAGTTTCCTCGAAAGGCTAAACGAGCAAATGGAAGCAATGTTTCTTCCAGAATAGCCCTGTACCTGAACTGGTTCAGGTTTCCATTCAGAACAACCAGGTCCGTTTTGCCCCCTGCATGAAAAGCAGCCCAAACGGTCACCCCACCACCTCCAGCTTGGACTCTTGGCACTATACAATCTTCATTGTAGGCTTCATGCACTTGTCTGCGCACTCAGACATCGCCATCTTGACGATAGACCAGAAATCAAGACTCGTCACTGAAGATCACGTGATTCCAGTGTCCTGGCTGCCATTGACGGTGCTCTCTGGCCCACTGCAATCGGCGCTGGCACTGTTGTCTTGTCATGCATGGCTTTCTCAGTTGACGCCTGGCACGATAGCTTGCTTGAACCAATCGTTGGTTGACTAGCCTTCTGGATGCAGGCACATTTGTCAGTTGCTGCCACTCAGCCCTAAGCCGATTAGCTGTATTGGTACGGCCATTGCGGACTAACCGGTGCAGCTGGCGATCATCCCTCCTTGTGGTTCTGCGGGTATGTCCTAGCCTCGATATTGGAGGAGGGACACCCCTCTGAGCATTTCGTTTCGGGATCTTTGACACCTGACCTTGAGTGATGCCATACTGACGAGCAATAGCACACTGTTTCATGCCGGAATTTCGTAAAGCCACCACTCCATGACAAACAGCATTGTCGAGTTGACGGACCATCTCCAGAGGAAGTGGCAATAACTTTTGTAGACGTGCAGCAGTTGTTTTCCACTAATACAGAACGCAACAACCCTTATATACCTGATTGTGAAGCCAATCGTCAAATGTACCCGTCCATACATTTTGTCACGCCACCTGTGATATAATCCTGTTATTGACTTCTTGCTGCGACAGACAATCAGTGACATGGTTCTTTTAACAAAGAAATCACCGAAGCGTAAAAGAAACTCACCAGATTGATATTCTGAGTTCAGAAAGGAAACCCAAGTCAAGAAAAAATATATATTCCTTATTAAATGCCAAATCTGTGTATATAAATGGAAAATATATTTGAATCGGTATTGTGTCATGACACAAAAGGTTGAACGTGCGATTCCCGAAATGAGCAAGTATTTTTTGATATAAGCTGACGTTTCAAGTGACGATTTGAAATGTTGGAAGCTTAGATCAATCTTAAAGATACAAGCTTTTCATCTGCGAGCTGCAAGTCGACCATTTGTTTAATTTTAAATATTATACCTAATATTTACATGTAAATGCATGACTGGTCTGGATTTGGACTGCTCTGTGAGTTTTTGGGAAACCGGTATGTGTAGCTGGATTAAGTTTGAGTGGTTGTTACATATACTCTGGGTACATGTTGTGACTTAAAGGATAAATTGGAATTGCTGTGAACAGTGTAGATGCAAGAAGAGATAGACAGGGACACAATGAGCTGCTTGGTGAGCCATTGAGGTGGATTGGATGTGTTGTTGCTCTCTTGGGAGTTCGGTTGTTGCATTGCCAAAGGTTTCTGTGTGGTGTGGTGTCTGTTGATAGCGGATTACCTGTTGTCTTGTGTGACGTAAGCAGGGATGTATGTAACTGTATGTCACTGCCTGGAGTCAGAGAAACAACTTCAGTTGTTGACATTGGCTGCAAATTGTCCGGAGTGCTTTAATTTGCACAGGGAATGAAAATTGGGATGACAATTGCATTCATTGAGTAAGTTACATGTTTCGTTTATAACTGAAACATGGGGAGTGAAATGGGAGGAAGTGGACATTTGTTGATCTGGGAACAAGCTAGTTTGATGGGACCCTGGGGTCTTCTGTGTGTCTATGTGTCTGTCTGTCTGTTACACTGGACTCTTGGATGGGTTTTCATGAGACTAATTTCAGACAAAACCCTCTTTGTTATTTCAGAATTGATCTGCACCCTACCCCACCTTACTGTGAAACTTTGGACAGGTTGTGTGTGTCTCAGAGGTTTATGGACAAATTTGCGTGTAATCTGGTGAACAGTATCAATGTGTAAGGAGACCGATAGACATCAGAGGTTAGAGTTGTGACATGGTGTAGACAGATGGAAATTGCGATGTTTGCGCCATGGATGTAGTGTCCCAATTCTGGCAAAATTGGTATTTACACGTCACTACAATTTGTGGTGATGCATTTGGTGGTGATTAATTCTGGTAAATTTGGAATTGGTGGTGGTACAAAGATAATTATATTTTAGGTGTTGGTGTAACAGTAATTACCAAATGTTAATTGTTGGATGGCAGAGGTAATGGTGCAGTTTAATGTTCACCCTGTTTGGGAAAATAATGCTCTATGCAACATGATCCTAAAAAGAACCCATCCCTATATCTAAGGATCAGGGAGGGAAGGAAGGGAAAATTTGGGGTATTAAAAGTTAAGAAACTCAAAATATCTAGGTTTGGATGTACAGTCATTGGAAAAATAAATTGAATATGATAACGGTTCCAGATATCTCTGCATACAAGGCATTCTTATGGGGTTAAAATTATTATTTTAATAAATAACGGTGCATTCATGAGAAAGGAAATTTTGTCTGTTGAACTAATAGTTGTAAAGAAGAGGTGGTATTCTTCATCATTGAGAAATCGAGCGAAGGGCAATGTTAAATAAGCTATTTGGAAAATTGGCAAATAAATTGATTATAATGAGGAAAATTTTATTGGAAATATTGTAAAACCTACATAGATATATGGAAGAAAGATAAAGGGTAATGTGGTATATGAACTTTTATCGAATACCCACCAACAATATGTATTTTGTATGCAGTTACAGGGCATACTTTTGGCTAATACCTGAGATGGAATAAGACTAAATATGATATTACAGTAAGAGAGGATGTAAAATAAGCTGACTTTTCTAATAATTACAGTCCCGTTGCGATTGCCATGTGAGTTCACCATATTTAACAACCTCCCCCCCCCCCCCCCAGATAGAGGGAGGGGGTGCGACTTGGCATATGACATTCTATACTTACGTCTAACAAATGGTTCCCAGTTGAATGACACACACCCTGATATAATAATGATAATGATTATGGAATTCCGACGCAAACAAATGTATATAAAGAATGGGTTTGTGTATTTTTCAAGACATTCGCTGAAAGTGACAGTATAGCTGCCTCAAAATAATATAATATGTTTAATAAACAAAGACAGATGTGATAATGGACAAGAGCTCACTAAGATGAGCCAGATGACTTGTGAAAGGAAATTTGATAATGCTCCCTGAGAACGGTAATATTTTGATATGTACTGGGGAGTGGGTTCTGGGTAAAGATTTGCTGCATTAATAACACAAGAAATAACACAGAATTAATACTTCTCTGCATTTAGCCCACACAAGTGCTCATTCATATAGCAAATGAGAGTAATTATTAAAAATGTATACAGATGCCAAATTCTAGTGAGAATGGAAATGTACACATTGGAGGTAGTTCCTTTTGGTTGGGATGAATTATGTAGTCGTTTCCCAAGGATGCAAACAGTCGTCATCTAAGGAGATAATGATGCCAGGTGTACAAGGTTGGGAAAGGAGGGTATAAATGTAATGAATTTGAGGATAGTTTTAGCCCCCCAAAAGGATTGGTTTGCTATTTCGACCTCAAAGTCATGAAAATTGTCGGAAATACTTTTCGAGGCTGAGGTAAGTCTATTATGAAATTCATTTCCACCATTCTAAATGGTTCCTGACATAAAATGGAAGTACGAAACGTGTGTGTTCACAAATCCAAAGGCAATGAAAGATATGTCTTTGGGAAGTTTGCAAAATTTGTGAGGGATCTTGCATGGGGCCAGCAAAATCATTTTTCAGTTTATTAGAAGTTGGATTTTGTAAAATCATGGTTTAATATAACCACCGTAGAAAATAATATGCAGATTTTGGACATTTTGTAAACTTTCGAATAATGAGAAGATTCATAAAATTCATTTTATTAATTTAATGGAAAATATTTGGGTTACAAGTGGAGAAGCATGGTTGAAATTACGATCCAGTGGATGATATATATATATCCCAACACCATACATTTTGATAACTTGCGACATCTACATACCGGTGCCATTTGTATTCACTCGTGAAGGTGGAAATATGAAAATTGTAAATTTGATGTTAAACTAGGTTATTTTTCTTGTAAAAAATAATAAGAAAAATAAAGACGGAGTATCCAGGAAAAGAATGTTCAAGTGAACTTTGTGCTGTGAAAAGAATGTTGAGTTAATGGAAGTGTTTTGTTTGATTAATTTTGTTCAATTTGTGTTCAAATGATCAGTTTATCACAATTCATTAAAAAAATGATGAAGGGATGCTCTAATTAATTGAATAAAATGAGTAATCTTGAACCAGAAGGAAAACATGGCCTCAATGAAGAGCGGAATTATGTGTTTTATCGTATTTTTTATAGTAAGTTGTGTGGATATTTATAAGGTGAATAAAAAGGGAAGGAAACAGTGCCCCTGGGGGCACGCACCTGTTAAATATTCATGCACCTGTTCCATAGGTATATGCATAGAAAACTGCTATCTGTCTTTTGAAAATTTGGACTGTTACGGATGAGAAGTACAGTGATATGGTAATCGTTCTTCAAAATATCACGAAATTATTTCTAGGATTGTAGGTTATTTGAGATCTAGTGGGATTAATGTGTATGTCAGGAACATTTTGAAAATAAATATGGATATATGGCATTACTAAAAAAAAAACAAGAAATTGAGAGTTATTGGGTTAATCTGATATAAATAAATGCATCTACAAGTTGATGGTTTATAATTAAAAAAAATTTGGGGAAAACATGTGGTTTAAAATAACTGGCTAAGTTTTAAAGATGGAGATGTTTTACAGAACTCTAAAGATTATTTATATGAACAAGCATTCTGAGTATTGCGCTGCAATACATGTCCCCTACGAAAGTTCAAAGTGCTATAACTTTGTCAAAAATATTCGAATATGCAATTTTTTGCACCGTTGATGCTGGTTTTCAAACTTGATCTGATGCATGCTGAGACACGTGTGTCACGCCTCCTCGTTCATAAGCCCACAAGGTCGCTCCGTGGAGCGGCCTGCACGCATTGCACTGTGTGAATTATATAAATTATTACCAACTCACGGTCTGAGGTACTAGCGATTCAAGAGATATCCATTTAAAAAAAATATTTTCGTTTAATTCACGATATCTGCGAAACCACGTGCCCTATCGCAAATTCCAAAAGGACATTTTAGTAGACTGACAGGCTGAACAGATTTGTGAAGTTTCCCCTCGATTGGATCAAAAATGAGGGAGGGGCTCGGTTTTAAAGGTTCAAGCTTAAAAACGTCATAACTCTGAAACCATCAGTAATTTTTGATATTTTCCGGTTCACAATCAATGATCGATGTGTATATATATGTTGCTCAGCTTGGCTCCGCCCCTCTGGAAAGTGCGCGCTGTTGACGTTCGCGAGACGAGGCTGAGGACGCGCAGTGCGGCTTGAGGAGAACTCGAGAATAAAGAAGAGATATCCATTTTTTAAATATTTTCGTTTGATTAACGATATCTTCCAAACCACGTGCCCTATCGCAAATTCCAAAAGGTCATTTTAGTGCTGAAGAGATCTGTGAAGTTTCCCCTCGAATGGATCAAAAATGAGGGAGGGGCTCGGTTTTAAAAGTTCATGCTTAAAAACGTTATAACTCTGAAACCATGTGATGCATGACGTCATGCTCACTGACTTTTTTGTTCGACATGGGTATGCGATTCTGTCTGCAAAGTTTGGCCTCGATCTGTTCAGCCATTGCAGAGAAAAAGGGGTTTTCGTGTTTCCACGAAAAACAATATGGCGACCGAACCACGTGACCTGTGACGTCATAATTACTATTACAATATTCTACAGACCGAGTCCATCATATGGTGAAAATCTTTTCTCAATCGGTCCTATTATTGCAGAGAAATTGGTTTTTAAAGGAAATTAAAACTTAAAATGGCACTGAGTTAAGGATCATCAGATTTATCAGAATTACCAAAGTTCAAAGTGTCATAACTTTGTGAAAAATGATCGAAACGTCGTGAAGTTAGAACTTGTCCTGTAACTTGTCATGAGGAAACCATGCGCCAAGTTTGAAATCATTAGCGTTAAGCGTTTAGAAAAAAAGTCCAGAAAACTGTTCTTTGCGTGACGGACTGACGGACTGACGGACTGACGGACTGACGGACTGACAGACTGACGGACTGACGGACTGACGGACTGACGGACTGACGGACTGACGGACTGACAGACTGACGGACTGACGGACTGACGGACTGACGGACTGACAGACTGACAGACTGACGGACTGACGGACTGACGGACTGACGGACTGACGGACTGACGGACTGACGGACTGACGGACTGACGGACTGACAGACGGAGGGACGGCGTGCAAACCTGTAGTCCCCTCTGCTGTACACCAGTAGGGGACTAATAATGGACTATTCCATGGCAAGAGAAAATGGTTTATATTAATAAAAAGAGAGGAGAAAAATACAGATCTTGGCAACAGATTTTGAAAAAATGAATGTGAGAGAATGAAAATAATGTGAAAGAAAATTGTTAAGGATGGGAAAATTGAGGCCTATTCCTCAATTGCAGTAATAATTTATATAATTCACACAGGGCAATACGTGCAGGCCACTCCACAGAGCGACCTTGCAGGCTTATCAACGAGGCGAGGCATGACACACGTGTCTCAGCATACCTCAGATCAAGTTTGAAAACCAGCATCAACCGTGCATAAATTTGCATATTCGATCATTTTTGACAAAGTTATGGCACTTTGAACTTTGGTAGGGGACATGTATTGCAGCGCAATACTCAGAATGCTTGTTATTATTATTATTTTTGTTTTATTTGTTATAAAATAAAGAAAAAGGGAGGAAAGGATGATGTCAAGGAATTATGGGCTGAAAGTAATGTGAAACATATACAGACCGGTTTTGTTGGGAATTGATACAAAGGAAATCTTTGATAATTATGATAAAAATACATAAATGGTTAATTTTGGATTTTTGCTTTGATTTGATTTGGAAAAAATTTTTAGGAAAAATTGAGCATCTGATTTACATGAGATATTTTGGAAGTAAAACATGAAAGTAAGGTTGATGAAAGAAGACGAAGGATTTAAAAGTTACAGTAGGATTGATTTCCTTCTCACCTTGTGGTGAGAAGACCCCATGATTGTGCAAATGTTGATGAAATACATGATAAGATTTGAGATTCTGGGTGATAGAATTTTGGGTAGTTTTTTGTTTTGTAAGAAAAAAGAGAAAAACAATTTTGAAGATTTATTGAATACATTCATATGTACTTTGGTTATGCTAAAAAAAACCCCATGTATACCCCTGATTTAATGTTTTGTTCGGGTGTTACACATGAAATATAATCTTTCAAATGTTCTAGGGAACTTGTGAACCAATGTAAATTGTTATAAGGTAGGACATAATTGGGATATTGATTACATTGTCAGTTATAATGCATTAATTCCATGTTTTAAAATGCTTCTGCTCGATCCAGTGTGTCGAAAACAGGCTAATCAAAAAAGAGGCTTTTGGAAGAATTGCTGGAGATTATTGTCAGTAAATTTGGCTGGCTCAAGATGAAATTAAAATGGCATGCACCTCCGAAACATGGAAAGACACCTTCCTTTGGAAAATAGAAAATTGTGGTTCACCTAAGACGACCATTTGCCTGAACCACATTGTTATATGTGGGCTAAAAGCGACCTCCTGCTTCAGAACACACCTGTTTTTGGAGCTCACATCAACTGCCAAAGTTTTCTTCCATTGGCATGTCAAACTACAGCTCCTGCCTGATGTTCCAACATGACATCACGACTCTGCTAATTGCCAAAGGAGGACGAGTCCTGGATGGGACTGCTGGAATGCACTGGACACTAGGCCTTCATGGCTCTGTTGGCTGTTTCTGGTGTGCATTATGGATCAATTGGACATCATGATCCTGGAGCCTTCATCGATGCACCTCCAGCTTTGGTCCTCACCTCACACAATTCTGCTGATTGTGCTGGATTTGTGCAGCTCCTCACACTCTCTTCTTGAGAGGGCAGGTCAGATGAAACTGGACGACAGCCTTGGTGGAGATCTGCAAATGCTTGTTGTAAGAATGGCAGTGATGCTGCCTGCTGTGCAGGGTCGTTTTGTGATCTTGCCCATTTACGAACCATATTGGTGATTCAACGTGCAATGGCTTGTGTGCTGCTGAAATGTGGCAGATTGTGCATTGCAAGATACAGAGAAGATTGTGACCTGTAAGGGTCACTCCTTGATCACAGGAGCACAGAGTTTCAGCGTTCATGCTGCTGCAGAGGATTACTTGAATGAAAAGAGCTCCGCAACAGACTGAACTGTCAACGACGGAGGAATTCAACATACAAGACGATGCCTAATAACAAACAAACTTTTCCATCAGGATGGTGTATGCATGCCGTAGGCAGAGATAAATTATTTGCGGAAGAAAGTTAAAAAACTGAACGATTGTTCCTCAAAATGGAGTCAACCTGTGACTCAAACAATTAATTTGGCTTCTGTATTTGTGATCATTATATGATCAGATAGAGGATTGTAGAAGAAGAAAATTAATTTGTGTACGTAATTTGTGTAAATCAAGTAGGTTTACCTGAGCCTCGACCTTGCCATTGAAAATACGTAAACTTAATGAATATATATATATATATATATATATATATATATTGTTGCGGATATGAGGATTGTATTTTTTTTATTGTGTGTTTTATTAATATTGCTTGATTCTGGACCCTCCTGCCTCCAGTGTTGTGTATAGGTCAAAGGGCGTCCCATAATTTGTCCATAAAGCATACACGTTAGCCAATCATAGACTTCCCCCTGGTTGATAGTTATATCTTTATTATGTGTATTAGGGTAAGGCCTTGTCTTCCATTAAGATGACACTCCATTGCACCAAGTGAAATAGAGTAGGTTCCTTTCACTTTCCCCTTTCGTCATTGCCAAGCCTCGATTGTCAATTACATCCCCTCCAAAACCACCATTGAACATGTGCTCGGGTCAGGGAAGAAGGCCGTGCCCGCCCGTCGTCATCAAGGGCGGAGCCAGAGGGTCGCGCGACCAACCAGGGCCGAGGTGAGCACACCGATGGGCGTGTCCTAAAGGCCGGCGGCTTGATCGCCGGAGGCGCTATAAAAAGTGCGCGCGCAAGGTACTAAAAAAGATCATCCAGAGAGATCATCCAGAGAGAACATAAAAAAGATCGTCCAGGGAAGCACAAAGCCTGCTATTCGTCGCCTTGCTCGCCAAAGTTGGACCAAGCAAGAGAGTTGGGCAAGAAGCAAGCACGTTGTTCAGTGGTGTGGTTGGACCAGACAAGTCCTGGCAAAGCACGCGACGTCCCCAGAGCAGCCGCAGCCATAGCAGCAACGACAGCAGCGTGGGGCCTTGATGGCAGTTCCGGAGCAGTGCCGCGAAGGAACGGCGGCGGTCAAACGCGCCAATCGTGCTGCAGTACCATTGGACCTTCCTCTCCCTCCAGCCATCCACCTCCTGCCTTTCCATCCTTCTTGTGTACGTGAGTTTGTTTTGTTTGTTCTGTCCTTGGGTTAATTAAGTTTGTATAAGCTAGCATTGCACTGTCTAATATCTTCTGTAAATTATTTTCTTATCTTTCCTTCTTCCTTGGTTTCTTTGGTCCTGTAAATAGCAAATCAATTATATTCGTATTGCAACCTTTTTTTTGTCTTCTTCTTCTTCTTCTTCACATCCGTGTCGCCTTTGTCTTTTCCCTATTGAATATCTGTGGCGCGATCCGGCCAATGTTCAGGAATCGGGTTAGTCGGGGTAACTGTTAGGGCCGCGGGGCCTACACTCGGCAAAACCAACATCTTATCCGCGGTCCGTAACAATTGGTGTCAGGAGTGTCGGATTCGGACTTGGGACTAAATTTATTTAGAACAAATTTTGGAACACCAATTGTACTATTGGCCATAACAATTGGTGTCAAGAGTGGGACACGAGGCCCGAACCAAATTTTTAAAACATCAAGAAAAAATTTGGTCAAAATTTGGAGCGGCCGAAATTTGTTTTGTTTTAAAAAACCCGAACTTTGAAATCGCGCCATGGCTAGTCAAGGCGATCGGATGCCAGTAGGGGAACTAGAAGAGGGGTTAGGAGTAACCCAGGATCAGATGGAGGAGAGCAATGAGGAGGTGGTTGAGGATCTATCAGGCGCACAAAATGGCGCCCTCACACACGATGTTGCAGCAGCACCAAATTGCGCCGCGCTCGAGGTTGGGGCAGCTGCGGCCGCACCCTTTGTACTACCAACGGTGGTCCAAATGCAAGCCTTCATGGCCCAAATCATGGCGGAAATGAAACGGGAGAATGACGGTCTTAAAAAATTGAGTGATAAAATTGAAGCAATATCGGGCGAAATGCAGGCCGAATATGAAGTAAGGGAAGTGGAGAGGGACAGAGACCGCAGGTTGGGCGAGCAGGTCCCACGGGTGCATGAGGAGGTAAAGCGGGTCGAGGAGCCCTGGTTGAGCTAAGCGGAGAAAAGCACGGGTACAATGACCGGGGAAGAAATCGCGACCCGGGGTTTGGAAAAGCCGGCGACCGATGAGGTAGAGGGAATTTTATTAAAGCCAACGGTCGTCGAGGTGAGTAAAGAAAAAGTGGTAGTGGGCATTGAAATTGAAGAGACCGGGGACTTAGAAAACCACTTGCGGCGGGAGGAAAAGATGGAATATGTACAAAGTCCCTGCTCAAATCATGATGATGTACTTGCTAATCCAAATGGAAGTTTGCAGGTGCGCGTGGAGAAAAGGATCCCCCAGGTGAGTCGTGCTGTATATTGTGCGGATAGATCTTGCAGGAGGATGTTTGGCGACAAAGGAATTTTCACGCGCTTGGGATCGAAAAGGCACCCGGGCGTTGGTGAAGGGTCCCGTGTGAGTAGAAATGGCACGCGTGTGAGGAAAAAGTGTGCGTCAAAGAGTGAGCGTGTTATAAAGTGTGGGAGTGATACCGAGTGCGAGCGAGAATGCACGTCGGGGTGTACGGAGTGTGACACAGGGAGTGAGAGCAATACGGAGTGTACGTGCGAGGGTGTGTGTGACACGGAGAGTAAGGTGGTGGTGGAACGTGTGCGAGGAAGCACACCTGAGTTGGTCGTGTCGCGGGTGTGGGAGAGCCCATCTGAGCGCGTTAGTGGGTGGATGCAAGAGTGCACGCCCATGGTGAGTGGTACGGAGTACGTACCGGGGGAGAGTGTGCAAGACGGTGCGCGAGGTGTGTTAAGGGAGTGTGCGAATGGCAAGTGTGCGTGAGAGAGGTGTGGTGTGTAACAGGGAGTGCGTTGGTGGAATGTACGGACGGCGTTGGAACGCCGGGTTTTGTGGGTGTCAAAAGGGTCGTGTGTGCGTGTGGGCATGCGAGTAAAGCATCGATGTTGGACGGGGTAGCGTTTAGGGTGACGGATAGCCAATGCGAGCACTCGGGGCGCGGTGCGCTTTGTTGGATGCCAGGCCCGGCGCAAATCGATGCTGCGTCGCTTCTCTTCGAAGCGTCTTTGCCGATTCGGGCTTGGCCCCGCCCCGCACGGTCGAGTCCGGGCCTTGTCGGGCGAGGCGACCGGTCTGGTTCAAGGGTGAGTGGGAGGAAGCGGAACGGTGCCCCCTCGCGGGGATGGGGTTCCGACCGGGCGAGCCTCAGCCATCGGGCCTGGGACCGCAAGGTACCGAGCCGCGATGATGCGTGGAACCTCGGCCCGAGCATGCCTCCTCCCCAGGGTCGTGAATGCCGGACGGATCCAACCCGCAGGCGACCAAACCACCCGAATTCATTGCTCAGCTTTGCAAAGCCGAGTTTAATGATGTCATGACGCACGGAGGCTAGGATATAGCAGACTGTGATGATGATGATACTGATAGTGTTTTTGATCCGAAATTCAGAAAAGTGAATAGAATTGGCAGGAATTGGAAAAATTTTGATTGGTTGAAATTTGATGTGCCAAATTGGTAGTTTGAGATACCTGATGTGCTGGGATGGCAACTCTGCCATCTCTCACAGCGGGGGCAAAGGAGCACTAGTTATGGGGTTTATGGCAGTGAAAACTAGCCCGGGAGGGTTTGGATAATGTGTAGGGACCTAGAGATTGACATTAGGTAACGTTAAGGTTAGGTAGTGACAATGATACCTGTAGTGGGGACACAGGTAGATTAGAGTGGATGATAATGACGTGGTATGTGCTTAGTTTAAAGGGAAGATGGGGAGCACTAAGTTAGCAGGGCAACAGGTAGATTAGATGATGCCGTGTGTAAGGAACAGGTGTGATTGCACAGGTGTGCAACTGAACAGGTGTATGGAGCAGTGTTTGAGTGAGTGATGGTGATGAGTATTGTGCTGACCAAATGGTCCAGGAAGGAAGGAGGGTGCAGGTGGCACCAGGTAAGATTGCACAGGTGTGCAACAACAGGTGTATGGAGAATGGTTGTGTGAAATACATAGAGTGTGGAATACATGGAGTGTGGAAGATATGGAGTATTGGAATGGATGGTCGTGGAGTGGGTATGGGGGAAACTGTGGAGTGGAGTGGATGGTGCGAAGGTGTGAATGGGGGAAGGATGGACCCCCATCACGAATACCCGGGGAGGGTAGTGTAAGTGTTAGGTAGAGGGTACAGGTAAATTGTGGTTGGATATTGGCATCTGTGGTGCGAGGTGGAAGAAAGGTATTTGGATGGGTGCATTAGTGTTGTGGAAATGGCTGGGCGTGTAGCCTGTTAGTGTGTGTAGTTAAATGGGCACTCCACCACTGTGAGGATGTCGGCCAGGTGAGGCCGCAGGTGGGCTCTGGGAGCCGGTAGAGTTGTTGTGAATGGGGCCCGAGGATCCGGAGGACAGACCCGGGTAGCCCAGTGCCAGAGGGCACCAAGGGGTGACAGAGCCAGGAGGGGCCTTCCCCAATTAGATAGCTTCGGGTGAGGACCTAGGTAAGCTCGGGTGGCAACTGCAGTGGTGGAGGTGTGCAGGTGGGTAGACCTGCTGGGAGAGCTACACGACCCAGCCCGGAAATTGTTCAAGGGCACAGGGAGATGAATCGGGGGAGTGAGACCCCAAATTGAGAAGCACCACAGTTTGGTCAATGGGAATTGGTTTTTAAAACCACATAGAGTAAGATTGCCAATGGTTTGGCAGGGAAAGACCCCGGGTAGTGTAAAGTGTGTTAAAGTCATTTAGAGGATAGTTAGGATTGAAGTCTCCTCGCATCATCTGCATCCTCTCACCTGGGATGACGTACCTCCACACCATGCCATGGTTATTTTATTATTTTTGATGCAAATGTTTGGAATGTGAGACGCATCATGACGTGGGTGTGACATTGTGCTTTGTGGTCCATCTCTTCCTCCTTATGAGGATTGATGATGAATTCGGTGATGGCAAATTTTGGATAGAGGGATTGTGGGAACGAATTTGGTATAGGGGAAATTTGGGGAAGACGTGACATTAGCGACGAATTTGTAAATGTGTAGATTTTTGTAAATATGGGGTAAGGGTGAGGGTAGAGTAGGTGACAGGGGGGGGGGTGACGTACGGTAGGGACGAGCTTTCTCACTTCGCTCTCCGTACGCACTTCACCTTGCATTGCCTTATTGATGTGTACCCTTGTGACCTTACCCCTCGCTCATCTGTCTTTTCCCCCTTTTGCCTCCCACATGAGGACCTGTGCGCCACTGGGCGCCGAGGGGAGCGTGCGTGAGTCTGCCATTGTGCGCCCGGAACTCCCAGAACCAGCTGTCTGCATCGATGCACCACATTATGGACCACACATCTGTGGCTGAGCACCACTTATGGACCCCATGGGTTGGGGCATGGCCCCTCTGCTGGAACTGGCCATGAAGGCCCGAAATCTTGCTGGCGGACCTTGATCACAGGGCACCGATGCCCCACAGGTGAACCACACTCGTCGGCCCTGTGGGCCATAAATCAAATAAAAATGGACACGTTGGGTGCATTTTAATAGTGCAAATAGGCCGCCAGCAAAGGAAGATGACAACACCAGGAAAATAATAATAGGCAGCAGAGGGAGCCGAAGAGCAAGAGACCACCTGCAGGGTTAGGGGTTGTTGTTTTTATTTTTATTCATGAACAATGATGACTGTGCACCGATTGGTGCTTGAGGGTGTGTTGGTGCGTTTTGGGTGCTTTCATGGTGCGTCGATGCAGAGCAGACTGTCTCTCCCCCCCCCCAAAAGAACAATCACAGGTCCTGGGTTAGTTTTGTAAATAAAGTAAAGTCATTGTAAATAATGCTCCCCACCGTCAGTGTATAGTTTGAAGACCATTCCGCAATTCGGTTAGCTGTGGGCGTGAGTCTGTTAGGTAGGGTGCAATGGAGCAGCGGGATATATTTATTTCTGTTTTAAAACTGTCGCACTCAGGGTCAGGTTAAAAGTAGAGGGAACTACACCTACGTGTCACACTAAATTAAAGTTATAGGCCCGGGACGTGCCTAAGAGGAGGAGGGTGCAGTGTTGCGGATATGAGGATTGTATTTTTTTTATTGTGTGTTTTATTAATATTGCTTGATTCTGGACCCTCCTGCCTCCAGTGTTGTGTAAAGGTCAAAGGGCGTCCCATAATTAGTCCATAAAGCATACACGTTAGCCAATCATAGACTTCCCCCTGGTTGATAGTTATATATTTATTATGTGTATTAGGGTAAGGCCTTGTCTTCCATTAAGATAACACTCCATTGCACCAAGTGAAATAGAGTAGATTCCTTTCACTTTCCCCTTTCGTCATTGCCAAGCCTCGATTGCCAATTACATCCCCTCCAAAACCACCATTGAACATGTGCTCGGGTCAGGGAAGAAGGCCGTGCCCGCCCGTCGTCATCAAGGGCAGAGCCAGAGGGTCGCGTGACCAACCAGGGCCGAGGTGAGCACACCGATGGGCGTGTCCTAAAGGCCGGCGGCTTGATCGCCGGAGGCACTATAAAAAGCACGCGCGCAAGGTACTAAAAAAGATCATCCAGAGAGATCATCCAGAGAGAACATAAAAAAGATCGTCCAGGGAAGCACAAAGCCTACTATTCGTCGCCTTGCTCGCCAAAGTTGGACCAAGCAAGAGAGTTGGGCAAGAAGCAAGCACGTTGTTCAGTGGTGTGGTTGACCAGACGAGTCCTGGCAAAGCACGCGACGTACCCAGAGCAGCCGCAGCCACAGCAGCAACGACAGCAGCGTGGGGCCTTGACGGCAGTTCCGGAGCAGGGCCGCGAAGGAACGGCGGCGGTCAAACGCACCGATCGTGCTGCAGTACCATTGGACCTTCCTCTCCCTCCAGCCATCCACCTCCTGCCTTTCCATCCTTCTTGTGTACGTGAGTTTGTTTTGTTTTTTCTGTCCTTGGGTTAATTAAGTTTGAAAAGCTAGCGTTGCACTGTGTCTAATATCTTCTGTAAATTATTTTCTTATCTTTCCTTCTTCCTTGGTTTCTTTGGTCCTGTAAATAGCAAATAAATTATATTCGTATTGCAACCTTTTTTTTGTCTTCTTCTTCTTCTTCACATCCGTGTCGCCTTTGTCTTTTCCCTATTGAATATCTGTGGCGCGATCCGGCCAACGTTCAGGAATCGGGTTAGTCGGGGTAACTGTTAGGGCCGCGGGGTCTCCGCTCGGCAAAACCAACATCTTATCCGCAGTCCGTAACAAGATATATATATATATATATATATATATATATATATATATATATATATATATATATATATATACAGTGGAACCTTGACTTACGAGTGCCCCAACTTACGAGTTTTTCGAGATACGAGCCGTCGCTCGGGCGGTTTATTGCTTTGAGATGCGAGCCGAGATTTGAGTTACGAGCTTTCGCCACCCGGTCACGTAGTTATCTTGCCGTGCACGTACAGTATCTCTGTCGTATAGCGCTGCATTTTTGTTTTCGCATGTTGGTTATTTTGAGTTTTGCCGCCAGGTGGGTTCCGGTCACGTGGTTATCTTGCCGTGCACGTACAGTATCTCTGTCATATAGCGCTGCATTTTTGTTTTCGCATGTTGGTTATTTTGAGTTTTGCCGCCAGGTGGGTTCCGGTCACGTGGTTATCTTGCCATGCACGTACAGTATCTCTGTCGTATAGCGCTGCATTTTTGTTTTCGCATTTTGGTTATTTTGGAAAATTTCATGTTCATGTCGAACATTTCATGTTCATGTTCATGTTTTCATGTTCATGCCATGCCAGGCCACAACTTGTTCAGAGTGCCGGCGATAGCTCGCCTTCTCTTTGTGGAAAACACGGTGAGATCCTTAACATCCAACAACTAATGGGACGCAAACGGGGCGCCCAGTTTAGCGGTACACACATTGATGAATCACCCTGCCTGTGATTCACCCATGACAGGTTATAGCTGGGTCGGGATTCAAACCCAGGCTGGACAGTTTATACTTTAGAGTCAAGTGTGCGTACCTCCAGTCCAGGCCATCCTGCCAACTTGTATGCTGCATACAGGTGAAATATAAAGCGCGAGATTTTTGTATACTGAATCGAGGCTCGTGAAAGAGCTGACATTTACTTCACAAACAAATCAACCAGACAAACAAAATATATAAAAAGAGGGAGCGGCAGACAAGAGAATGGGAAGCACGCAAACACTTGAGAGCACACAACATTTAAGAGCAGGGAGATGTGTGGGAGGGAGAGGGCTTGGGGGGAGGAGGCGTGGGAAGGGGGGGGGGAAGTATAAAACACAAGGACACCAAGGACTTCCAGGACAGAAGTTGGTATTTCAAAAAGTGGATTTGGGGTGAAATTATCGGGGATAGAAAAGATCAAGGTTTTGAATGGGGGAAGATAAGAGATGGTGGTGAACAGCTGTTTTAAAGACCTGTAGGGAGGAGTGGGATTGAAGAGAGTGAGGGAGTTTGTTCCAGAGGCGGGAGAAAAGAGGAATGAAGGAGTGAAGGTGAGCAGAGAGTCTTGATTTTGGCAGTTTGACCATAAGAGGGTTGCAGGCAGATCTTGTGCGACCTGTAGGAATATTTGCGGGACAGAGCCCAGAGAGAGCTGGGGGGGCAAGGCCAGAGAGGAGTCGGTAGTAGACGGAAAGACCACCAACCTGCCTGCGGTGAGTGAGTGAGAGGCCCTTGGAGTTAGCTTCATCGCGGGAGATTCCAATGATTCTGAATGCTTTGCTTTTAACAGCGTGAAGACGAGCTAGGTGTGAGGCAGGAGCACCAGCCCAGAGGAGAGAGCAGTATTCCATTGAGCTGTGGATGAATGTCCGCGGATTGCTGGTGGATGTTGGATTGCTGGTAGATGCTGGCTTTCTGGTAGCTGTTTGATTGCTGGTGGATGTTGGATTGCTGGTGGATGTTGTCTGTCTACGAGGACTTTTACGAGGACTTTTACGAGGATATTTTTTATATATACTGTATATTTAAAAAAAAATTGGTGTGGTTTTTGGTGGGCTGGAACGGATTAATAGCATTTCAATGCATTTCAATGGGGAAATTTGATTTGAGATGCGAGCAATTTGAGTTACGAGCTCGGTCACAGAACGAATTAAACTTGTAAGTCAAGGTTCCACTGTATATATATATATATATATATATATATATATATATATATATATATATATATATATATATATATATATATATATATATATATATACAGTATATATATATATATATACATATATATATATATATATATATATATATATATATATATATGTGAGATTCCACCTTCCTGATCGAAATAGAGTTCCACCAACAGGCTTGAGAATGACGAGACCTTTATTGAAATAACACTTTATACGGATCCGGAGGAAGCCAAGACATCTACAGCAAGAGCCAGTCTCATGCCAAGTCAAGCCTTCCTGAAAACACATTGATTCTCATTCATTTATATATGAATACGATTATCAGAAAATCTCCGAGAGAACAAAGCGACTGGCGAGAGTCCCTCCCCGTCATTCCTAGCCCCCACCGTTATCCGCTCTGTCATTCGGGGGAGTGCAGCACGCACCTTATCATTCGGACCAGATGTGATTTCAAAACTCCGACGAGGCAGAAAATATAACTCATTAAAGGGAGGGTGCATTCTTGGCTTCGACAAACCCATAAAGTATATGGGTTTGTTCAAAATGAGTAATTCAGAGCATGTTTATACAGAGTCAAGCGTCGCTGTGATTAATACAAAATATATATGGTTCACGATAGGTTTTATGTCTGCAACCTAAACATTCTGCTAGTGTTACGCAAAATCACGCGCATGTGAGCGTTCTCCTGCCCGCGGCTCGAGGCGCCGTCTGAGAATCATGATAGGGATTTTACGACCGGCCTTATCTAGCCTCGAAAGTGCACACGTATACAATTTGTCCAACACGACTGAAGCGAGCCTTTCCTCATTTTAAATGAAAGCGAAGCAAAAACCTCATTGTAACTCAGGCGTCACTGTCATTAAACAAAACAGTTAATGTTTTTGGCAATTTATCAAAGGATTTATGTCTACGATTCAAGCAGCCTACCTAAGGTTCGAATACATTTTATTAACTCATGAAATAACATTATAGAACAGCATTTTATAACATAGCTTACGTGGTAATACGTCAGTCAACCGGCATTTATAATTGAGCATTAAGCAGTAACAAATCTGAGACCTGACATTCCTTCCTCTTGTCTCGTCGAGACAAAGTATCTCAAGAGACAACGTGCCACATCGGGCTTTATTGAAAGACCATCGTGTAATGCGGGTATCTCCCAAGGGCATACCGTGCGCCCATAGCGCCTCGCCCCTGCATTTGGGGAACGTGTCGTGTGGTGCGTGCTTGGAGCCTGAGGGCTCAAAACATGAAAGTTCATTAACGTTTCGGATCCACAACGAAGACGTCTGGTCCAGATGAGGTTCTGCTCCGCCAGAGGGTGCATCACTTCCCCTGCGGAACTGGCTCCCCCCACCCTTTGCAGACGCAGTCCTTGCAGATCTTCGAAGTTAATCAACGGTCATGCCCATGAGGTCCCTCACGTGTTGCTGTTCTGGGGAATACAAAATGTCGTCAGTATCTTGTGTCTCAATTTCCTGGTCAGGGTACAGAGCGTAAAAATCCGAATCCGAATCACTTGAAGCAAAGAGATCCGCAACATGTGGATCAAAGAGATCCGAAACATTTGGATCAAAGAGATCCGAAACATTTGAAGAAAAGAGAGGGACTTCCTTTATGTCAAAGTCTCCCATGGGCGCCTGGTCGGCTTGCGGGTCTAGGATATCCACGTCGGGTCCCTCGACCGCCAGACCCAGTGTCGCAATCAGATCCATAGTTGGGTCGGAAGGGGGCGTGCAGCTGTCCGCTTGTAATACATAAGCAGCGTTAGCCAGTACACGCAAGGGGTTTATAGCACAAGTATCACAGTCATCACATACACCGTTACAGGCAGCAGCCAGTTCCCACATGGGATCCACACAAGTATCACAGTCACAAAATTCAATGCAATTTTCTGGAGCGCCGGTCACGTCTGCCTTGTTGAAGGACCCGTTCAGGTCGACGGCCTCTGTGGTCAGAACCATAGTCGTTGTCGGCGGCTTTTTCACTTTCCATCCTGTAAAATACTTTCTCATACAGAGGAGGACTAGAGATTTCATTAGTGCCCCCCAAATTACTACCCCGATTATCACAGCCAGTGCGGTCAATAACCACTTCACTATGGTGCCCGTCCATCCCTGGAACCAGTCAGTGAGCCAGCTAAATGTATAAGAATTTTCGCGCGCGATCCGATCGATCGTCAGGGCGTGGCTAGTTTCCCTTAGTCTCACTATTGCGGCTGACACTCCTTCAGATGGATCGGGTATGTAAGTGCAACATTTTCCCTCTATAATTCCGCATACCCCTCCTTTCTCTGCCAAGAGCATGTCCAAAGCCACCCGATTCTGCATCACCATTGTACGCATGTGAATCACCGTGTCCAATAGTATGTCATGAGCCGTAGCGGTGTCGTTTGCCACCTTTTCTAGGGCCAAAGCCAATTTATCTATCCGGAAACTATCCATGACTGTGCCCGCTCCTGGGAAGAAGAAACCAAACACCTTTTCCCATAGACTCCCGTGTAGTTTAGTGGTTCCATCTTCGTTTATGACTGACCTCTTATAACGCCTGTCCAAGGACTTTGGGTCTAGCTCATCCAGTATCTCAACGTCAGGAAGGACTGAACCCAGATAACATGTGCCCCCCCAATTATTTGGTAAATAGGGGTAAGCCTTGTCGCCGCATATAAACATTGTCCCATGGGGTGGGACCAGGTGGGTGGATAAGCACTGGAGTCCCTTTACCACCCCATTAATCCTACTAACCCCCCTAGAGAATGTTATAGCCGTTATGTTGTGGTTGTGTTTATCTTGCAGTACTATTCGTAATGTAATCCCCGAGCTCCCTTGTCCCAGCTTCCCGGGGAGAGTGTAGGCGCATTCTGATTCTCCCATACGCAAGTGGCCGGAACCCTGGAGGCAGACCCTCCCTTTCTGTGGTTTGACCCAGACGGGGGCAGGCCTCTCGGCCACATGGGCAATCATTGACGGGCGATAATTAAATTGTCGATTGCAACTCTTGCCGTTGTCAACCCCTTCTCTTTCCAGCGTGGTGACTAAACATGGGGAATCGATAGGTTGTGAGCAGAGGTCATTGAGGGACAGAGGTAGCACTATCATGTGTATTCCTGTGGTGCCTGCTTGGGGAAAGCGCATGCACGACCAGCAGTGTGTCCTATTTTGAATTGTTGCCACTTCCCTGGCCACTTTCCAATATGTGTTTTCACCCTTCTTTGGGGCCTTATTCTGGGGTTGTGGCGTGAGTATGTATTCGATGCATGGTATGTAGTTCTTTTCGCCACCGGCCGCGCCAGGGGTCCAGACGCTGCACCGGACCTGCATAGTCATGCCTTTCTCTAGGCGCGTGCGTGTTTGTAGCTTAAAATCAGGGGTTCCCCATTTGTATCCTGGTTGGGCCAAGGTCTTAATGCTAGCTTGCCCGTCTTCCCGGAACTCTCGTTGCTTTTGTAGTACCATGCCAACGCGTCCAGGCCCTGCCGACAGTGCTAGCCAATTTATGTTCACCCAATTTGTGTGCAGGGCTTTCTGTTCGAAACATGGTAGTGATACTCTTTGTCCCCATGTTACGGTGAGGTGTCGGGTTTCGTTTTTGCATCTATTGGAATCGGAGTTTCCCCTAGCTGCTGTCGCTATCAATAGTATTGTACCTATGATTAGGCCCATCCTTACTGTGTTCTGGGGGTGTGGTGTCTGGTGCTTGTATGGCCAACTTACAGTGCGTGGCGTGGATCCACGAAGTCTTGCCCTCGCAAAAGACTGCCGTTGGTGTAGTCAGCAACACCTGGACTGGTCCCTTCCACCTTGGTTCCAAGGCGTTCTTGCAGGTGAAGTGCTCCACGAACACCTGGTCTTTTTTTCTCTGGTGGAACACCTGGTCCACAAGTCTCCTGGGAGCGCCTGGTCTACAGGTCTCCAATTCATAGATTCAATTCATTCAATTCATAGTTTCATAGAACACCTTTTCTCCAATTTCCTAATCCACTTTTTTTTCAAGTGGATCCAATTTTATCCAATATTCAATTTTTAAATTCAATCCCATTTAATCCAGTCCAATTCAAATTAAATTCAATCCTTCTCTCAGCATCCCATTACCTGTTTCCAACATCAATAAAAAAAATTATAAAATTAATAAAAAATCAATCATCTCAACTCTCAAATCGAATCAAAAAATAAAAATAAACGAAAATTACTTCAGCGAGAGTTTCAACTAGAATTACCACAAACCAACCACCTTTAACCTCCATTAACACAAACACAAACCACCATTAACCTCGATTAATACAAACAAACCACCATTAACCTCCATGAACCTCCCCCTATTATTTATTTATTTTCACGAATAAACAAATAATAGAAATAACCTGGTCTACTTCCAATTTCAATTCTGGTCAGTTCTGGTGTCTGGTCACACACAATGTTTTCCTCACCCACTGTGATTCGCTCACAATAGATTCTCACTGTTATGTCTGAAATTAAGCTACCCTACTGGGTATTCGTGAAGGGGGTCCATCTTTCCCAACCCCTTCCTTCACACCAGCCACTTCACGTTGTCCACCATACTCACTGAATTGTCATCAATTCTGAAATTCGTCTCATGAAAACACATCCCAGAGTCTAGTGTAACAGCCAGACAAACACATAGACACGCTGAAGACCCCAGGGTACCCATCAAACTAGCTTGTCCCCAGATCAACAACACAGCGAAACATGTAACTTTACTAAAATAATCACTTACTCATAACTAGCTGGATAACTAGCATAACTAGCTCAACACCTGGAACTCATAACTAATACTCATACCACTAATTACTCATAATAACTCATAATTACTTCTGTAATTACTCATGCCAATACTTACTCAAAATAATGTAATATCCCAATCTTCACCCCTTATGCAAATCGAAGCACCCCGGACAACCCACAACCAATATCAACCACTGTAGCCGCCTTCCCCTCCAGGCAGCCACACACAGCCACATACATCTCCACCCACGTCACACAAGACAACAGCCAACGAGTGTGTCCACCACACAGAAACCTTTGGCAATGCAACAACCGAACTCCCAGACAACCAACAACAAAACCCAATCCATCTCCATGGCTCATCAAGCAGTTCCAACTTAATCCAGCTTCACATACCGATTTCCCCAAAACTCGTGAAACTTCACCCCCATTCTGGAAAAACCCTGGACTAAACCCTGACACCCTAAATAACTTCAGACCCATCTCCAATCTACCCTTTCTGTCAAAAGTTTTGGAACGTGCTGTGGCCACTCAACTCAAACATCACCACTCTGGCTCCGGAATCCCAAAAGCACTCTTCTCTACAACTAACAAACTAAATAAACAAACTCTACAACGTGAACAAACTCCTCAGCTCCCTGGATACCACCACCTTGCTCCACACACCTGTTGGTGCACACCTGTGCACTCACACCTGGTGCCACCTGCACCCTCCTTCCTTCCTGGACCATTCATCCAAAGCAAAATTGACAGCATCTACAACAGCTTAATCACCACAATTCACTCCCCCTTAAGGTGTCCCCCAAGGTTCAGTTCTTGGCCCCCTCCTCTTCGTCCTGTACCTATCCCCCCTTGGTCACTTAATCCGTCATGCACCATAGCCAATGCACCATGGTCTCCAATTCCACTGCTTCACCGATGACATCCAGCTTTTTCATCTCCACCAAATCGTGCTCCACCACCACCCACTCTATCCTGACAAACTGCCTAACTGAAATAAAATTCTAGCTTCAGATCAGCTTCCTCGAACTTAACTACGCTAAATCTGAATTAATCTTCATTCCCCCCAACATCGATGGTTTCCCAGTATCCACATCCGGAATCTTGGCATCATCATTGACCAAAACCCTCTCCTTTGAAAAATACACTAAACAGATCATAAAGACCTTAAACCTTAATCATAAAAACTGAAAAATGCTTCGCCATGGAATAGTCCACCACTCATATAAATAATCATAAGAGTTCTGCGAAACATCTCCATCTTTAAAACTTAGCCAACCATTTTTAAACCACATGTTTTCCCCCCAAAAACAAGTCACATTCTTTGTATATTGCCAACATTGTTCATCGTTTAAGTATCATCCAGAACTAAATTTTTATAAACCATCAACTTGTAGATGCATTTATTTATATCCCATTAACCCAAGAACTCTCAATTGCTTGGTTATATTTTAGTAATGTCATATATCCATATTTCTTTCCAAAATGTTCCTGATATACACATTAATCCCATCTGTCTTTGTTTCCAGATCAACTCAAATCAGGAAATCAACACAAATTCTTATTACCTCCAATCAATTCAAAATTAAATCAACAATTCAAAACCAGATCGGATCAGCGATCAGAAATCACTTTTCCAATCAACACATTCCAAGCAACAATTCATTCAAAGACCAAGCTTAAAAACACAACTCTCATCTTACTGTGACAAATAAGCAACCAACCTACTTCACACTAAAACAAATAACTTTTCATCACCCCTTCCTTGATGGAAAAACTTGATGATTACACAAAGTTCCCGTTTACATTTTGTGACTCACAGCTCCTGCCTCCATGGAACAATGACGCCTGAGCACTCAATTAGCCCTCCCAGTACCAAAGACTTACAATCAGACCGACAGACAAACAAATAACAGAGGCCTGTCGCCAGCCCCAGCACAGGACATCACCTTTCCGGGCAGGTACAATATAATCCACAGCATCGAAATGCCAATTTCTATCCGGAGCCTCGCAAAGCCAAAATCCATGCATGCGTGCTCCATCATGCAACCCGATCTGTACTCGGTGCGCCCGGCGCCCCCTATAATCAGTGAGTTATAATAACCACAATATCTCTGGCACCCAACTCGTGATACCACAATTTAATCCACGTTACTTGCATCTCTTCATCCTCACAAATGTCCTCCTAACATGACTTAAATTAAATTCCAGCGTACTGTACCTGACGCGTCCACAACAACAAAAAACTCGATATTCTCTGTCCACTAATTACGTACATGACTTCAGTTTAACCAACAATATAATGTCCTTTCCTTCCAGATTTAGGTTCTATATCCTGTCGTTAAAGCAACACCCTGTAGACTGACTCCGCCTGTCGTTCTTCCAAGGTTAGTGAATTCCCTCTGACCTTTCCCTTGCATATCTCGAACAAAGGTCAACTAAACTTTAAAAGGTCAAACTTCGAATTGGTCAACACAAATGCATCGATGCATCTTCCAGCCGCCACTCCGCACTGTACCTTACTGTATGAACAAGACTTCCTGTTGGAACTTGGCTCCGGAAATTAATTACTCTGTCTTGAAATCGTTTAATTTAACCATCTTAAATAAATCCATCCATCTATCCATCTTATAAATCCATCTTAAATAAAAATCCATCTTATAAGTAACGTATTCGTCCTGTGACATTGCCTGGCATATATGTCGCAGCCGGCCACTATTCCGACATGGCTCGTCTGACATGAACGTCCGACATCCAGCAAAGTCGAAATGACCCACAATGCATTTGGGCACACATCCTCCTCTGAGAGTGGGCGAGTTATCGCCGGCACTCTGAGCAAATCTCATACAGCACACCCGTGACTCGCGGCTCGCTCGGCTCCTGCCCCGTGACATCGCCAGAATTCTCGGATAGACGCTAAAATTCACAACACACATGACAAAAATCCGATTTAAATTCAGAGATCGCCGATCGACCTGGCACAACCATCTCAACGCGACGACGCCACGCCGCCCTCCGTCCTGGCGCGCACCCTCGTGCCTCCACACGAATCCCAACACTCCCTGCACGCCGCTCTATTCGCGTTCGCGGCGGGGTTTACCTCACGTTGGGACATGCAGTCGGCTGTCATAACAAAGTGCTGTCATAACAAATCTACGACCTGACATGTAGTGAGCTGTCAGAACATTGAGCTGTCAGAACTCATCCCTAGCTCGTGAACATCGCAAAAAAACAGGATCTCCGACGCTCCACCTCTCTGACCCAAAATGCACTATATGACACCAATTCCAAAGGTGAGCTGCCTCAGCGATACATCCCACACATACAATCCACAATATCTGCCATTGAATGAACTCTTCGATTCAAGTAAAACGCACACTTCGACCCAAACTCTGAACCTCCAGTTCCACAAACTCCAAACCTCCGTCCGGCTGCCGCTCGAAAGAAAAAAAAACAGCCCATCCTGCAACCATCTCCAAGAAACCGCTTCATATCAACAGTAGATCGACAAGGGCACTCCGAGTGCTCTCCTGACCCGATTTATATCAATTCGCTTCCCAAACACTCCCAAACAGATGAAAATCCGGACTCAGTTCAGGACCTCGCCTGTTCTCTCGGATAGACGTTAAAATGGACATTCCCGGCCTGAATTTCCCCCAAGTCGAGCAGATCGCTTACAAAGTTTCACACCGAAACCCTCTGCTTTGCACTTGACACACAGACAAACACATTGGCCAGACACACACGTCAATTAATATCCCAATATACATTCATTCCTCATTCATATCCTCATTCATATTACGTCTCTCATTCAAGGAAAAAGGATTTTTGGGACGGGTTGGACGGGGGGTGGGTTGAGGTGGAAAGGGGAGGCAGGGCGGGGGGTGTTGGGGTGTTGCCTAGAGCCCCGGGGCTGAGCTCAGGTCTTGGGGGGGGGTTGGGGGCATGGTGGCTACCTCCCCTTTCGCGGGGTCTTGGTCCGGATTATGGACGAGCGGCATTAGCCGCTGATTTGCTTGCTTAACTACCTCCTTAATTGTTTTGTCCTGAACTTTGCTTCCTGAACTTGCTTCCTTTGGCTCTGAAGCTTCAAATTCCTACAATGCAGCTCCTGCTTCAATTTTCAATATTTCAAAACCTAACCTGTCCTTCTCACCCTGTGGCCACCTGGCCCATTTCCTGTGAGCTTATTTATTTTCTCTTGTCCACCAGGTCCTGGCCTGTTTCTATCTGGACCTTCTAAGTTCACCACAGCCCATCTTTCCCTGGCATGCAATGGCATACCCCCATCTTGTCTTTGGGCTGTTCCTTCCTGGAAAAATCTTGGCCACCTGGCTTCAACCTATATGGCTGTCCGACCTCATTTTCCCCTCCTGGTGCTAACTGTAACTTTAAGCTTCCTGTTAAATCCTTACTGATATCCTGCGCAAAATCTATCCTTAGCTTTTTACCCTTAATGTTTATCCAGCGCAAATATTGTAACGTTACTCTTAAATGATATCCAGGTGATTTCAACAAAGGTACGTCATTCTGTGGCCTGAAACAGCCTTTACTTACAATTTCTGTTCGAGTGCAGACAGCGCGGATGACAGGGAAGCGGACTGAACCCGTTCGAAGAAGCAAGGTACAAATTTGGAAAGATACCTTAATCAAATTAGAGTGCCAGCGTCCCGGCGTTCGGACAGCCTTCCTTCTGTCGCTCGGGTTCCGCTTCCCGTCCTCCGCGTCTGTTGCAATCCGAGTCACGGCACCAAATGTCAGAAACCACCTTCCTGATCGAAATAGAGTTCCACCAACAGGCTTGAGAATGACGAGACCTTTATTGAAATAACACTTTATACGGATCCGGAGGAAGCCAAGACATCTACAGCAAGAGCCAGTCTCATGCCAAGTCAAGCCTTCCTGAAAACACATTGATTCTCATTCATTTATATATGAATACGATTATCAGAAAATCTCCGAGAGAACAAAGCGACTGGCGAGAGTCCCTCCCCGTCATTCCTAGCCCCCACCGTTATCCGCTCTGTCATTCGGGGGAGTGCAGCACGCACCTTATCATTCGGACCAGATGTGATTTCAAAACTCCGACGAGGCAGAAAATATAACTCATTAAAGGGAGGGTGCATTCTTGGCTTCGACAAACCCATAAAGTATATGGGTTTGTTCAAAATGAGTAATTCAGAGCATGTTTATACAGAGTCAAGCGTCGCTGTGATTAATACAAAATATATATGGTTCACGATAGGTTTTATGTCTGCAACCTAAACATTCTGCTAGTGTTACGCAAAATCACGCGCATGTGAGCGTTCTCCTGCCCGCGGCTCGAGGCGCCGTCTGAGAATCATGATAGGGATTTTACGACCGGCCTTATCTAGCCTCGAAAGTGCACACGTATACAATTTGTCCAACACGACTGAAGCGAGCCTTTCCTCATTTTAAATGAAAGCGAAGCAAAAACCTCATTGTAACTCAGGCGTCACTGTCATTAAACAAAACAGTTAATGTTTTTGGCAATTTATCAAAGGATTTATGTCTACGATTCAAGCAGCCTACCTAAGGTTTGAATACATTTTATTAACTCATGAAATAACATTATAGAACAGCATTTTATAACATAGCTTACGTGGTAATACGTCAGTCAACCGGCATTTATAATTGAGCATTAAGCAGTAACAAATCTGAGACCTGACATATATATATATATATATATATACATATATATATATATATATATATATATATATATATATATATATATATATAAATCGGTGTTAACTGCATTCTATGAACTATATAACAATTCTTCAGGCTCGCATTAGAGGCAGGCATTCAACTCAAGCTGTGATGCCTATCTCGTTTTATAACCACGCAGCAAAGTAGGTTCGATTAATAAATAGAGAGATATAGTCCTTTGTTAGCCTGATATTGCTTAAATAGTATACTTTTATATGATACGACTTTTCATACGACACCTATATACACATATGTATTAAAAAGATTTAATACATAGAACTTATAAGAATGATGAATAATCCTCACTGATTCGAACTTTCTCCGACCCTGTTTTTCTCTTAACCGATGTCTCCATGCACGCTATCAGAAAGAGCAGGAGGCTTTGTTAACATTTTATGAAGAAAGAAAACAGCTGACCCGACGATTGGAGACTCACGCAATGCTCGCTATCTTTTTGAACCTTACCTGACCCCGCTCTTTGATCTCTGACGATAAAAAAGCCATGCCACCGCACCCTCAAGGAGTTCTTGGTTCATTTTCTTGTCTGAATGTGTGTAGAATGTAGCGTGGTGATTTCGTTTTATTCGTGTATGTGTAACTAAAATGGAAGTGTATTCTGTAAATACCTTTGGTGAAAATGAATCAAGTATTACCATGTGTCATTAAATCATTGATTGTCTTCTGAGACGAATGTGGACATTTAATTCTCTTGAGTCTTGTCAAATCAATTCAAAGGTTAATATTAGATTAATAAAAAATTCCACAACACCACCATGGTGAAACAGGTATGATTTCTAATATATCAGAACTTGTAAGCCATCAAAAGATTAATTCTTGAAGTAATACATCCACTTTTATTCTGCCAAAAAATCTGGCCATGATGATAACTTTTCAAATTTCATTCAATAGTTATGGTTATTTTACTATACATATGCAATTCAAGACGTTTATGCAAGTCTTCAGATTTAAGTTTGGTTTATGCATGTGAGGTCTTGGTTAACATCAGCACAGGTACATAGTCCAGTACAAGGTAGTTTTGCTTTCCTGCACTTGCACCGGAGATTTCTGCAGCCAGTTTTGCATTGGCAATGAATAATTTCCAAACAAGCTTGGGGAATTGGCTCCAAAGACATAAGGATGGGTACAAGATCATTCTGTTCAATTTGCCATCCCATATCTTCTGGTTTGGGCAGTCTCTGTATGGCAATATTTGAATATTCGATAATATCAAGAGCAAGGTTTTTGGGATGCCTCAAAGACCAAGACCACCTAACTTGAACAGAGATTGTGTGTGGTGGTGTGGGGTGTTAATGAGTATTGTTAGCTAAGGTGACGGTTGAAAGGGGATTGTGGGGGGAAGTGGTGTGGGGGGGGGGGGGGAGTGTGTGGGGTTGTTGTGTGTATTGTTAGGTAGGGTGATGCTTGATGGGGAATTGTGAGGGAATGGTGGAGGAGGGTAGGGGGAGAGGTGAATGTGTGTTGGTCGCGGGTATTGGTAGCTAGGGTGACGATTGATGTTTTTTTACTTGAAAATTAAGATGCCTCGAAAACCAAGGTCACCTAAGTTGAACAGAGAGCCAGCAATATTACCAGAGGAAATCATCAATAAATCCAAGGCAAAGCAGTTGTATCAGCAGAAAATATCCTCAATAAGAGATGGCAGAAATTGTGTTGTACGCTTGGAACAAGATCGCCCATAGGGTCACCCGTAGGGCGGGTACTCTGCTAGTAATAATAATGATAATAATAATAATAATAATAATAGGTTTATTCCAAAAAGACTTTCGCAGCCAGAGGCTGAATTACAGTCAATTTACAAATATTGCAGGGATAAACACAAAAAATATAAATGGCTCAAACAAAAATGGTCTTTTTGGTCCTCGTCATTGTTTCGGTCTTTTGGGTCCTCAGGGTATTTTGGGTGTGTGGGATATTTTAGGTATTCTGGGTCCTATGGGTCATCAAGGTATTTTGGGTTTAAGGGGTCTTTGGTTCTTTCAGCATATTTTGGGTTTTCTGGGTCTTTACATGTATTCGGAGTCTTTTGGTTATTTTGTGTCTTTTGGGTCATTGGGGTCGATTTGGTCTTCTGCGTTCTCGGGGTCATTAGGGTATTTTGTGTCCTCAAGGCCTTTTGTGCCTTCCAGATATTTTGGGTCTTCGTGGTATTTTGGGTCTTTGGGGTCTTCGGGTTGTTTGTGTCCTTGGGTCGATTAGGTCCTTGGGATATTTCGAGTCCATGGGATATTTTGGGTCTTTGGCATCTTTTGGGCCCTCAGAATCTTTTCAGTCGGAGGCTCTTTTTTTTCTTTTGGATCTTCAATGTCTTTTGGGTCCTCTGGGTCTTTGGGATATTTGGGGTATTTGGGGGTATTCTGGGTCTTCACGGTATTTTGGTCCTCAGGGTCATTTGGGTCTTTTGGGTTGCCTCTGTATTTTGGGTCCTCGGGAGGTTTTTGTGTCCTCGACGTCGTTTGGGTCCTCTGGGTCTTTTGGGTTGTTGGGGTTATTTGGGTCTTCGTGGTATTTTGGGACCTCATAATCGTTTGGGTCCTGGGGGGAAAGGGGGTAGAGTGCAAAGGTCTATTGCATCCTCTGTGTACTTTGGGTTGAGTATTTCAGGTTACAATTGTGGGTGGCATCAGGTTAGCTGTAAAACCAATGGGTGCAGAGCGGACATACATACACACAAACACTTGCTCCATGATATTTGGATTTACGAACTGGAGAATATTATTTTGATTGCAGGATTAAACATATTTTCGATGTTGTGTGAAAACATGCATTGAATAGTCGCATTATTTAAAAATGGCAGCAATAATATTCCACCGTTAACCACAACGGCGGCATATTGTTGATGTTGGTGTGTTAAGCCCTCCGACAAATATGTCAATGCGGGCCCGCCCACATTAGGCTTGATTGACAGGCATTGTCCCACCAACCCCAAGGAAGGCCTTCTGTTCATTTTTAATCCCGCAGGTGTGCAGCTCTACCTATACTTTGTTGAATCCTTTACATTCATCAAAAATTTGAGTAGTCATGGACGTTCCCACTGTAAAATGCAGTCTATTCGTGTTTCAACGAAATCCTGAGCTTCAACTAATTTTGAGGTAGGCTGTCTGAAAAGAAGAAGAATAATTACAAATATGCAGTTTGTATAGGGGTGTTCGTTATTTTTGTAGTTCAGCAATGATGGACAAGAGTTCCATGAATGTTTAAATCCTCAGCAGATGACTGGAAGGCACTTAATACGTTTATAAGTTTGTATATTCGATTTTTTTTTTGAGCATTTGTGATATATTATAGCCGGTGAAGCCGGTGTTGTCAATAAACACGTACGTATTATGTCGAAAACCAGATTATGCCTTGGCTTGAGAATTCCGAAGCTCAATGGAGGCTGCCATCTTGCGGATGCGGAAGTATGCATAACAAATTGAAAAACGTTCAATAGGAGTTTCTTTCACCCGTCTTTTTTGATTCACAATCTTATGCACCTCCAATTTATTATTAAAATACTTTAAGGCCAACCTCGGCCCTCACGGGCCTGGTTATCTTCAACGAAAAGCGTCACCAAACACCGGAACCAATGAGATTCGAGCATTTGAAAAAATATTTCTAAAACCAATTCACGCAATGGAGGCCGCCATCGACTGGATGCGGAAGTTTGCATAAAACAATTGCGAAAAAGTTCAATAGGAGTTTGTTTCACCCGTTTTTCTTTTATTCACAATCTTATCCACCTCTAATTTGTAAATAAAATACGTTAAGACCAACCTCGTTATCTTCAACGAAAATCGTCACCAAACACCGGAACCATTGAGATTCGAGCATTTTAAAAATATTTTTAAAAAGCTTATTACGCGTTTTGTACGCTGAAAACAGCGTCAAATATTCTAAAATTGACGAAGAATTATTTTTTAGATATCTCGCGGCCGTAGTTGATAGTTTTTCATGGCCAGAAATACGGTATAAGCGGTTTACATAAAGAAAGAAAGCTCGGTTTGATTAACGACAGTCACACATTGCCGTTGAAACGGCGCTATCGTCTGATCTGTCAGCACTGATCTTACTGCAAGCTAACTTCTTCTGGTGGAGGAAGCTGCCGTGCCCGGAGAGAACCAGCCCTGACAGTGACTGAAGTTAGAAGACTACACAACAACACACAACAACATGCATTTTAAAGGCCATTTTCCCGACTAGAGCGGGGGTTAGCCTTAGAAGACGACACACATACTGTGAAAACGTATGTTAAGCCCAGTTAAATTTCTTAAAATAGGCCTTAAGCTAGCACATCGTATAGTTACTTCCTTAAGCTTCTTGTGACATTTATTGTATGTAGGTATTGGGGAGGACTGTCTGCTCTTCTCTTTTACCAAGTCTTACCAGGTACGGTACATACACCGAACAACTATCAACCTACACCTACCTACTACCAACGACCTAACCTACGGATGCCACAGTGATGGGTAAAATAGTGGCAAGAGGCTTTGGCTTCGCCGGCTCATTGCGGCTTTGCAGTCGGGTACTAGTATTTGTAGATTGTCGATACCATCACTAAATAGGGAGCATATCGCCTTCCTGATATATGGTACAGCACAGCTTGTGGGATTAGAACATGTGTTACGTGGTCCTCCCGGTGACTACCTGGTCTCGGTGACCCCCGGACCGTGAGAGGAACTTCGCCAGAAAGATTTACTATGTATGCGCTTTCGTAACGCAATCAATATGAATTCCAACCAAGAAAAAATGATTTTCAATGATATATTTTCAATGGTAATGATACAATACAATACAATACATTTTCAATGATACAATCAAGGATATATTCCCCGAGCAATCAACCATCAACAATTCACAATCAACAATCAATCCCCTAGATGATTAAGATGGCCATCTTACATACGTGTGTCCCCTTTCCCCACTGCCGACCCCTTGGGTACTCACGACCCCTTTGGTACTCACGACCCCTTTGGTCTCTGTCCCTCACAATGTCTCTGGGCCCCTCCTGACCAAGATGATGGTCGGCTTCGCCGCACACGGGCGGTTGAACGAACCCCGGGCGGACGTGCTTCCACCGGGCACGTATCGTACCGGGAACCACGGCTGCAGCACACCCCTCCTGGCCAAGCGAAGCGGGTAATGTAAAGCAGGCAAAGCAACACGTCGCTTGCAACGCGTGTTAGGCCCCAAAGTGCTACCCGTACGCGTCCTTGTAGACGGTGCGGCGAACTGTGCCAGACGCTGAGTCTGTGCACGGCCCCACGGCAGCTTGACGTGTCAAAAGGGTAGTTACACATCCCGGTAACTCCTCTCGCCAGACGGGCTTGGGGACGCAGCTTTTCCACGCGGCTCAATCTCGATCCCCACTCTCGTCAGAGCTGGGCGAGGAAGAAGAAGAATCGTCGCTTCTCCCGGACCTCGGGTCTTTTCTTCTTCCGTTTCCGGTCTCCTTTTTCCCAGAAGGGCTCCTGACCCTTTAATCACAACAACCCTTAATCGACTACACATTGATAAGCAAAGACCTGAATTGTAATTCACATACATTCACATAAATATGTAACACATGGCTTAAGAGCATCACGTGACACTGGTTCAGGTGAAAGTAATAAACACAATTTTGTGTTCATGTTTCCACTTAATTTAACAATCAGGCATCCAAGAAGAAATCCAATTTGTCCAATCTGTAGAAAGCTCCCTGAGGCCCAAGTACACTCTTTAGAATTATTATGAGCATTTATATACCGGTATTGGAGAATCAGATAGAACATACTGGTGAAGATCCGAGGTTTCTGTGCTCGATACAAGTAAGTGATTTGGTATGTAAGGTATAATTCATCTCACAGTTAGAGTTAGATAGATCAAGTGTATCTCATGGATTATTATGTGGTGTTGTGTTGTGGATGAACGTGATGTGTGTTGGGCATCTCATGGAATATTATTTGGTGTTGTGTTGTCGATGAACGTGATGTGTGTAGTGCATCCAATGGAATATTATGTGGTGTTGTGTTGTGGATGAACGTGATGTGTTTAGTGCATCTCATGGGATATTATGTTGTGTTGTGGAGAACGTGATGTGTGTAGTGCATCCAATGGAATATTATGTGGTGTTGTGTTGTCGATGAACGTGATGTGTGTAGTGCATCCAATGGAATATTATGTGATGTTGTGTTTTGTTGTGGATGAACGTGATGTGTGAAGTGCATTTCATGGAATATTATGTGTTGTTGTGTTGTGGATGAACATGATGTGTGAAGTGCATTTCATGGAATATTATGTGTTGTTGTGTTGTGGATGAACGTGATGTGTATTGTGCATCCAATGGAATATTATGTGTTGTTGTGTTGTGGATGAACATGATGTGTGAAGTGCATTTCATGGAATATTATGTGTTGTTGTGTTGTGGATGAACATGATGTGTGAAGTGCATTTCATGGAATGTTATGTGGTGTTGTGTTGTGGATGAGCATGATGTGTGAAGTGCATTTCATGGAATATTATGTGTTGTTGTGTTGTGGATGAACATGATGTGTGAAGTGCATTTCATTTGAATATTATGTGTTGTTGTGTTGTGGATGAACATGATGTGTGAAGTGCATTTCATGGAATATTATGTGTTGTTGTGTTGTGGATGAACATGATGTGTGAAGTGCATTTCATGGAATGTTATGTGGTGTTGTGTTGTGGATGAGCATGATGTGTGAAGTGCATTTCATGTAATATTATTTGGTATTGTGTTGTGGGTGAACGTGATGTGTATTGTGCAGCCAATGGAATATTATGTGGTGTTGTGTTGTGGATGAACATGATGTGCTGTGCATGCAATGGAATATTATGTGGTGTTGTGTTGTGGATGAACATGATGTGTGTTGTGCATCTCATATAATATTATGTGGTGTTGTGTTGTGGATGAACGTGATGTGTGTAGTGCATCTCATGGGATATTATGTGTTGTTGTGTTGTGGATGAACATGATGTGTGTTGTGCATCTCATATAATATTATGTGGTGTTGTGTTGTGGATGAACGTGATGTGTGTAGTGCATCTCATGGGATATTATGTGTTGTTTGTTGTGCATCTCATGGAATATTATGTGGTGTTGTGTTGTGGATGAACGTGATGTATGTAGTGCGTCCAATGGAATATTATGTGTTGTTGTGTTGTGGATGAACGTGATATGTGTGGTGCATCCAATGGAATATTATGTGTTGTTGTGCTGTGGATGAACGTGATATGTGTGGTGCATTCAATGGAATATGATGTGGTGTTGTGCTGTGGGTGAACGTGATGTGTGTTGTGCATCCAATGGAATATTATGTGTTGCTGTGTTGTGGATGAACGTGATGTGTGTTGTGCATCCAATGGAATATTATGTGTTGCTGTGTCGTGGATGAACGTGATATGTGTGCTGCATCCAATGGAATATTATGTGTTGTTGTGCTGTGGATGAACGTGATATGTGTGGTGCATCCAATGGAATATGATGTGGTGTTGTGCTGTGGATGAACGTGATATGTGTGGTGCATCCAATGGAATATTATGTGTTGTTGTTCTGTGCATGAACGTGATATGTGTGGTGCATCCAATGGAATATGATGTGGTGTTGTGCTGTGGATGAACGTGATGTGTGTTGTGCATCCAATGGAATATTATGTGTTGCTGTGTTGTGGATGAACGTGATATGTGTGGGTGCATCCAATGGAATATTATGTGTTGTTGTGCTGTGGATGAACGTGATATGTGTGGTGCATCCAATGGAATATGATGTGGTGTTGTGCTGTGGATGAACGTGATATGTGTGCTGCATCCAATGGAATATGATGTGGTGTTGTGTTGTGGGTGAACGTCATGTGTGTCGTGCATCTCATGGGATATTATGTGTTGTTGTGTTGTGGATGAACGTCATGTGTGTCGTGCATCTCATGGGATATTATGTGATGTTGTGTTGTGGATGAACGTCATGTGTGTCGTGCATCTCATGGGATATTATGTGGTGTTGTGTTGTGGATGAACGTCATGTGTGTCGTGCATCTCATGGGATATTATGTGGTGTTGTGTTGTGGATGAACGCCATGTGTGTCGTGCATCTCATGGAATATTATGTGCTGTTGTGTTGTGGATGAACATGATGTGTGTCGTGCATCCAATGGAATATTATGTGTTGTTGTGTTGTGGATGAACGTCATGTGTGTCGTGCATCTCATGGGATATTATGTGATGTTGTGTTGTGGATGAACGTGATGTGTATAGTGTATCTCATGGAATATTGTGTGTTGTTGTGTTGTGGATGAACGTGATGTGTGTAGTGCATCCAATGGAATATTATGTGTTGTTATGTTGTGGATGAACATGATGTGTGAAGTGCATCCAATGGAATATTATGTGGTGTTGTGTTGTGGATGAACATGATGTGTGAAGTGCATTTCATGGAATATTATGTCGTGTTGTGTTGTGGATGAACGTGATGTGTGTAGTGCATCCAATGGAATATTATGTGTTGTGTTGTGGATGAACGTGATGTGTGTAGTGCATCCAATGGAATATTATGTGTTGTTGTGTTGTGGATGAACATGATGTGTGTAGTGCACCTCATGTAATATTATGTGGTGTTGTGTTGTGGATGAACGTGATGTGTGTAGTGCATCCAATGGAATATTATGTGGTGTTGCGTTGTGGATGAATGTGATGTGTGTAGTGCATCCAATGGAATATTATGTGTTGTTGTGTTGTGGATGAACGTGATGTGTGTAGTGCATCCAATGGAATATTATGTGTTGTTGTGTTGTGGATGAACGTGATGTGTGTCGTGCATACAATGGAATATTATCTGTTGTTGTGTTGTGGATGAACGTGATGTGTGTCGTGCATCTCATGGAATATTATGTGTTGTTGTGTTGTGGATGAACGTGATGTATGTCGTGCATCTCATGGGATATTATGTGTTGTTGTGTTGTGGATGAACGTGATGTATGTCGTGCATCTCATGGAATATTATGTGTTGTTGTGTTGTGGATGAACCTGATATGTTTATTGTATCTCATGTAATATTATGTGTTGTTGTGTTGTGGATGAACGTGATGTGTGTATCATAAATATATCAGTGCATTGATTCGATATCATCCTGATCTGTGTGGTCTCCCTCATGTCATTCAATTTAATCGATTACATACATCAACAGCCACGGGTAAATACCTCCTACGTTGTTACATATTTGAGAATGATGCGATTGTATGGGATTGATGCGTTTCAGCTGCTTTTGTGTTTCATTGATTTTAACTCCCATAACCTCTAACTTGGTTCTTAATATTGTATCACCAACTGTTTGTTTCGTGTATGTGGTATTTATGGTTTGTGAGGCTCCTTTCCTCAGGCACGATACCACCCCATCATACTACCTGTAGTTTCACCTCGACTCACCTGCTCATGATGTCCTGATGGTTCACCCCCGTCTGCTGGCACAGATCCAATGCAGCATGCACCACATGAGCATGCATTCACTCAGCGACACAACAGGTGCGTGTTCAGGCCTTCTGCAGTGCTCATCTTCACAATGTCAAGACTTCCTATGCTACATGTATGTCTGAAAACCATGATCCTGTGTGATTTGAAATCAGACCTCTTCTTGGGCCAGAGCCACAGGAGCCCCCTCACTAAAATACCTGTGTTTGCTGGCTCTTCCGTTTGTGATTTCCCATGTGCACTCATGTTCTTTTTAATCCGGTCATCTGTTCGTCATTAGCCACAGATCTTGTTCACATTCTACTCTAGCTTGCTCCCTTCGTAAACACGGGCCACGACCAAGCTAAGACTCCGTTCTGACACTTGCAATGACTCGCCCCTCACTGGGCTCGCTCTCATCTGCTTGTCCCATCTCGTGGAGCACACGAGCCCGCACACACACCTCCACCTTGGCGATTTTCTATCGTTGCACTTGCTCGGTTGGACATCTCTCTTATGCTGTCTTGTGTCCATAGTCGAGCATCCAGCCCGACTCGCCCCCTTTTGTCTGCAATGCATGAACGGATCATTCACTTTTTCTGATAAATATTAAATTTCTCCTTTCGACAGTTCCCATCTTCCTTACTTTTTGAGCACAATGCAGATGCTCATTAACCCAGCGGTCGTGGAAGGATGGAGAACTCTATTAAAAAAGATGCATGCCAAGTTAAAGAACAACAAACTGCAATTTAAAGAACAAACATTTGTTCAAAATGAAAGAAAAGATGCCACATGTTGGTCATTTGCTCCTTATGTACGCATTGTGAAAAAGAAATTGTGTTGCGCTTTGCTGTTCTGGAATATTCCTGAAGTTGTTTGTTCAATTTTGGAATTGTGAGCCATTCCTCCAAATTTTCAATTCAATCAAAGGAAAGTTTTATGAGCAATTTTATCTATAACTGGCGTACAAGACCCGTCGTTTTTGTGACGGGTTTCATGAAAACACAGCATGCTGCATTTCATAAACATTGCATGTCTATCTATGAGTCTCAATGAGGATGAAGATGAAGTGAAAAAGGTGAAAAAGGATTGCGTCTGAAAAGATGATATGACGTACATGAAAAAGGATCATGTGGAACAAAATGACGTTAAAATGTGACAAAGAGAAACATATTTCATCACATATTATTATTCTTGTTGTCGCTGTCGTCGTGTTGTTTGTGTGCTCCTTGTTTGAACTACATATTTATATTGCTTCGAAAAGTATTACGATATGTATATTTTTGGTGCTTCTTCCATATCCATCACTCTTTATTCCAAAGGGTGATGGATATGGATGGACCACTTGACCTTTGCCTCCTCCTGCGGTCGTGGAATAATAAAAATGGTGCCCTTGGAACCACGACATTAAGCTCCACGTCCTGCCAAAAGGTATTTTTTTGTATTATTATTGAATGGACATGATGTGTTTTCCACCTTGTAATTTTTCTTCCAAGTAAGTTTATTATGACTTTTCCAATGGGACTATTTGCTGAACTCTTCAACAGCAGGAACTCTTCAGAATAAAGCAGGACGTGCACGCGTCCACACACACACACACACACACACACACACACACACACACACACACACACACACACACACACACACACACACACACACACACACACACACACACACACACACACACACACAACACACACACACACACACACACACGAATCAACACAAATACCTTGGATTTGAACCAGAGATTCTCGCATCATAAGTTAAATCTACATAAAACAGGCCAAACCAATTTAACTTTCATCTAAATTATTAGTCATGTCTCAGAGTTTATATACCAAACAGTATATATACATTCTCAATACATTTGGCTTTCATTTTATGATGTGAGAATGCACGGATATTTAATAAAGTGAATGTTTCATTTTGATAATCGTTGTGTACTTGATGTAACACAAGTTATAACAATTTTCTTTTCTTTTTTTACAGGAGACATGAACGAAACTGTTGTGGGATCTTTGCCTCTCACGGTCACACTGGATGTGTCGGACAGTCATTTGGGATATAGTGGGAGAGTCATCATGTCGGTTTTCACGTTTATCATGTGTATTTCAATCCCTCCCAACGCAGCAATCATGGCGGCTTGTTTTTATCGTGGATTCAATTCACCCATGCTCATGTACATTGCTTTATCATCGCTCGCTGACACTTTATGGGGAGTCGTGGGAATATCGTCCTGTTTCAGTCGAATAATTGCAAAGCGAAAAATAATATCGTTTAATGAATGTTTGGTTCAGTTGTTCAATGTTCATTTAACATTGTTTCAGCAGTTTCTCACCACGTGGTTAATGTACGTTGACCGACATTGGGCTATTTTCTGGCCGTACAGTTACGTGGCTCTGATGGTGAACAAACGTGGTGCTGTGAAACTTGTGATTGTAGTCTTAACAATCGGGTTGTTGTTGGGTGTGAGCTTTGTTGTGGTACCAACAACTATGTTGTACTGCAACTACTCCGTGGTAGTTCATGATGCTGGCTGTGTTTCTTCACATGTTGCAAGATCAGCTTGTGGAAATGTTAATCCTTCACTCATTTATTCTCTATTTTTTATGTATGTTGTGTTTGGATTAACCGGTTTTACAGCACTTTACTCCACTTGGTGTATTGTTCGTAAATGTCGCAAATCAACAACAGAGGCAAATATGAAAGCACTGCACACATGTTTTACTCAATTGTTTGCATCTTTCGCGCAGTTCATTTCGCTGATTGTCATCATTGTGCTGAAACGATTTTTACAACTTCCCACATTTGAATTTGTATTGACTCTTATCAGTTTTGTCACACCGGCTCTTGTTAATCCATTAATTTTTGGCTTCAGAATGCAGGAGATTCGTTCGGTGATCGTTCTTGCATTCAGTAAATTGCAAGCAATTCACCATGGAAAGCCATTCAAACTGGGTGTGAGTGTTGTTCGTAAGAATGATAGACTTGAAAATTAAAAATACAGATGCAATAAAAGAGAAAACATAATTTTCACACTCGGCAGATCTTTCTTCACCAAAATGCCTCCACACCGAGTAACATCATTTTGACTACAAGACATTCTGGGATACAGTCAGGGTACACATTCGTTCAAGTTTAGAGATATAAATGGTGCCATTTTTGATGATTGCCAACAACGTGCCAGAAGATCTCCGAAGAGGACTTTGAATGAAAGCAACATTACTTTATGCTCGATTATTTTTGTTTTTTTTATTTTCCCTCTTCCTCATTTCTTTCGTTCACATATGTTGCTGCTGTAATCATTGTCGTTCCACAACCTTGTTAATGACCACGTTTTAGGGAAAATAATAATGTGGTTATCAAAAGTTATCATAGTATATTAATAATATGTGGAATGTATCCTCATATGATCTTTTGAAATTCATAGAATATTGTATTTTCTGAGGAACTTATTTGTATTACGGTTTAGGCCAATGAAACACATGATGTCATTGGGGTGGAGTTCAGTATTATATAAATGAGTGCTCTGGACCACTTGACCTAATTTCCTCAAAGACGATATTGCCAAATAACCTTTATAACTGCTAATTCAAATAGTTATGAAACAAACTTTGTCAAAAAAAGACTATTGTTAGGTAATCTCTAAATTCAGCATCATCGGGTCGATCTCAACCAGACACGACTGACAAACTTTTCCCACTGTTCTCTTCTTGCCCTCACTTCAGGGAGGTCAGGCCTGTTGATTTCGGTGTCGCGTTCCAGTGTATCTATGTAGGTTGTAGCGGGTCATCCATTTGACCGGTGACCATGAGAAGGTTCCCAGAAAAGTACCATCTTGGCCATCTCTCGATCACTTCTCCAACAGTTCCCACTAAACCTGAGACGTTTCTGGAGTAGTGACTCCGATACTCTGGGGATCTTTCCTTACAGTTGCTTGTAAGTCCAGTGTGTTCTCCATGAAATGTTAAGTGATGCCCTCAGTAGTCTGGTGTATAGACCATCAAGTTGTTTGGACAAAATGTTGGTCATCGTCCAAGTTTCTGTTCTGCACAGGAGACCTCTCTCTCACCTGTGGTGTGGAAGAAGTGAGATGCACAATCAGGTGCACCACCGACCTCACTTCCTCCGCCTCCTTTCCTCTTCTTCTTCCTCTGCTTTTCATCCGGTTTCCGATCCGGTTTCCGGTTTCTTTTTAAAACATTAATTTTTTTTTACCTTTTGAAAACAGTTATCTCTAATTCACTTAAACGATAACAAGAATAGTACATGGAACCAAAAATGTTACAGGGGATGAGAACCACAACAACGGAAGTGACGAATCCGTAACAGTTGGGAAGAACTTCCCGAACAATATTTGATTTCCATTGTAGAAAGAATGCCACGAGTGTGTTCGGCGGTTATATCTGCAAAAGGTGGCTACTTTGCTGAGTCAAAAATTTAAATTAAATTTTGTTTAACAAAATGATTCTATGATTTCTTTTTCATCTTCAATTGTTTATTTGTTCTATGCTTAATTTCAGAGTACATTGAGACATTAAACTGCATAAATTCTATATAAAAACTGGAAAAATTGAGGTGTTCTAAAACTTTTGACCGGTAGTGTATATATTGCGATAAATCATTAAATCTAATTAAGTCATTCGCATCTGTGGGGTTTGGATAATTGATTAATTTATAAGTATTTTTCATATTAATATTTTTTGTTATATTATATTTTTGTCGTTTAGCCTGTGCCTTTGTATAATGATTTGATTAATCAATATCCAACTCTCGGGATACTCCAAAGATAGAACCATCTTTTCGAACATGTCATTTATATTAGATTAAAAATGACATCATAAAAATTTTCATTATTGTTGAGTTGAAATAATACATATAAACATAATTGACCACAACATTTAGAATTAATTTCTTGTACTTGAAATGTTTGATAAACCATTCTGTCAGAATTTTATTACTTCAACAGGTGGCGGGAGACCATAACTATCAAAATAATATTTATCTTGACTATTATGAATACAAACCCAATGAGAACCATTCTGTGTGTCTAAATTCATAATAATATTCTTTGTATTCTTGGACAACTTTGTTAATTCATCTCTCATACAAATAACCACATTATCAATTTTTAGTTTTTTACAATATTTAGCAAGTTCAATATTTGACGTATTCTTTCCAAATTGTTTAAACCATTTATCCATTTATTTATGAGAAAGATATAATCCATTACCCCTTTTGGTTAGTTTAACACCTGCCTGTGCGATAGAAGAAAGCACATCTCCAACTAACAATCTCGCTTATCAGATGGGCTTTCAAGCTTTTCAGCAAAATCTACAATTACACCACTTCCATGAATTTGTTTCTCCAACTCCTTGTTATCTCTTTCCAATTCTTTTGGAGCTTTTAGTTGTGCCTTCCTTTCGTTAGCAGTTTTTACCACCACTGAAATACCACCCATCAATGCTCCCGCTGCACTTAAACCAGCAAATAAAAGAATTAGAAATGGAAGAAATCCTCATCTTGTCTCATTTATTGAATACAGGGTGAGTCAAAAGTAGCGCCAGATTTCTGTTTATATGTATATGTATGTATATATATATATATATATATATATATATATATATATATATATATATATATATATTGTTACGGAACCGGAGAGGGCTTCCCTCGTTGCCCTGCGGAGATTAACCCGCCGTTCCTTCTACTAACCACTCTCCGTTCCTGGTCGTCCCAACGCTCCCTCCCACCCGCAGCGCCGCCAGGGTATTCGGGCCAGAAAGTCGGACTTCCCGGGACCTGAGTGCAACGCTCGGTCGTGAGACAGGGAAGAGACGGCCGTTCGAGCTACGGTTTTAGGTTACCGAGCGGGTTTAGTAACCCGTAGTTCGAACCATTAACAAACTACACCCGATTATAACGTTGGCCAAATCGCGCTATGCTAAATCAATGATAGAAAGGACACGACGACTGGGAAAGATGAAACGATGCAAGGGGGTACAGTTCTCAAGACCTCCGGAGGAGGGTGTAATTACAGTGGTGGAGAAAAGGGGTAGATTACAAGGCAGAGTGAGGTAAAGACACAGAAGAGATGGGCACTTAAATACAGTCTTATTTATACCCAGACAGACCACGGACAAACGGGCAAGGTAGACTCACACAGGGATTGATGGCAGGAATGGACAGGTAGGTCGATGGCACAAGGTGCACCTTGGCTCGGGGATAGGATAAGGCACGGTCCAAAGATGCAGGGAGGTCTCACAGCGCTCGGAGGGTACGTCTTGCTTACTCCAAGCTCAGCGCGCATCTGACGTCACCTCTCTCTCACTGCACATGCTCAACGGGGAGTGACACGCCCTCGGCTGGTTGGTTCCGCCCCAACTGGGGCCGGTCCACCACTTCCATTCGGTGCGGGGGTTACCGGGCTCTGCCCTTGACGAGGAGCCGACAGGGAGCTATGTTCTACCCCTGTTGGGTAACCCAGTCGAGCACATGTCCGATGGCGGCTCGTTGGGAAGGCCTGGTGCCCTCCCACCACTCCTACCAACCAAGCCGGAGTGAGGACGCGCACTCCCTGTGCTCGTTGTTGTTGTTGTTGTTGTTGTTGTTGTTGTTGTTGCTGCTGAAGAGAACTGTGAGGAAGAGCTGCGGGGAGGTATTGGGAGGTCCTAAACTTCCTAACGGTGCCATACAATCACATTCTGGTGCAACGAAGGGTCAGAATTAATGGAAACGAATCCTTAACTGACATAGACTAAGAATAACTAGCAAGATGTCCTATAGTTGTCTACATGAGATGCGGTGGACCTGGATGCGACATTTAATGGGGGAAATAGGGGGAGGTCGGGTCTACAGAGTGTTGTTTACAGAAAATGGGACTAGGGAATGGGGGATTGGGGAGAGTTGGGAAGTATTGAGGAAATAGGGGAATATTTACAAGCGGATATGGATGGATGCAAATCCCATATCCGCAACACTGCACCCATCTCGACCTCGGGGCATCCTGACCCGATAAATTTTTACCTACTTTAGTGTGGCACTCAGATGTAGTTCCCTCTACTATTAACTCAACCCTGAGTGCGACAGTTTTACAGATGTTCACAAATGAGTAAATATGTCCCCCTGCGACGTTGCACCCTTCTCCTAACAGAAACACACCCACAGGATAACCGAATCGCGGAAAGCATCCTCAAACTAAACATACAGCCGGTAGGGAGCATCATTTATACAAGACTACACTGATATTTACACTACGATCCAGGACCTGTTCTTTGAGGAACACATGCAGATGTTATGCATAGGGAGAGCACGCATGCCAGCATCGATACACCAACCCACGAGTGCCCTGTGGCCCTATGGCCTTTAATAATGTGCAGAGCACCCCTTCCAAGCACCAAAAGCACCACCCCATTATGCACAGTCAGCACCATCCGGTGCACCAATAAAGTGTTCAATAAAAATGCACAATCAAGTGTCCATGGTCACCGGTGGTGTCGCAGCCGGCCGATGTTCTGCCGCTGGTCTTGCCTTCATGGAGTGCACTTGGGCTTCTGGCTTCTGGCCTATTTAGAAATAAAGAAAGGTGCCAACCGTGTCCATTTCTTAATTGTGGCCATCAGGGGGCCAACTAAAAGTGGTTCACCTGTATGGCATAGGTGCCACGTTGACCCAGAGGTCCATCAACGGGTGGTGCTTGACCGCAAAAGAACTGCGGTCCATTGTGGGCGGCCACAAAAATTGCGGTCCATATGGTGTATCGATCCAGGCAGCAAGCAGCGGAAGTACATGCCCACAACTGTGGAGCCAGCACCTCTCTCTCCTCTCTCTCTGCCCCAAAGCCAGATCCTCGGAGGTGGGAGACAAAAGAAGACAGGTGAGTAAGGTGGTAAGGGCGCAAAAGTGCATGCAATATAAGATAATGCACACTAGGGGCACATGGGAACCAGGTGAGACAGGTACGTTCCTACCGTACGCCCCCCCCCCCACCAGGTAACCTACATTGCCCCTCCCTTACCCCTTACTGTATCCACAAAACACAACACTACCCATAAACATCTACTTTACACATCAACAAACGTCACTACTGTCTTCCCCGTTCCTCCCATAAACCAAATTCGTCTTCTCTCCCTCCTAACCAATCAAGTTTGCCATTTCCAACTCTCATCAAAATTTGCCATCTCCAACTCAACATCAAAATTTGCCATCACCAATTCATCATCAGTCCCTCCTAAGGAGGGAGAGATGGAATCACCCCAATGTCTCATCCACGTTGTGATGCGTCTCACAAATCCAAACAGCAATTCTCATTTCCTGCAACACAAAACAAAGAAAACACAGGTGTGGAGTCATCACCTCAGGTAAGTGGCTGCGTATGGTGCGACAGGTTCATCAATCCTAACTATTTCCTAAATGACTTTAACAACTTTACATTACACGGGGTCTTTCTCCTGCCAAACCATTGGCCCTCATTACTCTATGTGGTTCGAAGAACCAAAATCCCATTGACCATCTGTGGTGCACACCATCAATTTGGGTCTCACTCCCCGATTTAACACTCGGTGCTCCCGCACAATTTCGGTGGCTGGGTCGTGTGACGCTCCCAGCAGGTCCGCCCACCTGCACACCTCCACCACTGTTGTTGCCTACCGAGCTCACCTGCTCCTCACCCTAACCTAACTAACTGGGGAAGGCCCTCTCGCACTCTCACCCCCTCGGTGCCCTCTCTGGCACGGGCTTCCCGATCCACACCCGGGATCCTCAGGCACCCACTGACACTAACGGCTCCCAGAGCCCACCTGCGGCCTCACCTGGCCGACCTCTAACAGTGGCGGAGTGCCCAACCATTCACACTCATACTAACAGGCCACACGACCAGCCAATTTCACCACACCAATGCACCCATCCACAATACCATTCTGCAACCGCACCACAAATGCCAATATCCAACCACAATTTACCTATACCTTCTAACTACTCTTTAAACTACCCTCCCCGGGTACTTGTGAAAGGGGTCCACTCTTCCCCCATCCACACCTTCGCACCATGCACACCACTCCGTACCACTTACTCCAACTCTCTCCACACCACTCATTCTCTGCTCCATATATTCCACACACCTGTACTTGCACACCTGTGCTCTCATACTTGGTGCCGCCTGCACCCTTCTCTCCCCCAAGCGCATTCGCACTGATCCACAACACTCACTACTCACCATGACACTCATCCGCAATGCTCTCTCATTCATCACTTGTACACTCACACACACCTCAGAGCATTGCCTCACCAATGCCTCATTTGAAGCTGCTCACCAGCACTTCCATTCACACTGCATCATCTGCTCTGTCTACTCCCTTCTAAAACTCGCGCTCCTCCATCTTCCCTTACACTCAGCGCTCCCACGTCATTATCAAACACTAAGCTACTACGTCCCCACTACAGGTACCAAGTCTCCTACTTAAATCTTGTCACCTCTTGTCACCTCTAGTCCCTATCAATATAACCAAGCCCTCCCTGGCTCGGTTGTCATAGCCACCCCATAAACTATAGCGCATTTGCCCCCATCATGGGAAGGGTGGCAGGGATGCCACCCTTACCCACCGGGCCCATAGCTTATCAATCCCCCAGTCCTCTGGCACTAATAAGCCCCCCTTATTCAGAGGTACTGGGTCCTGCCTCGGCATCTAAAGCCGAGGCAATCCACGGGGGCGCCTGCTCGCCGGTGTAAGGCCTTATCCGGTCGGCATGGACGATCCGAGGGAGGGCTCGTGGCCCCATTTTGATTTTTACTACCACGTCACAGACTTGCGACAGGACTATCCCCGGGCCTTGCCAGGGAGAGGTGAGTTTTGGGCACCTACCCTTCCTCCTCCGGGGATTGAAGAACCAAATCTTCATCCCCGGAGTGTACTGACTCCCCTGGCTCCGGTGGTCGTACCTGCGCTTCATCTTTTCCCCCGCCAGATGGAGGTGGCGGCAGGCGAAGGCATGGACTAGCTCCATGCCTTCCTCTAGGTGACGTGCGTACCACTCCCTCGGCGGGTTAACCACTGTGTCTGGCACGGGACCGCATAGCAAGTCGGCGGGAGCCCGTAACTCCCGCCCATACATAAGCAACGCTGGACTGCATGCGGTGGCCCCGTGCTGGCTGGTTCGGTAGGCCATGAGCAAATAAGGGAGATGTTCGTCCCAGTCATCCTGACGGGTGGCGGTGAACAGTGCCAGTTGTTGGATTAAAGTTCGGTTGAATCTTTCCACCATCCCGTCAGATTGAGGTCTTAAGGGCGTTGTTCTTGTTTTCCGAATTGACAGGAGACTGCACACATCTTTTAGCAATTTGCTCTCAAAATTTCGTCCCTGGTCGGTGTGCAACTCTTGCGGAATCCCATGCCGGCATACAAATCCTTCCACGAAGGCCTGCGCTACCACCCCTGCTTCTTGGTTGGGGAGGGCGTATGCCTCCGGCCACTTGGTGAAGTAGTCCATCACAACGAGGATGTACTTATTACCTAGGCGGGTGCGAGGTAGTGGGCCTGGGATATCCATGGCCACCCGCTCTATGGGGGCCCCCACCTGGTGTAATTGAAGGGGGGCCCTCATCCTCCGTGCTGGTCCCTTTTTGGCAGTACAGGCGTCGCATCTCCGACACCAGTCCTGTATGTCGCGCCCCATATTCACCCAATAAAACCTCCGGCGTACCTGCGATGTCGTCTTTGTCCTGCCCAAATGGCCGCCAGGGCGGGTACCATGCACCTGTTGCAATATATCGGTCTTAAATTTATTTGGGACTACCACCAGCCAGGAAGTTTTATCAGAGGGAACCTCCACTCACTTGCGATACAAGATGTTATCCTTCAATTCCAGGGTTTTCCACTGAGCCCAATATGCCTTGGTCTGTGCCCTGAGGGGGGTGACCTCTTCCCCATTAGGTCTTTGCCCCAATCTCACCCATTCGTGCACCGGTCCCAGTACGGGGTCCTCCCGCTGGGCCGCGCTCCAAGCCAAAGTTCCGAATTCCTCATCTGCGGTTAGTGGCAAAATTGGCCCTCTCACCCGGGTTGCACGTACAACGAGGATCGGGTCCGAATCGCCCAATTGTTCCCTCTCCTCGTGTCTCGCACAAAATTTGCAGTTTTCCCCCAGACAAGGACGCCGAGAGAGTGCATCCGCATTACCATGGGCCTTCCCGGCCCTATGGGCCACATCAAAATCGTACTGCTGCAACTTTTCCAACCACCTTGAAATTTGGCCCTCTGGTTCCTTGAACCGCAGGAGCCATTGCAAGGAGGAATGGTCAGTTCTAACCAAAAATTTCCGCCCGTACAAGTACGGGTGGAAATGGTTCATGGCAGCCAGCATAGCCAATAACTCTTTGCGAGTGACACAATAATTTCGCTCGGGCCTACTCAAGGCCCGGCTATAATAACCAATCACTCTCTCCATGCCCTCCTGTGTCTGTGACAAAACTGCACCCAATCCTTCCTGGCTTGCATCCGTGTCCAGGGTAAATGTCCCGTCACTAGTGGGGTAAGCTAGAAGGGATGCGGATGTCAAACACCCCTTCAATTGTAGGAAGGCCTCCTGGCACTCCCTTGTCCAATTAAATCTCGTCCCCTTCTCCGTAAGACGGTGAAGGGGCCGAGCCAACTCCGCAAATTTCGCCACGAAGCGCCGGTAGTAGGAGCAGAGTCCTAAAAACCCCCGCACTTCCTTCAGGGTACGTGGTGCGGGCCACTCCTCTACCGCTGCAATTTTACCTGGGTCTGTTCTTACCCCCTCACAACCGATGACGTGGCCTAAATGGGCCACCTCCTTGGCAAACAAGGGGGACTTACTGGGGCTCAGTTTCAACCCTGCCTGTCTGAGGCACCTAAACACCTGGTTCAAATTAGCTACTGCCTGGGGGAACGTTTTGGCATGTACTAGGACGTCATCCAGGTACACCAGGCATGATTGCCATGGCATGCCGCCTAGCACATGTTCCATCAATCTCTCAAAGATGGCGTGGGCGTTACACAAACCAAACGGCATCACAGTGAACTGATACAGTCCCTTACCTGTGGAAAATGCCGTTTTCTCCTTCCCTGCCCTATCCATCTCCACCTGCCAATACCCACTCTTGAGGTCCAAAGTTGAGAACCAATTTGAGCCCGCAACGGCATCGAGGGTGTCATCAATCCTTGGCGGGGGATATGAGTCCTTGAGTGTGACGTTGTATAGCTGGCGATAGTCCACGCAGAACCGCGTGGTCCCATCTTTCTTTTTGACCAGCACAACAGGTGACATCCAAGGACTTCCCGAGGGCTCGATCACGCCTGCGTCGAGCATCTTTTCAACCTGCTCGTCAGCTTCCGCCCTCTTGCTCCAAGGGAGCCGTCGGGCGGCCTGACGAATAGGCCGGGCCTCACCGGTGTGGATCTGATGTTTCACCAGGCCCATACGTCCAATATCCTCGGTGGACAAGGAGAAGAGGTCCAAATGGGACCCAACCACTGAGCCCAATATGTGTCCCAAACCCATCCCTCTCTGTACCCACCGTACCCAGTCGTACCCAGCTGCTCCTGGACTCTGTGTCCTTTCCTCCTGACAAGGTGGAAAAGTTTCTGTCAACCCTCGACTCGGATTCTGCAACTGGACCTGACGGCATCAGCCCACGGGTCCTAAAATCCTGTTCTTCCGCTCTTTCACTCCCTCTCTCTGTTCTCTTCACCCTCTCTTTTGCTCAAGGTCATCTTCCATCTGCTTGGAAATCTGCCAACATCACCGCTTTGCACAAACAAGGTGCAAAAACAGATCCCAGCAACTACAGACCAATCAGCCTTCTCCCAATTATCAGCAAAGTCATGGAATCCATCATTGCTTCAGATATGAAATCTTTCCTCTTCTCCAATGGCTTGATCTCTGATCATCAATTTGGTTTCAGACCTGGACACTCTACTCTGGACATGCTGCTTCTGCTTTCTCAACAATGGATGGAGGTCCTCAATGCCAAACAGGAAATTAGAGCAGTCTCCCTTGACATATCACGTGCCTTCGATACGGTCTAGCACCCCGCTCTGCTCACCAAACTCTCCTCTTTTGGTATCCATGGAAATCTCCACGCATGGCTGGCGGACTTCCTCTCTAGTCGTAGTCAACGTGTGGCCCTGAATGGGTTTCTCTCATCTCCTCTTCCTGTTCAGGCTGGAGTTCCACAAGGCAGTGTTCTAGGCCCTGTCCTTTTTCTGGTCTTCATCAATGATCTCTCTGACTCTCTTGAAAATCCTCTGTATCTCTTTGCTGATGACTCTACTCTCTGTCGCTCCATTCTTCATCCCTCAGTTCGGCAGTCTGCTGCCTCCTCACTCTCTGCAGACCTGGACAAAATCACAGACTGGGCAAACAAGTGGAACATGTCTTTCAATCCTGACAAATCTCACACTCTTACGATGTCTCTCCGAAAAGACCGACTGGACAACCCTCCCATCCACTTTCTGAATAATCCTCTCCAATAAGTTCTGTCACTCAAGCTTTTGGGTCTCACTATCTGCCATGATCTTTCCTGGGAAAACCACATTTCAAATCTGGCCTCCAAAGCCAGTCGCCGACTGGGCATCCTCCGTCGTGCGAAGTCCTTCCTTGGCACACCTGAGCTCCTCACCACATACAAGGCTTTCATCCGCAGCTCAATGGAATACTGCTCTCCCCTCTGGGCTGGTGCTCCTGCCTCACACCTAGCTCGTCTTCACGCTGTTGAAACCAAAGCATTCAGAATCATTGGAATCTCCCGCGATGAAGCTAACTCCAAGGGCCTCTCACTCACTCACCGCAGGCAGGTTGGTGGTCTTTCCATCTTCTACCGACTCCTCTCTGGCCTTGCCCCCCCCAGCTCTCTCTGGGCTCTGTCCCGCAAATATTCCTACAGGTCGCACAAGATCTGCCTGCAACCCTCTTATGGTCAAACTGCCAAAATCAAGACTCTCTGCTCACCTTCGCTCCTTCATTCCTCTTTTCTCCCGCCTCTGGAACAAACTCCCTCACTCTCTTCAATCCCACTCCACCCTCCAGGTCTTTAAAACAGCTGTTCACCACCATCTCTTATCTTCCCCCATCCAAAACCTTGATCTTTTCTACCCCCGCTAATTTCACCCCAATTCCACTTTTTTGAAATACCAACTTCTGTCCTGGAAGTCATTGGTGTCCTTGTGTTTTATACTTCTCCCTCCACCCCCCCCCCCCTTCCCATGCCTCCTCCCCCCAAGCCCTCTCCCTTCCACACATCTCCCTGCTCTCAAATGTTGTGTTTGTGTGCTTCACCTTCTCTCCCCATCTTGTTTTCCGCTCCCGCTTTTTATATATTTTGTTTGTCTGGTTGATTTGTTTGTGAAGTAAATGTTAGCTCTTTCACGAGCCTCGATTCAGTATACAAAAAAAAAAAAAAAAAAAAAAAAAAAAACAGTTTGTGTAAGGCCTCCCTCTCGGTACCTCCCAACTCTACACTACTCCGATTTACCATCTCGCCAATGGGATCGGGCCAATTCCTAATTCTTATTGAAGGCTCCCCCTGGGGCCAGCTCGGCTGGACGTTCTCGCCCCTCACTGTCGCGACTTCCTCAACTGGGGTGCAGCCAGCTACCCTCGTGCCCCTTACTATAGTGCGTGGTTCTGTACTTATATTTATTACTCGGACGGCCACTACCGGTCCGTCCGTTTTTACAAGGGTGCGGCCCACGATTAAACCCGGTATGGACTGCGCTGCCACCGGTTCGACCAGGCCGCAGGATTCCTGCCATGTTGGGCGAGCTGCCCATCGGGCCGGCACTATCGCCTCGGCCCTTGGAGGAATGGTCACGGCCTCGGAAGCCTAGAGCTCCGCTCTCTCGGCCGTGCTCACTCCCCCTAACGGCAGCTCTTCTACTCCCACTTGCAGGATCCCCCGGCACAAGTCGATTTTACAACCGCTGGCAGTCAACAAATCCAACCCTATTAAACATGGGTCGCACACCTCCGCCACCCAAACATCTATCTCCCTCCTTACCGACCCTAACTTGAGGGTCACAGAACCACGCCCTATGATCGGGGCCGTTACGCCGGTAGCAAGTTGCAAACTATAATTTTGCAGGCGCTGGATCTTATCCCAGCCACCTGCGCTCGAATCAAGGACCACAGGGCTGATGATCGTGGCGCTAGCTCCTGTGTCCACTACGGCGTCTACCCCCACGCCGGCAATTTTGCATCTGATTGTCAGGCTACCGGTTCCAATTTGGCCACAATAAATGACCTGTCGCGTCAATGAGGGCTCTCCTCCATCCTCTTCTGCCGAACACCGCCCTACGTGCCCGACACCTTCTAGTTTCCCGGGGTCTGGCGGGGGGGGGGGGGGGGTGTCTGGGGTCGGCTAACCCGCTCCCCCCTGGGCGGATTTGAAGACCTCAACCGCCGGGGATCATCCCGGCGCGTGGCTCGACAGTGCCGCGCCAGGTGAACCAGACGGTTGCAAGTATAGCACCTCACCTGATAAGGTGCTTGTCTCCGGAATTCCAAATTTTCCCCCCTGAAGGTCCGAATTGGATTACCCGCTCGTGGTCCACCGCGGGCCACCTCTGGGGCCGCCTGCCATGGTCCAGGTCCCGTCAGGCACTGGTCCACCAGCCTCCGGACCATGCCTGCTAGGTCAGGACCCACGTCGGGGGCGGGCCCCCTAGGGGGTCCTCCCTCCATCGGGGGTCCCACCTGGCGGACCGCCACTGCGTGACGCTCGCTCCCCCGGGCCAGGGGCCTCGCTGCTTCCCAACGGGCTGCAGCATCAGCCGCCTGGCTCAGAGTCTGCGGGCGCCACATGGCGAGCTGTTGCCGGAGCTCAATATCCGGGAGGGCCTGGATAAAATGGTCCAGCGCCAGGCTTTCCCGGGAATCCGCTGCCATGTTAGCATGTGCGATCCCCACTGCGCGGCGAATGTTGTGGGCAAGTTCCCCGATGGCTTCCTTGGGCTTGCGTTTTCACAGCGCGAGCTGAGCTTTAACAAGCTCGCTCTGCTGTTCAATGCCGAATCGATTAATTAGGGCGTCGCGGAGGGCTGGCAGGGTGAGAGCACCCGGTGGTAATGCCGTCCGCACCTCCGCCGCCGCGCCGCGCAATGCGGCCACCAGGTGTACTCCACCTTCGTCCTCACCCCAACCGTTGCCCTTACACACACAGTCAAACTGCACCAGGTACGCTCGTAGATCACTCTTGCCGTCATACGGCGCGAGTGGGACCATGTGGGACCACCTTGTATGTGAGTCGTTGCCCGCCTGCCAGACCCCGTGCGTCGCCCCTTGCGGGGTCAGCGCGGGGCCGAACCGGCTGGGCCCCCACAGTACATTACCCCCAAGGGGCTTCCGTGCCTCCCCTGTCCCTCTAAAAACTACCCCTGTTGGTGTCGATGCATGGGTCACGCTTCCGCAACCCACTACCCATTCCATACCACCACAACCTTGCTCACTCACACCTCGCACCTCTCCCATCACCGGACCCTCTCGCTCGCACCCTCGTTCCATACACTCCGGACCAGCCATACACCTCACTCTTGGCCTCTCACGAACATCCGGGTCCATCTTGACCCCCAAGCTTATTAAATCACCTGGCGCATCATACGCATGACCATATTGGTCACCACTTACACCGGGTCCTCTTTCTCTTCGCTTCTCCTCCATCACCTGCGAATCCCTCTTCCGGTTAATGAGCACATCATCACGATCCGAACAGACTTTGGACCAATTCTTTTACTTCCTCTTTTATCTCTTTCTTATCCCCTCTCCGTCGCTTCTTAATTTCGCTCACCCCTTCTTCCACTTCTTCTAATTTCTGCTTCACCTCCTTCATCTCCTCGTGCACCCCCTTAAGTTCTTCCTCTAACTCCACCTTATTTTTTTCTATGTGCTCCCGCACCTCCCGCTCTTTAACCTCCATCACCTCTACCACCTCGTTCATTTTCCTCGTCAGGTCCTCATGTACCGTCTGACACTCTTTTTTAATTACCCCTACGTCCTTTTTCATCTCCTTCTGTGTTGATTTTAAACCCTCTATTACCGCTGTGTTCTTCTTTACCTGGTCCCTCAACTCCTTTTGTCCCACTGTCAGCTATTCTACTCCCAGCGTCAACTCCTCTATACCACCTTGCAATTTTACAGTCCCCTTTCTCACCTCCTTCTCCATGCGCTCCTCACAGTGCCTCACCTCCTCGCGCACTCCTCCGACCTCCTCACTCACACCTCTTCTGATCTCCCCTCCCATCACTTGCATCTCCTGCCCAGACGCCACCCTCATCTGCTCCATTTCCTCCCTGTGAGCATCCAATTTAGTGTCTACCCCCATTCTGACCCCCTCTATCTGCTGCCCCATTTGTTTAACTTCCCTTTCCGCTTGGTCCCTCATGTCCCTCAATTTGCCTTCCATACTGTTTTCTAACCCCTCTAACCCCTTTTTCATCCCTTCCATTTGATTCTCTTGAGCGGCCATTCTGTTTTCTACCCCCGTTAACCCCTCCTGTATTTCCCCTAATCTATTGTCTAACCCCTCAAATTTGTTTCCTAATCCCTCTATTCTACTCCCTAACCCTCCGATCTGGGCCCCCATGTCCTCCCTCAATTTCTCGCTATTGGACCCCATGTCATTCCTTAAACCCCCGATCTGGTTTCCCATGTCCTCCCTCAATTTCTCGCTATTGGACCCCATGTCATTCCTTAATTGCTTGCCCATTCTTTGTTCCAATTGTTCGCTATTCTGGGCCAACAGGGCCCCTATTTGCGCCATGAGGACTTGCATGTCCATCGGCGGCACGGGTACAGCTACCGCAATCCTCTGCGCGGCGCCGACCTGTTGTTCGCGCTCCTCTTCCCCATGCCTCGCGCCGCCATTTTGCGAACCTGCCGCCCTCACTGCTTCGCTCTCCTCATGTCCCTCAATTTGGTCCTGGATCGACCCTGCCTCACTCTCCTCTACCGGAACCCAGCCGTCTTGATCTCCCATAGCACGACTTTCAAATTTTATTATTATTATTATTTTATTTTTTTTCAACTAAATATCGGATGCTCCAATTTTGACCAAATTTTCCACAAAAAGCACAAATTTTTTTAGTGCGGGACTCGAAATTCCAACTCCCAGACACCAATTGTTACGGAACCGGAGAGGGCTTCCCTCGTTGCCCTGCGGAGATTAACCCGCCGTTCCTTCTACTAACCACTCTCCATTCCTGGTCGTCCCAACGCTCCCTCCCGCCCGCAGCGCCGCCAGGGTATTCGGGCCAGAAAGTCGGACTTCCCAGGACCTGAGTGCAACGCTCGGTCGTGAGACAGGGAAGAGACGGCCGTTCGAGCTACGGTTTTAGGTTACCGAGCGGGTTTAGTAACCCGTAGTTCGAACCATTAACAAACTACACCCGATTATAACGTTGGCCAAATCGCACTATGCTAAATCAATGATAGAAAGGACACGACGACTGGGAAAGATGAAACGACGCAAGGGGGTACAGTTCTCAAGACCTCCGGAGGAGGGTGTAATTACAGTGGTGGAGAAAAGGGGTAGATTACAAGGCAGAGTGAGGTAAAGACACAGAAGAGATGGGCACTTAAATACAGTCTTATTTATACCCAGACAGACGACGGACAAACGGGCAAGGTAGACTCACACAGGGATTGATGGCAGGAATGGACAGATAGGTCGATGGCACAAGGTGCACCTTGGCTCGGGGACAGGATAAGGCACGGTCCAAAGATGCAGGGAGGTCTCACAGCGCTCAGAGGGTACGTCTTGCTTGCTCCAAGCTCAGCGCGCATCTGACGTCACCTCTCTCTTACTGCGCATGCTCAACGGGGAGTGACACGCCCTCGGCTGGTTGGTTCCGCCCCAACTGGGCCCGGTCCGCCACTTCCATTGGGTGCGGGGGTTACCGGGCTCTGCCCTTGACGAGGAGCCGACAGGGAGCCATGTTCTACCCCTGTTGGGTAACCCCGTCGAGCACATGTCCGATGGCGGCTCGTTGGGAAGGCCTGGTGCCCTCCCACCACTCCTACCAACCAAGCCGGAGTGAGGACGCGCACTCCCTGCGCTCGTTGTTGTTGTTGTTGCTGCTGAAGAGAACTGTGAGGAAGAGCTGCGGGGAGTTATTGGGAGGTCCTAAACTTCCTAACGGTGCCATACAATCACATTCTGGTGCAACGAAGGGTCAGAATTAATGGAAACGAATCCCTAACTGACATAGATTAAGAATAACTAGCAAGATGTCCTATAGTTGTCTACATGAGATGCGGTGGACCTGGATGCGACATTTAATGGGGGAAATAGGGGGAGGTCGGGTCTACAGAGTGTTGTTTACAGAAAATGGGACTAGGGAATGGGGGATTGGGGAGAGTTGGGAAGTATTGAGGAAATAGGGGAATATTTACAAGCGGATATGGATGGATGCAAATCCCATATCCACAACAATATATATATATATATTTATATATATATATATTGTTGTGGATCTGCCGCCAGCCTTCTCCCCTTATCAAGGGGGGATTAATCCCCCTGTCTTTACTGACCTGGCGTGACCCGAGACCTATTACGTCCCTTCCGGACAGCGCTAAATAGGGTTTCGGGACCAAATTCGCTGTTACCTAAGTACTAGCGCTGCCCTGAAGTGAGGAAATAAGCCTCGCATGAACCACGTGTGTTGGTGATACGCCAAGCGGTTGCGTACACATGATCCGCGCCATTATAGATGGTGGAACCCGTTTCAAATGGTTCTATTCGTACCACGCTTAGCCAATGGAGAAATCACGGGAACGATCGAATCAGAAGGAAGAACAGAATTTATTTACACTATGCAAGGATTGGTAGAAGGAAAGGGACACAGAGCAAGCCTTATACAGTCTTACTTAATACCCCTGGACAAATGGGCCCGTCTGACACACACACTCACATGGGGATTGCAGATTGGCAGGATGATGTTCTCCAGCGCGTCCAGGGATGGCTCTCGTGCAGCTCTCTCCAGTCCCCGGCACATCCCGTGGAGATGGAGGCAGGAGATGGCAGGAGCTCATAGCGTGTCGCCTGAACAATCGGGTTATCTCGGGGCACACGGTAGAAGGATGGCAGGCCATGTCAACCCCCCTGGTGTTAATTCAGCAATCGACCGGGATTCGAACCCAGGACCCTAGGACCCCAAGCCTGCACCCTAACCGCTAGGCCAACACCAGGCTATTATATTAATCTTGTAAAGTAATTCATTTTTGGTTCAAATTTAAAAGAGTTATATTTATTTTTATATTTTTCATCATCATTAATTAAAAGATAATTAAAGAATAAACATTGTTTATGGGCTTTTGACTCTGTATTTAATCCCACTCTATCACAAGCTGGGCAATTCTCTAATTTATCGTATGTAGAATCAGGAAATTCAAGATCTGGTATGTCGTTTGGTTTTATCACATTTATATAGCAAAACATGACTTAAACTAAAAATCATCAGTATCTTTAGTATATAGTAGTACTAATAGTATAATCATCATCTTCATTGGTATCTTCATCATATATAAAACTACAGTGCATTCAGAAAGTATTCAGCCCCTTCACTTTTTTCACATTTTGTTATGTTGCAGCCTTGTGCTGAAATCGTTTAAATTCATTTTTTCCCTCATTAATCTACACTCAATACCCCACAATGACAAAGAGAAAACAGGATTTTAGAAAGTTTTGCAAATTTTTTTTTTTTTAAACAACTGAAATATCACATTGACATAAGTATTCATAACCTTTGCAATGACACTATAAATTTAGCTCAGGTGCCTCCCATTTCTCTTGATCATCTTTGAGATGTTTCCACACCTTGATTGGAGTCCCCCTGTGGTAGATTCAATTGATTGGACATGATTTGGAAAGGCACACACCTGTCTATATAAGGTCTCACAGCTGACAATGCATATCAGAGCATAAACCAAGCCATGAGGTCGAAGTAACTGCCTGCAGAGCTCAGAGACAGGATTGTGTCGAGGCACAGATCTGGGGAAGCCTACAAAAAAAAATTCTGCTGCATTGAAGGTTCCCAAGAGCACAGTGGCCTCCATAATTCTTAAATGGAAGAAGTTTGGAACAGCCAGGACTCTTCCTAGAGCTGGCCGCCCATCCAAACTGAGCAATCGGGGGAGAAGGGCCTTGGTAATAGAGGTGACCAAGAACCCGATGGTCACTCTGGCTGAGCTCCAGAGATCCTGTGTGGAGATGGGAGAAACTTCCAGAAGGACAACCATCACTGCAACACTCCACCCATCTGTTCTTTATGGCAGAGTGGCCAGACAGAAGCCTCTCCTCAGTGAAAGACACATGAAAGCCCGCTCGGAGTTTGCAAAAAAGCACCTAAAGGACTCTCAGACTGTGAGAAACAAGTTTCTGTGGTCTGATGAAACCAGGATTGAACTGTTTGACCTCAATTCTAAGCGTCATGTTTGCTGGAAACCATGCACCGCTCATCACCTGCCCAATACCATCCCAATGGTGAAGCATGGGTGGCAGCATCATGCTGTGGGGTGTGTTTTTCAGCAGCAGGGACTGGGGGACTCAGGGGCGGATCCAGGAATTTCAAGACGGGGTGGTGCATGAAAGTATAGCTCTGGGGAGAGGGGTTAAGGGGGGTGTGGGGGTCCAACCCTAGGAAATTTAAAAAAAAAGATCGTCATAAACAGCATTTCGTGCGTTCTTGGAAGTTTCTGCAGCTCCTTGCGTTCTTCCCTTGTCCAACAGTTCAACAGATTCGAGATGACGAATGGTCAGATGGAGGAACTGGTGAAACGACTTGCCCAGCTGTTCCTTCTGCTATAAATTGATGAATTTTGTTTGTGTGTGTGCATGTGTGTGTGGTGTGCATGCATGTGACATGTTTTTTGTGTAGTTCTACTGGAGCTTTCTGATATGGAATTTCTGATTTGTGTAGTTCTCACGAAATGATTGTTGTGATCTCCTGAGTTAATTAGGCTAATTAACTACAAATAATCCAGAAGAATTCCCATGTTTCTAAACGCACGCCATGTTAAGGTGTAAAGAGCAGCTTAATAGGTCCTTCCATGGCATGCCATTCTCATTACAAAATAAATAACAAAAACAATGATAATATTTTACAAAGCATTTATTCCAACTCAAGCACGATAGTAGGCAGGTATGCTGCAAGGCCATGAAAGCCGATGAAAATTTGGTCCATTTGGACCAACGGGCTCATTAGTAGTTATAAAAGACCTGCGCACTCCCATAGTGTGAAATGATGGCGATGACAGACTGTGTGCTGGTCAAAGTTGTGTGCTTGTGCTTGTCAAGGTTGTGAAGCTCAAGGCAGGTGGTTCTCCCCACAAAAGAGATCAGACAGGACAGCGGATTGTGAATTATTTTATTAATCATAAATTATGCTATATTGGAATAGACGGCGCTTGTGTTTCTGAATGAAAATGTCACAAACATCATGTGGGGATATGGTGAAGTCATCGTGTATGTTCCCTGAGGGGCAGAGATGCCATCGGACTTTCTCCCATGGAATTTCTTAGGTAGGTCTTCAGACGCAGGCAAGAAAATGAGCGTTCGGCCTCACAGGAGCCGACAGGGAGGGTGCATCCAATATGGAGTAGGATTTTGATGGATGGAAATTCGTCTCCATCTACTGCGCAGAAACAATCCATGAATGTGCTTCCAAGGAAGTGTGTTGTTGGGCTTCCTTCTCCAAAACATCTGCCAGTCTCTAAGCTCATTTATCAGTCCTGTTGGATGTTCCATGTCGTTTTTCCAACGCAACAGCTTCTGATGTCGGGCTGGAATGTCGTAGGTATCGGAGATTATTGCAGATGGTATCAGCAGAACCTGGTCACTACCTTCCCGATTTTCAGCACAGAATCGGTATCCATTTCCTGGCTGAGGTGGTCGAGAAATGGAATGCACATGTTGCTGAGGTCGAAGAGCAAGGGAGTGTTGGCGGCAGTGTTTGGACGATGGATTTATGTGATGAAAGTATGGTTTTTTTACCATCGCACTTGGGGTGTTTTATAATAAAGCAAAAGTGATTTAAAACCTCTGAGCGTTGGTAAGCCGCCTGAAACGTTCCTTGTTCAAAATAATCTGGACACGAGGGCCGATCCAGGATATTCACAGCTTATAATTTATTTTAAAATCCGGAAGGGAGAGGGGGTGCGCACCCCCTGCATCTTCTCCCCTGGATCCGCCGCTGCATTTTGTACCTGGATCAATTGCTTCAAATACCTGCTCCCATGTGAATTGTGTTATCCATCTACCAAAGCTCCGCAAACCACTGTATTTAAGAGGACATATTGTATTTTTCTTACCACATTACACTGCGGGGCCCAGTCTCAGGGTATCCAAAGAACAAAATTGTGATCACTCATTCCCATGGGGGTAGAATCTGGATATCAGAATACAAATGGGGTTAACTTGGGACAATTTTATCCAGGATATTAATCCCTCTCGTAGGTTGTGCAACTACTTGTTTAAAACGGTCGTTTACAAGAAGAAGTGTAAAGTCCAGATCATTAAAATCCCGACTATGGAAACTCCAGCTCCTGGATATTGTATCAGTAACAAATCGATTGTTGAAATCAAATAATTTATACATTTATCAGTGTTACCACCTGTAGGAGGGTAATACAACACGCACATAATAAGATAAGGTACTTCTCGAGGTAACCTTGGTGGTCGCGTGATAACCCATGACGTTTCGATGTTAATGTTACCAGGTGTATTTACCGGCAAAACACGTGGTTTCAAGTGGTATCTTGCATACAGTGCGACAGCTGCACCAGGTCGTCAAACCCGAGGTTCAGAAATTATATAAAAACAATGGAGAGTAAACAGTTCTACAGGTGTATTTTCCTCAAGCCAGGTGTCGGTGAGAGCTAATATATCGACCTTGAGGTTCTGAGCTGCAATGGGCACTTCATCAAATTTGTTATTGATGGATCTTATATTTGAGAGGAGCAAAGGAGGAATGTTATAAGATCGTTCGTTGTGTTTGATGCTTTTATTTTACAATCATCACTTTCAAAAGTCTAAATAAAATGTCCTGAGATCCATTACCTGAGATAGTCGGTGTCCTGGTCTTATGATCACCTGCATCTGCTTGTTTAAATGAGTCATAGCAGACGTAACCATAATGGGGACGAAACCCCCGAACTCAGGGGTACTAAAGACGTTCAATGAAGAACAACAAGCCAAGTCGACACTTCGTGTCTGCAGTCCCGGATCGATGTTCTGTGTCCGCAGGCCCGGATCGAGGTTCTGTGTCCGCAGGCCCGAATCTATGTTCTGTGTCCGTAGGCCCGGATCGATGTTCTGTGTCCGCAGGCCCGGATCGATGTTCTCTGTCCGCAGGCCCGGATCGATGTTCTGTGTCCGCAGGCCCGGATCGATGCTCCGTGTCCGCAGGTCCAGATCGATGCTCCGTGTCCGCAGGCCCGGACCAGAGATCACAATGATGTGAGATGAAACAGAACAAAAGACCAAGAGGCCAAATGAGACAAAAACGTTGCTAAGTTCCTGAGTTGGTCTCGTCCGCCACGTGCAGGCGCCGCCATTACCCTTGTGACTGAGAGAGAATAATGGTAGTGGTAACCTGTCTTAATGAGAAGGTAGACGAAGTCGAAGCGGAAACTCTGAGAAGGTGAGGAGCAGCGAATGACGTCATGTTTGTAAGCACAACTTGAATCTCACAGCCGAGCAGGGGAAAAACGTTCCGTCTTTACTAATTGAATTGGAGACAAAGTTAAATCCTGGGAGAAATGTGATTTATGAACGATACGTGTTCGGCAGGTGAAAGAAAGAAGAAGAAGAATCTATTGCTAATTTTGTTTCGCGCCAAAGAGAGAAAGCAGCATCTTGTGAATATGGATTATTGAAAGAGGAGCTGGACAGAGACAAAATCGTTCTCGTCGTTGCTAATGAGAGTACACAGCGTCGCCTCCTGAGGTAACGTGATTTACCTGTAAACACGGCCATTGAGACGTGTCGGTGGAGGAGTTCGCAGACATGCGGATGAGAACAATGGACCAGGAAAGGTCGTTGATCGACAGTGTTAATGTCACACAGACGAGGAAGAGAACACTGTCCGACCTATGGTAAAACATGCTGATCATGTGGTAGAGCTGATCACTTTACCATGGTTAATGCTTTAAGAGCATGAGAATTCCCACAGCAGGGCAGCTACACAGGGTGAAAAACACTGAACCTGATGAGGAAGACGACAACAGCGGCAATTTCATTTATACAAACGAGAGCATCGGTGCTGTGACGTAGAGAGGGGGAAATGGTTTGTCACGTCACAACTGCATAATAAGTTACAGCAATGGCAGCTCGATTCGGGGGCAACATGTGATGTCATGAGGCGCAAAGACAAGATGACTCCAGCACCGAAGGCCCGACTCTTACCAAGTGACACGAGACTGAAGTTATATTCGGGCGAGCTGATGACGTCACTGGGACTTTTCAAAACAAGGTGTGATTAAAACAAGGTAGTACGTCTCCACAGAAATGAAAACCTTTGGGTCCATCGCAGGATTTTAACCTCCCATCGCAACATGCTTGATGTTAGTGGAGCCGTTGATGCTACAATATACAGTATAGCATGATATTTGGAGAAGGTATGGACAGATTAGTACAAACTTGGTGGTCGAGTTCGATTGATGATAAAAACAAGCTGATTAGCTTTTGGTTATGATCCAGATGCAGATCTGGCCTATCAGCAGGATATCCATGTTTTTGTTTGCAGGATATCTCAAAACGTTGTGGACAGATTCTGCCGTATTTGGTGGACATGTTGGATTTTTGACAAGGAATAAATTATTTAATTTTCGTGAAGATCCTGATACGAGATTTTTGTCCCCCGTCAGTAGTGTAATAATGTTGGTTCTGGGACACCCCAAATCCCCATTCACTTACATGTTAATTTTTCCCCTCCCTCATTGCCCCTAAACACCTCTATTTCTCTCACCCTGTTCTTTACGAACCTTCTAACCTTTTGACATGTTATCCTTATTCATTAGACCACTTAAACAATGGTCCTTCTGTGTGAACCTGTGATCCTTCTGACCTTATGGACCTTTTAACCTTTTACTCTTAATATCATCTGGTGAATCATCTTTGGCCCACTCACACAACGACCCTACAAATATTTGTTTATGTGTGGGAAATAATTTAATTCTCCTCCAACTTCCATCACCATACTCAAACCATTTTTAAATTAATTCTTCGCTTTTGAGAAATGACGTTGTTTCACTGACTTGGATAACTTCCCAGAAAGTTTTCATTGTTTCGTTTCCTGTTTTCACACACGCCTTGAGATTCCTCGAAATACTGTCAGCCAGTTCTCTTCCCTGAATACATTTTACATTATAAAAAGCCGTATTCAGTTCAATTTTAAACATTGTGAATCGACGAAGATGAACGACAACTTGTCTTATTCCAGTGATGAAGAATACTCACCAGGGTAAGTTTCATTCAGAATTGAACTGTTGGTGAGAGCTTTGTATGTGATTAATTTAAATTTATATGACATGATATATATATTTTTATTACAGCAATTCAGGTTTTGAAAATGACCTGGTCTTGGCAGAAAATGAAGTTTTTCCGAAAGAGATTTACAACGAGGCGAATGAGCATTTAAACCATTTGCCTGTTTCACCGTTCTTGGAAGCTTCATATGCAAGGTAAGATACTGATTATAATACATTTGTGTTAAACGACGCTGCATTAGTGTGTGTGTGTGTGTGTATGTGTGTGTGTGTATGTGTTTGTGTGTGTGTATGTATCTGTGAATGTGTGTGTGTATGTGTATGTGTGTGTTCTTGTGTGTATGTATCTATGAATGTGTGTGTGTGTGTGTATGTGTGTGTGTATGTATCTGTGAATGTGTGTGTGTGTATGTGTATGTGTGTATGTGTGTGTGTGTGTGTATGTGTGTATGTGTGAATGTGTATGTGTGTGTATGTGTGTGTATGTGTGTGTGTGTGTGTGTGTGTGTGTGCGTGTGTGTGATGTTTTGTCAAGCTTACTTCAGCATAGTAATTTCTCCTTATTTTGTTTGCAGCCTCGAAGACCAAAGCTTGGAGTGGGACGATTTTGGACTCCATAGGAATGGTTATTTCCTGTCATCCTGTGATATCCTTAATTTTCATCTCAACGATCTGAACGCTAAGCTTGATTTTTTGGAGGTAAGCATGTGTGTATGTATTGTATTTCGGCCATGTGTGTGTCAATGTGTGGGTACACCGTTTCGAATAGGTACACCATATCCCTGCGCATTGTGGGAGGTGATTCAGGGTATATCATTCATTTATTTCTCTCCTTGTTTTACCCCTCTTGCCTTTGACAGAAAGAGATTCCAAACCTGAAGATATCTGCTGCTGTTGAAACTACCTTTGACTTATGTTGGGAAGAGATTGATGATTTGTGCTGGGAAGAAGTTAAATGTGTAATACCTCAAGAAAAATGTCTTAAAAATATAAAGATTTTGTCTAAAATATTATTTATATATATATGCTTTGTCCAGAATTATTTAATTATTAATTACAAGAAAAGAATAAAGGTTAGAAGGAAGGGAGGCTGCGTTCCCCCACCCTTGATTCCCCCCATCCCACCCCTCCCCTCCCCTTGTGTGTGTGGGGAAGGTGGGGGTGGGATGAGGGGGGATCAAGGGTGGGGGAACGCACGGGGGGTGGGGGGTGATGGGTGTGGGCGGGGTCTGTGTGGGCGGGGTCTGTGTGGGCGGGGTCTGTGTGGGCGGGGTCTGTGTGGGCAGGGTCGGTGTGGGCGTGGCTTATGATTTTTTTTTTTAATTTTTTTTTTTTTAATACCACGAATTAAATTAGCTAATCTGGGTGGGGTGAATAGAAATGTTGTTTAATGAATTATTAGCTTTGTTTTTTGTAATTCTTGCGAGTAAAATGAACCCAAGATTTCTTCTCGATTTATATCATTTAATTTGAAAGTCCAAGGGTTTGTAGCCATTACATCAACGATTATAAATAATTCATTAGTCCATTTTTGTGTATAACCTTTCTCAAAATGGCTTTTCCATTTGTATATCCTTACAATATCACCAACTTTGAACTTGGGCTTTCTCAAATTAATCTCCTTTTCATATTCTAATTTTGTAAATGTTTCTGAAGGTTTTGATTTTGTTGATGAATGAACTGTATTGTTGTAATCATCTACAATATCCTGAATTAAATACACCCATTTTTGAGAACCGAGTTGTGTGAATTTTTTATATAATTTCTCTTTCAAAGTACGATTAAAACGCTCAATAACAACTGCCTTTCCTTCATTAAAGGTGCTGTATAATTTAATACCCTTCCCCTCAAGAAATTTCATAAATATTTTGTTATAGAACTCTGTTCCCTCATCGGTCCACAGTTTCTTTGGTTTTCTTTTATACCTATCAAATATTAGCTTAAAGGCTAACATTAAAGTATCACCCCTTTTATTTTTTAAAGGGACAACCCAGGCAAATCTACTCCTCAAATCAATAACGGTTAAAGCATACCTGTATCCCTTATCATTATTTAGTTCGATTAAATCAGCGGACCATATGTGGTCGGTGTATTTAGAATAAACTTTCCTTCTTTTAAACTTTGTGATTATAGGTTTATGTAATTCATTAGCCAAAAGCTCCTCAGTCTTGATGACATCATTAGAGCCTAATAGTTTTTTGAGGAATAACCAAGACCAAGTTTGAATTTAGCATTTATCAAATTTCTCACAATAAACCTATCAACTTTCTCTCTCAACGTTGGATTTTGTATCAAAGACAAATTATACAACATTTCGCTGTCGGCTTTATGTTTTTCAGTCAACGTAGTGGTTTTCCCAAAAGCAATATCATGCTTCATACACACTTCATCAACCCTATTTTTTGGTCTGGACCAAGGTTTAGGATTGTCAGCCTCATCTAATCTTTTATCCAAGTTTGTTCCTGGACCACAGAAAGAATACCCTGGAAGGTGTAATTCCCCTGGAATTCCAGTTGTTGTAAATTTACTTCCTGACAGAAACTTTTGTATGTCTCCTCCTCTTTTAGGAGAGATGAATTGGCACTTTTTAGAGCCACACACTTGACATATTCCTTTTTGACAAACTCTATTATTTTTAGCTTTAACATAAGAGATATTTTTAGATTTAGTTTTCTTTTTACATTTGAGACAATAACTCATATTTATTTATCAGAAAAATTCCGACAGAGTATCAAAACCTTTTTGGTTTTCAACATATACATTTCAATCTTGATTTTTAAAACATAAAGAATCCTAAGGAATGCCTTCACTCTCTCCTCCATTTATTTACAAATAAAACTAACTAAAGTCAATTACACCGACATCATCAACCACATAATCTTTTCTTTCTTCTTCTTCTTTATCCCCACGTTCTCGTTTAAATCTCCTCCCTGAAACTGAAGACATTGACGTCGTTATTCTTGAAAATAATATTTTCATTAGACTTCTCATTTCTTTATTTTCCTCCTCAGTGCGTTGAGTTTGATTTATTTGCTGTAATACCTTCAATCTTTTATTAATCTCACTGATTTCCATCTTTTTATATTTTTCCTCCCTCTCTCTTTGCTCCCTCTCCTCCTTCTCTCTTTTCTCCCTTTCCTCCTTCTCTCTTTTCTCCCTTTCCTCCCTCTCCTCCTCCTTTTTCTCCCTTTCCTCCTTCTCCTTTTTCTCTCTTTTCTCCCTTTCCTCCCTCTCCTCCTCCTTTTTCTCCCTTTCCTCCTTCTCCTTTTTCTCTCTTTCCTCCTTTTCTTCTTTAACTCCTTCCTCATTTATCTTAGCAATTTTTGATATCAATATTTTCACAGCATTCATTCTTTCTTTATTTTCCTCTTCGGTGAGTTGAGATTGATCTTCTTGCTGTAATACATCCACTCTTTTTTGAATCGCTCTGATTTCCATCTCCCTCTCCTCCCTCTCTCTTTGTTCCCTTTCCTCCTTCTCCTCCTTCTCTCTTTCCTCCTTCTCTTCTTTAACTCCTTCCTCATCCCTTGCTACCCTTGAGTTTAAACCCCAAAGAATATTTTACATATACTCATATGGATTTTGAGATATTCTTGTATCTATAATTATTTTTCTCATAATAGGATACCAATAAGATTTGTTGACGATTTCTAAAAGAGTTTTATATTTCATAACTTTGAGAAGTTCATTTTTATTTAATACTTTAAACAAGTCTCTATTTGTGGGTTTAACAATATCAATATAAGGCCAGTTTTTTATGACAAAATTCCCATGTATATGCTCCAAATCATAAGGTATGTAATACCGAGCACCCTTTTCTTGTAGGTATCCTTGAATACAAAAATTATAATTCTCTTGTAGTCTTCTTCCTGTCATTTATGTATCAGAAATATATGTGAGATTAATATTATGACAGGTAATACCACCCCATCTTCCCACTACCAAATCGGTTTGTATTCCTCGTCTTTCTATCCTTATCTCATTACCTTCCTTCTTTGTCATGCGAACCATCGCTATACTATCATATATTTTTCTTTTCTTAAAATCACGTATTTGTTGTTTACTAATTGTACTTCCACATAAATCCTTATCTTCACCAAGTGGATAATATTCTTCTTTACGAGACTGATTTAAATCATGTAGGTCTTCTATGTTTATTGAAAAAGACCAATTATACCCTAAATCAGGCATATCATACCCCCATTTATTAATTCACATATTAACTATATGTCCTTCTTTATAAAATTCAATTGTAAGCAGGTAGTTAAATTCAATGAGGAAAGGTGTATGGTCAGTATAACCAGGTGTTGTGGTTGTAAATTTTACTTGTTTAACAAAACGTGCTGTTTTCTTTAAAAATATATATTGTGATAAATCACTAAATCTAATTAAGTCATTCGCATCTGTAGGGTTTGGATAATTGATTAATTTATAAGTATTCTTCATATTAATATTTTTACTTACACTATATTTTTGTCGTTCAGCCTGTGCCTTTGTATAATAATTTGATAAATCAATATCCTGAGAAGATTTTCCAAAGATAGAACCAGCTTTTCCAACATAAGTCATTTATATTAGATTAAAAATGATATCATAAAAATTTTAATTATTGTTGAGTTGAAATAATACATATAAACATAATTGACCACAACATTTAGAATTAATTTCTTGAACTTGAAATGTTTGATAAACACCATTCTGTAAGAATTGTATTACTTCAACAGGTGGTGGCATACCATAACTATCAAAATAATATTTATCCTGACTATTATGAATACAAACCCAATGAGAACCATTCTGTGTGTCTAAATTCATAATAATATTCTTTGTATTCTTATTTATATGTATTAATTCATCTCTCATACAAATAACCACATTATCAATTTTTAGTGTTTTACAATACTTAGCTAGTTCTATATTTGACGTTGTATTCTTTCCAAATTGTTTAAACCATTTATCCATTTATTTATGAGAAAGATACAATCCATTACCCCGTTTAGTTAGTTTAACACCCGCTTGAGCGATAGAGGAAAGCATATCTCCAACCAACAATCTAGCTTTATCAGGTAGACTTTCACGTTTTTGAGCAAAATCTACAATTACACCACTTCCACTAATTTGTTTCTCCAACTCCTTGTTATGTCTTTCCAATTCTTTTTGAGCTTTTAGTTGTGCCCTCCTTTCGTTAGCAGTTTTTACCGCTGCTGAAATACCACCAGTCAATGCTCCCGCCGCACTTAAACCAGCAAATAAAGGAATTAGAAACGGGAGAAATCCTCCTCTTGACTCGTCTATTGAATATTTCTTTAACATAGGTTTCGTCATTTTAATTTTAAGTGATCCAACATCATTTAGTGTTTTTACTTGTGTGTGTGTGAGTAAAACATCAATTCTTACAGCTCCTTTTCTTTGAATTGTATTAACATTAATAATACAAGGCTTTTGATTTTGAATACAAGATGTTAATTTATTAAGATTGATTTGATTAACATATACCCCAACCATTTATTTATGAGAAAAAACCTATGTGATATTAATCATAACACCATTATCTGTATTAATCTGTAATTCTGTTTCCTCCAAAAGCAAACAATATGCATTAACCTCTTCACTCTCCCCTCTTTCAATGTATAGAGAAGTATCCACTCGATTAGACTTTATAGTTTCCTTTTGAGAACTCAGGTCAATTGCGTAGATTGTATAAAGTTTTTGAAACGCAACCATATCCAAAATAGGATCATTATTACCATTACTTTCACACACCTTTTGGTAGGACTTGTAGGCTTCCGCATAATCATTTTTTTCCCAATCAATTTCCAATCTATCTCGCGGATAAAATGTGCCATCAAGAGAAACCCGAAGTTGTTTCACCTTTGCATTATCACTCAGGGCATTATTAACGCACAGGTTGTAAACCTGTGCGTTATAGCGTTTGCCTGGGAATTTCGGGCGCTCAAAAGTGAAGCTAGTTTCTGTCACCCATTTCTGTCGCTCATTTCTGTCGCTCATTTCTGTCGCTCAGATGTGTAAACATGACGTCATCAAATCTATATTTATAGGATAGGTTATAGGAGATATATATGTTATAGGATAGGAATATAGGACCCAAATGACCCAGAGGACCCAAATGACCCAGAGGACCCAAATGACCCAGAGGACCCAAATGACCCAAATGACCCAGAGGACCCAAATGACCCAGAGGACCCAAATGACCCAGAGGACCCAAATGACCCAAATGACCCAGAGGACCCAAATGACCCAGAGGACCCAAATGACCCAGAGGACCCAAATGACCCAGAGGACCCAAATGACCCAGAGGACCCAAATGACCCAAATGACCCAGAGGACCCAAATGACCCAGAGGACCCAAATGACCCAGAGGACCCAAATGACCCAGAGGACCCAAATGACCCAAATGACCCAAATGACCCAGAGGACCCAAATGACCCAAATGACCCAGAGGACCCAAATGACCCAGAGGACCCAAATGACCCAGAGGACCCAAATGACCCAGAGGACCCAAATGACCCAGAGGACCCAAATGACCCAGAGGACCCAAATGACCCAAATGACCCAGAGGACCCAAATGACCCAAATGACCCAGAGGACCCAAATGACCCAAATGACCCAAATGACCCAGAGGACCCAGAGGACCCAGAGGACCCAAATGACCCAAATGACCCAAATGACCCAGAGGACCCAGAGGACCCAAAGGACCCAGAGGACCCAAATGACCCAAATGACCCAGAGGACCCAAATGACCCAGAGGACCCAAATGACCCAGAGGACCCAAATGACCCAAAGGACCCAGAGGACCCAAATGACCCAGAGGACCCAAATGGCCCAGAGGACCCAAATGGCCCAGAGGACCCAAATGACCCAGAGGACCCAAATGACCCAGAGGACCCAAATGACCCAGAGGACCCAAATGACCCAGAGGACCCAAATGACCCAGAGGACCCAAATGACCCAGAGGACCCAAATGACCCAGAGGACCCAAATGACCCAGAGGACCCAAATGACCCAGAGGACCCAAATGACCCAGAGGACCCAAATGACCCAGAGGACCCAAATGACCCAGAGGACCCAAATGACCCAGAGGACCCAAATGACACAGAGGACCCAAATGACCCAGAGGACCCAAATGACCCAGAGGACCCAAATGACCCAGAGGACCCAAATGACCCAGAGGACCCAAATGACCCAGAGGACCCAAATGACCCAGAGGACCCAGAGGACCCAAATGACCCAGAGGACCCAGAGGACCCAGAGGACCCAAATGACCCAGAGGACCCAAATGACCCAGAGGACCCAGAGGACCCAAATGACCCAGAGGACCCAGAGGACCCAGAGGACCCAAATGACCCAGAGGACCCAAATGACCCAGAGGACCCAAATGACCCAGAGGACCCAGAGGACCCAAATGACCCAGAGGACCCAAATGACCCAGAGGACCCAAATGACCCAGAGGACCCAAATGACCCAGAGGACCCAAATGACCCAGAGGACCCAGAGGACCCAGAGGACCCAAATGACCCAGAGGACCCAAATGACCCAGAGGACCCAAATGACCCAGAGGACCCAAATGACCCAGAGGACCCAAATGACCCAGAGGACCCAAATGACCCAGAGGACCCAAATGACCCAGAGGACCCAAATGACCCAGAGGACCCAAATGACCCAGAGGACCCAGAGGACCCAAATGACCCAGAGGACCCAAATGACCCAGAGGACCCAAATGACCCAGAGGACCCAAATTCTATGTATGTTTCTATGATGATGTATGTTTTGGTGAAAGTACATAATGTGAATACTAGTAGCAATTTTACAAAAACCATGGCATAATTTCAAATCTTGACCCGAGATGATAATTATGCTACATCATAATTTCCATGTGCCAACCTGGGCGGAATCCAAGTGGATTCACTTGTTCTTATTAGTACCGTCCTCTCCATCTGGTTTTTAAAAAATGAGCCAGAGGTATCGTGGCTTTCCTTGAAGAACACCCAAATTCCAAGTGTAGGTAGTGTGTTCCAGTTTAACGTGTTGACATCTTCTTTTAAGGTATGATACATTTAGCGGTTTCTTTGAGTTAAGTCTTCTATTTAACATCTCTTCCGTTTTAAGATTAGGAGTATATTCACTGATATACCAACACAAATCATTAATAACAAATTTATTGTTGTCTCCAAAAGCATTTTCAACCCCAAAAAGCAACCTATTTACACTATCATTCCTTTGTAGTTGAAATCTAATTTTAAGACCATACAAAACTTTGTCATCATCACAAAATCCAAATATACCTTTCAGAGGTACTGCTACGGTAAAACTATTCTCTGGTTTTGTGTCATCATTATACATTGCCTTCCTTTGACTATAACCAGGGTCTGTGTTTGTACCCGTTGACATATCAGGAATAAAACCTTCAACAGCTCCCTTACCCATTCTATCACCAAACGAATATAGTGTAAATTTCATCATTTCAGATGTAGCAGAGACATAATCAACCGCTTCAACCTCTTGTGTTCCAATATACAGGCGAACACTATCAAACATTTTCCAGAAGAAATCATTTACGAGTGTAGCATTAGTATTATTCGCAGCCTTAGTGAATTTAAATTTACACAGCAAGAAACTATCAGCTATATTCAAGTAAGTTTGTTGATTAATTTATTTCAAAACTTTTTGTTCCGTTTGAATTCCAGTCTGTTCCTGTTATAGCATTTACCTTAAAATAGTCTTCCTTTTTCGTGGAATTTGAAATGATAATTGTATCATCCAAATCATAGATACTATCAATCGCTTCCATACTTGTATTTATATAGTATTAAAATCGTTGAAACCCTGACCCAAGTATTTTAATGATTTTTTGTCGTTCTTGTGAAGATAGTTGAGTTTTACCTTTTTTTATTTCTTTGATTGCTTGTAATTTATGAGACTCCTTTTGAGCATCTTTTATACTCTTTATAGCACCCGCAACGGAGCCCACGGCAGAAGCAGTTGAACCAATTCGGTGTTTATGTTTAAGGATGGTTGAACCAATACCCATTAGAGTATCAATTATCCCATCTCCTTTATTTCGAAATTGATGACCCACACCTCGTTGTCTCTTAGGTTTATAGTATCCTCTCCCAAGAAACATACCTTCACCCTTATAGTATGGTGAAAGGTACATGCCCTCCCCTGTAATTATTTTATATTTTCCCAACTCGTGTTTTCTCACAATAACCATTATTTATTTATTGAAAAACTTCACGTAGGTGAATTCTGATGGATATAATTTCATCATTAAAGGATATCATACGATTATCTTGGTCGGTTATCCTAAAATTTACTCTGTATATGGTTTTTCCTGACACAGGTAAATAGACAAGATTTTTTGGTTCCATATTAAATTTATAACCAATTGGGGTTGAGTATGCACTGAATGAAAATATTGTATTTGTTCTTATTCCATCGTTATAAGCACCATCAATCAAATCACAATGAATTAATACTGAATTTATACCGGAGGATATTTGGATAACATTATCACTGTAAAACATCCCGTTATTTTCAATCTTTTTTGAAGAGAAACCCAATAGCTCTCTAAACGAATTTTCAATCGTAAAATCAACTTTATAATTATTTTTAAGTTTAATAGTTGATTTTGAAGTGTGTTTTTGAATATCTATTACAATATTTTTTGGTTCATCACCTTTTTCTTTCATAAGGCGAGAGACTTCTGAAGATATTTGAGATATCTCGTAAGCTCCAGGTGAAACGGTTATAGTTTTATATCCACTTCCTGGATTATAACTAAACTTGTTGTTTTTCTCTGTGATATTAAACAAGGTATTATAAGTTTCCATCGACAATAAAGATGCCTCATATGAGGTAAGGGGGTCAAGTTGTAGTGGGTAAGGGAATGAAGCTGTGTAATCGCTCGTTGTGAAATTAAAACTAAGAACTGTGCTTCTCATCTTATTTAATATCTAATAAAATATCTTTGTATTGACATTTATTAATTATTTTCATATTCATCAACTGATCTAAAATGGCTGAGGATTCATTAAAACAATTGTTGTTTCCAGCCTTCTTACTACCTTACAACAATAATAGCCTATTAACTAATTGTGATGGGTCATTTGGAAGAAAACTAACACCCGAACCAAGCTTACTTAAAGCATCAATAAAATGTTTCTCCTTCTCATTCTTCCTACTTTTACCAGCAACAGAAACTCCATAATCAAGTGCATTTAGCAACTCAATATATACCCTATCTTCCTCTCTTTCCATATCAAGTGGTTCCTCAAAATATTTTGAACCGCTGAATCCGGGGTTTGTTAGAAGAAACATTAATCTTGGAGTTAATTTAACATTTGGTTGAGTAGAACTCAAGAACATCAATTCATCATTAAATATCAATACCTTTTCTTCCACAAGATGGAACACTGCTGGTTCTTCTGTTGGAATGAGACCTGCTCTGGTTTTTGAATCTGCCAAATATTCATTGTTTTGAAGAGCTTCCACTACATAATTAGGGGGTTGATTTACCTCCTCAAGTTTCTGAAATAATTCTTCATCATTATATTCTAATTTTCCAAGTTCTTGTTTTGTTATCTGACTAAAATCTTTGAGCATTTGAAGTTTTTTCGGAGTAAATTCTACCGTGGGAACTGTAGGGTGTTGAGTTTTTAAAAGCGGTTTAAAAAATTTCTCTTGTTTTCTTTCAAAGGCTTCTTCACCAGTTAGTTTCTGTCTCCGTTTCTTCTTTATCTCTTCCTGTTGTTTTACAACTTTTGAAACCAACTCTTGATGTTCTTTAAACTTTCTTGCTCTTTCTTCGGTATTCATTTTCTGTATTTATTTATTGAAAAATATCATTTAATGAATTGTAAAGGTCAATGGGAAAATTTTCCTTTTCTTCATCATTATAGTAAATGTGTTGAAATAAATCCTTTTATTTAAATATTTCATCAAATTCTTTATCTATCTATAATTCCAGTAATCTCTGTGTGTATGTGTGTGTGTCTGTGTGTCTGTGTGTCTGTGTGTCTGTGACCGCTGTTTCTCGACAACCACGGGTCCGATATACTTGCAACTTGCCAGGTATATTGCTGGGGACCCGAGGATGTGCCTTTTCAAGGTTTGAAATTAATCGGACAAGTAGTTACCGAGCTATGTCCAAAAAACGATTCAACCAATCAGAGAGCAGCGAGCTCTCACGTGTGCCGAACGTGGCGAACAGACTCTGCCTCGGACGGCACATTTGAGAGCGTATTCATTTATTTCACGTTGGCAAACTACGTTGGCGCTATGTTGGCGTTAAACTATGTTTTAAAACTAATTAAAACTAATTTGCGATTCATCGTAACTGCGATATGCGACCTTCCGGACAGTGAAGACTGCACTTCCGGCAGCCAATCACAGAACACGTTGTTGCGTAGGCGTGGCCGATGTGAGAGCGAGCCGAGCTGAGCGCGTGCGCCATTACGGTTCGTAATTCGATTTCTTCCGGAGAAAATAATAATTTCTCGATTTCTTATGCGCACTTTAAAAACATTCTCCCAATTCAGAATCGGACAAGTAGTTACCGAGCTATGGCGATTTAGCCGTTCGCCGTTCGCTTTGCCTTTGGGAATGGACCAAACCATTTCATGTAAATAGAGGGGGGGGGGTTCTGTGGTCGTTACTGGCTTTGCGAATGGACCAAACCATTTCATGTAAATAGAGGGTGGGGATATAATTTTAGATATATATAATATAGTACGGGCATGCCCTAGTTGGTATTAATACGAGTTGTTATTTCTTCTTCACTAATACTTGTATCTCTGCTTTTCATACGTTTGCGTTCAGTCTCCTCATCGATATCAAAACCGAATGATAAAATCTTAACTCCATCACCACACAAATGTTTAATAATTTGTCTCATTCCTTCAGGATTAGTTTCTAAAATCCCAAGACCATTAGATTTTACTTTATTTAACTCACTCTTACAATGTGAATATTTTGTAGAACCAAGAGAGACCTCCTCAAATATTTGACCTTCGTTCCTCAATCGCATATGTTCCTCCATTGAAATGTAGTAATAATCTTTCCCTTCTACTTCTCCTGGTCGCTTTGCTCTGGTTGTAGTACTCACAAAACGAATCATAGGGTGTTTTTAAAAAAAACTTACAATCTTTTCATTTTTACTATTCAAGAGTTTAGATTTATGAAAGTTCTTTCCAGAAGCAGATTTACCCACAAGGTTAATAATAATTGTTGTCATTTATATATGTAATTATGTTAAAAATAAAAATACATCCTTTAATATCTCATCTTGTTTCACAACAATATATTTATATTTTCCAATCGTGTGTTTCATATAATTTTCAAATTCTTTTTTACTACATAACGTAGAGCAATTATCTCTCCAAAAATTATTTACATCTATTGAATTTAACTTAAATAAAATAAAAGTATTAGCATTGTTTCTTATTGAGCGTCGAGGGAGTTGAAAATATGACTGACTAAGATAAATACAATTACAAGAAGAATGTCTCCCTCTTGTATAGTAGCTATCCATTACTGTTTGGTTTCTCTCATTAACACAATCATCAAAGATGACGAGGTTCTTTTTTGATTTATCTAAATCTTGAGGTGAAGGTATATCATCCGTATTATCACTGAGAATACAAGTTATGGGTTTTGGTTTAGGTTCCTGTGTATCACAAAATAGTTGTATTATATCTTCAATATTATAATCATTTAGTTTGTTTTGAAGTTTAAATAAACCGATAATGTCTTCCTTTTTAAGACCTGCATTAAAACCCTGTGAGAGTAGTTGATACTCGGGTTGAAAACTAGACTTTGTAAAAATTATTAAATTATCATAATCTAAAAAATTAGGACCAAGGAGCATCTTTAAAAGTAAACAGGTTTTTCCACATCCGCTTGAACCAACTATTAGACATCTCAATGAATTTGGAATGTTTTTATGGTTATTAAATTTTATCTTATTTTCCCAAACGGGTAAAAAATCATTCATTTATATATTTGGAAAACAAGTCATCTAACTTTTTTTGAGCTATTTTAGAAACTCTATATTTTATCCTGAGTTCGGGTTTAATTTCAAAATAATTCATTATTTTATTTATATAGTATCTTGTATTAACATTTCCATTAAAATTATTTTGAATAATAAATATCATTAAACCCTTATACATTTTCTCAATACAAATAGTCTCTTCCCTTGAAAGAAATGGTGTATTATCATCACAATACTTAACATTCATCTCTCTTATTAATCTTGTAAAGTAATTCCGGACCTTGTAAAGTAATTCTTTTGTAAAGTAAATTACTTGGAAAGTAATTCTTTTTTTTTCGAAGCTGCTCCATGCGCTCACGCTTTCGAAGCTAAGTGATATTTCTCAATTGTGTTTTTGTCGAGACTGTATCTATCTTTCGGTGTATGTACCTATAGCGTATCTTTTGGAAAAATTTCGGTGCTAATTTTTCGTACATGTATACACAATCGTCGGTTAATGGTATCGAGTATTCTGCGGCCTAGTACTCGTAGGCTTAGACTACCGTACCGTCTCCGACCTTGTGGTTTGTTTTTCTCTCAGCGATTCGTCGAATGCGCTGAAATTATTTTCGTTCTCTGTTTCGTACCAGTCGTTCACCCCGTACCTCCTTGTTTAATATCTGTACTCACAAAAAAAAAAAAAAAAAACCCAAAAAAAAATATTTCCTTCCCAGGTCTTATTCGTTTATTTGTTGTTCTTTTTGTTCGTTCATTCTTCGTTCGCGATCACGCGGTTAGAAATGTATAATCTCTCCCCTGAACAACTATTTTCTCTCATATATTATAACACCCTTTTCTTCTTTTCCTACAAAAGGATGCTTTCGTCTTGCTCACCAAATCTATTCATTCCAAAAAATATATATAATACCATCTCTTACAGTCCCTCCTTTCTACATTCCATAAACTATCCAGAACTCCATCCCTCCTCCAGTGTCCTCAAACGTATTTTTGACTCGAAGGTCTCAAACTCATTTTGCAAAAAATGTTCGTTTCCCATGAATCGTACACTTTTCAAAATCCAATCTCACCCCTCCCCTCCAAATCCTCCCCATCACCCATCCCTTTCAAATCTCCCCCCTTGCCCCTTCCCTCCCCTCCCTCCTAAACTCCTCCCACACCCATCCCCTCCGAGACTCTCCCTCGCTCCTCCCCTCCTAGACTCCCCTCTCACCCCTCCTCCTCAAAGCATCCTCCCTGCTTCTTCCTCCTTCCAACTTTCACCTTCATCTCCCCAAACCTTCTGCCTTGCTCTTCCCCCTCCTCAAATAACACCTCACTGTGCCTCACCCAATCTCCATCAAACCTTTTGTCCGCCCCATTCTTCCCTTTCTCCAAGCTATTCTGAAATCTCTGACACACCTTCAACAGCTCTCCCTACCTCTTCCTCCTCTTCCACATCTTACCCTACCCCCCCCCCCCTGTTCTGGACCCGATGCTCCCCCTTCCTCTTCATTAACGGTATGGACCTCAAACATCCGGGGCCTTCGCTCAAACTTGACTGACCTCTCCATACAGGTTGCTTCTGACAAACCAGATGTGATCTGCTTAACAGAAACTTTCCTCCTTCATGATGTCTCTGATGCCTTGGTATCTCTCCCAGGTTACTCCCTCCTCCGGTATGATAGACCTGAGCCTCGTCCTGGAGGTGGGGTTGCTATCTTTATAAAAAACTCTCTTCCTCACTCGCCCTCCACTGCCCTCTCTCCACCTCACCCCCAGGAATACCTTTGGCTACGGCTTCCCCTTCGCTCCCACCTTTTGTTCATATGTGTGTTGTACCGTCCACCAATCAGCGATGACTCCATCTACATCTCACTGTCTGATAATATGGACCAACTTCTATCTACCCATCCCAACTCTCTCTTCCTCATATGTGGTGATTTCAATTGTCACCATGCCAGTTGGCTGGGTGTGGGTACCTCTCTCACCAGCCATGGCTCTTCAGCAAAGGACTTCTGCGACTCACTGGGACTGACACAATCTGTCAATTTCCCGACCCGGATCTCAGTCAACGGAGCATCTTCTCTTCTGGATTTGGTTATGACAAACTTCCCTGAAAATGTCTGCTGCTCTTCTTCTGCTCCAATCGGCTCATCTGATCATGAGCTTGTCAAAGTGGACATCTCTCTGACCATTCTCAGAGAGCCTCCTCAGCGTCGACGAGTCTGGCATTTCACTCAGGCCAACTGGCACGGTCTTCAAGCAGCCATCAATCATCTGGACTGGTCTCCCATCTCTACCGCCTCTGACATCAACTCATCCTGGGAATTCTTTCAAAGTAAATTGCTCTCTCTCATGCACAGATTTATACCATCTCGTCTTCAGTTGTCATACCCTTCCTCCCGTCCATGGTACATGGAATCTTGTGGTGAGGCTGTTGCCCTGAAACAACTTGCTTTCGTCTCCTGGAAAGCAAATCCAACGGAAGGAAATCTCATTTCCTTTCACAAAGCCCGAAACAAGTGTGTGTCCACCCTCAGGAGAGCCAGGAAACAATATCTCACCATTCTCAAGACCGAACTCTCTTATCTGTCTCCCTCTTCCAAATCCTGGTGGCGTCTGGTCAAATCTGTTTCTGGTGTTTGTTCCCCCTCCATCCCCTCCCTCACCTCTAATGGCTTAACGGCTGACTCCGCACGTGAAAAAGCTGAATGCCTCAACTCTGTGTTTGCCTCTAAATCTTGTGTCCCAAACCCATCCCTCTCTGTACCCACCATACCCAGTCGTACCCAGCTGCTCCTGGACTCTGTGTCCTTTCCTCCTGACAAGGTGGAAAAGTTTCTGTCAACCCTCGACTCTGATTCTGCAACTGGTCCTGACGGCATCAGCCCACGGGTCCTAAAATCATGTTCTTCTGCTCTTTCACTCCCTCTTTCTGTTCTCTTCACCCTCTGTTTTGCTCAAGGTCATCTGCCATCTGCTTGGAAATCAGCCAACATCACCGCTTTGCACAAAAAAGGTACAAAAACAGATCCCAGCAACTACAGACCAATCAGCCTTCTCCCAATTATCAGCAAAGTCATGGAATCCATCATTGCTTCAGATATTAAATCTTTCCTCTTCTCCAATGGCTTGATCTCTGATCATCAATTTGGTTTCAGACCTGGTCACTCTACTCTGGACATGCTGCTTCTGCTTTCTCAACAATGGATGGAGGTCCTCAATGCCAAACAGGAAATTAGAGCTGTCTCCCTTGACATTTCACGTGCCTTCGATACGGTCTGGCACCCTGCTCTGCTCTCCAAACTCTCCTCCTTTGGTATCCATGGAAATCTCCACGCATGGCTGGCGGACTTCCTCTCTGGTCGTAGTCAACGTGTGGCCCTGAATGGGTTTCTCTCATCTCCTCTTCCTGTTCAGGCTGGAGTTCCCCAAGGTAGTGTTCTGGGCCCTGTGCTTTTTCTGGTCTTCATCAATGATCTCTCTGACTCTCTTGAAAATCCTCTCTATCTATTTGCTGACGACTCTACTCTCTGTCGCTCCATTCCTCATCCCTCAGATCGGCAGTCTGCAGCCTCCTCACTCTCTGCAGACCTGGACAAAATCACAGACTGGTCAAACAAGTGGAACATGTCTTTCAATCCTGACAAATCTCACACTCTTACAATGTCTCTCTCAAAGGACCGACTGGACAACCCTCCCATCTACTTTATCAACAATCCCCTCCAAGAAGTTCTGTCGCTCAAGCTTTTGGGTCTCACTATCTGCCATGATCTTTCTTGGGAAAACCACATTTCCAAGCTGGCCTCCAAAGCCAGTCGCCGACTGGGCATCCTCCGTCGTGCGAAGTCCTTCCTTGGCACACCTGAGCTCCTCACCACATACAAGGCTTTCATCTGCAGCTCAATGGAATACTGTTCCCCCCTCTGGGCTGGTACTCCTGCCTCACACCTTGCTCGGCTTCACGCTGTTGAGGCCAAAGCTTTCAGAATCATTGGAATCTCCTGCGATGTAGTCAACGCCGAGGGCCTTTCACTCACTCACCGCAGGCAGGTTGGTGGTCTTTCTGTCTTCTACCGACTCCTCTCCGGCCTTGCTCCCCCAGCTCTCTCTGTGCTCTGTCCCCCCAATATTCCTTCAGGTCGCACAAGATCTGCCTGCAACCCTCTTATGGTTAAACTGCCAAAGTCTAGGCTCTCTGCTCACCTTCACTCTTTCATTCCCCTTTTCTCCTGCCTCTGGAACAAACTCCCCCACTCCCTTCAATCCCACTCCTCCCTCCAGGTCTTTAAAACAGCTGTTATCCACCATCTCTTATCGTCCCCCATCGAAAACCTTGATCTTTTCTACCCCCGGTAATTCACCCCAGAGTCCTTGCAGTGTTCATATGTTTTAATCCTCTCCCACCTCCCCCCAAGTCCTCCCGATGTCCCTGCTCTCAAATGTTGTGTTTGTGTCCTTCCCCCTCTGCCCCCTCTCTTTTGTGTCCTTCCCCCTCTCTCCCCATCTTGTCTGCCGCTCCCCTTGTTTTTTGTGTTTTGTGTGTCGGTTTGTCTTTTTGTGTGATTAATGTTAGCTCTTTCACGAGCCTCGATCTTGTATACAAAAAAAAAAAAAAAAAAAAAAAAAAAAATCATTTTTGGTTCTAATTTAAAAGAGTTATATATTTTTTTATATTTTTTATTATCATTAATTAAAATTAAATCACAGAAAATACATTGTTTATATGAACCCTCATTATTAAGCCCTATTCTATCACAAGCCGGACAATTCTCTAATTTATCATATGGAGAGTCTGGAAATTCTAAATATCCTTCAGAACTTATCATATTTATATGGTAAATTTTTACTTAAACTAAACGCAAGTTTATTCATTAATAAATACAATGTTTCAAAGCACAAAAGACAAATTTCAATCAATCTCTACTTCGGTGAAAGATATAGAAAAATATGTCAAAGATGTTAAATTGAACAAAGATAAATATGGAAATTTTTGGGTAAAACCAGTTATGGAAAATAACATGAGCCCCTCTATTTCATTTAAAGGAAGAGCTCTAACTATACCTGGAAAGACATCCATTAAAGTAAATCTAACAAAAGTTTCTCCTCTACTCCTGGCAATTTATTCAAAGCTTGAAAAAGTGATTGACCACGATACTTTGAAAAAGAATGATAAGACCATCAACAATACTCGTGGAGAAATTTGTATTTACTTTAATAATCCAAAGGGTGTAGATCTAAGTAAAATGAATGATGTTAATATTTCTGGTGAAATGTCATTTCGTTCTATGATAGTTAGAGATTATTTAAAGATAACTTTTGATATTAAAAATGTAGAGATTGAATCCGTTAATGAAAGAAAGTATATTGGTATAGATGGAAAGGTTTTTTCTGCTAATTAAATGTGAGTCATTACAGCAGTGAAGATTTTACTATTTCATTGAACTCGGACGATAGTGATGATAGTATTTCATTGAACTCGGACGATGGTGATGATAGTATTTCATTGAACACAGATGATAGTTATGATACTAATAGTTTGTGCTCAAATGATAGTTATGAGAGTAGCTTTATTGATGACTCTGAGTATGATTCTGAGTATTCATGTGATAGTTATGACTTAGATGATTCTGAGTGAAAAAGTGTTTTAGTTTAAGCACAGCGATATATATAAAACGGAGCTGTAAAGCTCAAAAGTGTTTTATTTTAAGCACAGCGATATATATAAAACGGAGCTGTAAAGCTCAAAAGTGTTTTATTTTAAGCACAGTGATATATATAAAACACCACGTTTTCTCACGCTCTTAATATGGTTTATTGTGATACTTGCGAGAAGGAAGTAAAATATTATAAACAACATATTCTCACCGCAAAACATACATACAACATTCTTAACAAACTTTCCCCTCTTCCACCTAAAACAAAACATTGTAAGGTCTGTAAAACAACCATCCTCAAGAAGGGGTTTAAAGCCCATCTTAAAACTAACAAACACTTGTCAAAATTGTTTACTATTAAAAATACTGATGGTGCTTTCAAAAGACATATCAGGATTCGAATCTTTAACTTCAAATCTCCCGAACCAAAGTCTATAGTTGATGCTGTAGAAATAGTCAAACCTGCTGTTCAAACATTGATTTAAAAAACACTAAAAGAAATGAAACCACTTAAATTTTATATGGGGGTAAAATTAGAAATGACAAAGGACGAAGGAGTTATAGATACACCATACATGAGAACTGAGCCACACTTTATATCTTCATATCAAGATTTTAAAACATCAGGAGTCTATGATGAACTTATTAAACAAGAGCAAGATGTGGATAATTCAATCGTAGGAAGTGGATTCAATATAGGAAAAATTATTTACATAGATATTCATATTCTTAAATCAGATCCTCTAAAAGCTTCTTCTTACATTGATTTACCCAGTGTTATCAAAAATAGAAAAGCAGTTATCAATATCAAAAATAAAGACAATAAATGTTTTCTCTGGTCTATTTTAGCACACTTACATCCTCCACATTTTCATGATGAAAGAGTATCTCATTATAAAAAATATGAGAATACATTAAATACGAAAGATCTAAAGTTTCCGATGACTTTAAATGATATTCCTAAATTTGAAAAGATGAATAATTTATCAGTTAATGTTTATGGTCTAACAGAAACAAACAACATTCAGGTTTTAAAGCTTTCTGACAATTGTAAACAAACTCATATTAATCTTCTATATTTTAATTCAGACGAAAATTCACATTATACATACATCAAAGATATTGCTAAATTAATAAAACCACAAGTCTGTAAGAGAACAAATAAAATATATATTTGTTTGTGTTGTCTTAACTTCTTCAATTCACAAGAAAGATGAGATAAACATTCAAATTATTGTGGCGAACATAAATCAACGGTAATCAATATGCCTAAAGAAGGGTCAAAGATCACATTCAAAGAAGAAAACAAAAAGATCAAACATCCATTTGTTATATATGCTGATTTTGAAAGTATTCTAGAAAAAATAGATACTGCTTCTCCAGATCCAAAAGAATCATACACAAATAAATATCAAAAACATACTCCTTGTGGTTTTTGTTATTATATCAAATCATCCGTTGGTGATAAATATAACAAGTTAGAGGTGTATAGAGGCTCAAATACCCCAGAGGAGTTTGTGAAACGACTAGAAAAAGACTGTTCGATTAACCAAGATAATGAGAGAAACCAATAAACCAATGTCCTTAACAAGTAAAGAAAAAAGAGAATTTATAAAAAACAATGTCTGTCATATTTGTGAGGAGAAAATTGGTAAAAGTCTAAAGGTTAGAGACCATTGTCATCTCACTGGTAAATATAGAGGTCCGGCTCATCAAAGTTGTAATATTAATTATCAACTCCCCTCTTTCATTCCTGTCTTTCTTCATAACAACGCTCATTATGATACACATCTATTTATCAAGGAACTCTCAAAGACTTCTGGAAGTATCTCAGCAATTCCAAACACGGATCAGAAATACATTTCATTCACAAAAACAATTCACACATCTCCTATTACTCATATCAGATTTCTTGATACATTTAAATTCATGGCAAGTCCATTGGCTAACTTGGTTCAAAATCTAAAAGAGTTTCCATGTCTTTCAGAGTATTTTTTAGATAAAGATTTTCTAACACAAAAGGGAATTTACCCCTATGACTATATGGACTCATTTGAGAGATTCAATGAAACACAACTTCCTTTAAAAGAAAATTTCTATAACAAATTAAATAATAGTCATATATCTGATAAAGATTATGTACACGCACAAAATGTTTGGAAAAAATATAACATTAAGAATCTTGGTGAGTATCACGATTTGTACCTCAAAACTGATGTGCTTTTGTTGGCCGATGTATTTGAAGCCTTTAGATCTGTTTGTCGCACTGGATATGGATTGGATCCTGCTCACTACTACACAGCACCTGGATTGGCCTGGAGTGCGATGTTGAAAATGACAAAACAAGATTTGGATTTGATAACCGATGTTGATATGCTTTTGATGATTGAAAAGGCAAAAAGAGGTGGAATTTCACAAGTCTGCTCGAGTAGATACGCAAAAGCAAATTACAAATATCTTCCAAATTATGATCCAACGAAAGAGAGTTCTTACTTGATGTACTATGACACGAACAACCTGTATGGCTGGGCAATGTCTCAGGCTCTTCCTTTTGGAAAACTTAGATGGGTAAAGGAAAAAGTCTACAAAAACGTTTTACAAGATGTATGTATCTCTACACAAAAAGAATTGGATGAAGAAAAAGTTGGTTATTATTTTGAAATTGATTTAAAATATCCAGAGGAACTCCATAACCTACACAAAGATCTCCCATTTGCTTGTGAGAAAGAAAGTCCAAAGAAAGAATGGTTGAGTGATTATCAACGATCGTTTGATATAGGTGAATCAACAGTAAAATTACTTACTACATTATATAACAAGAAAAATTATGTTGTACACCAAAGAAATTTGCGACAATATTTATCAAAAGGTCTAAGCGTAGAGAAGATCCATAGGGTTCTAAAGTTCAATCAAAGCCATTGGTTAAAGGGGTACATTGATTTTAATACACAAAGAAGAACAGAGTCAAAAACAGATTTTGAGAAAGACTTTTATAAATTGATGAATAATGCGGTCTTTGGTAAGACTATGGAGAATGTGAGGAAAAGACAAAATATCAGACTATCAACATCTTGGGAACAAGCATCAAAATTAATTAATAGACCGAGTTTTACTCGAGCTGAGGTCTTTACTGAGAACTTTTGTGCGATCCATTTGATTAAAGAGAGTATTGAAATGAACAAACCTATTTATATTGGAACAACAATTCTTGATTTATCAAAGTCATTAATGTATGATTACTTTTATAATAACTTGAGGAAGAAATATCAAAATGATGTTAATCTACTTTATATGGATACAGATAGTTTTATTTTGAAAATTAATACCAACGATGTTTATTCAGACATGAAAAGAGACATTAATATCTATGACACGAGTAATTACAGTCCAGAGAGTGAGTTGTTCTCTTCTAAAAATAAAAAGGTGATTGGAAAGTTCAAGGATGAATTAGGAGGAAATGTTATGAGTGAATTTGTGGGATTGAGGTCAAAGGCTTATGCTTATAAATACATTGTGAATAACGTTGAAAAGACTGATAAGAAGTTAAAAGGTGTAAAGAAAAATGTTATTAAAGAAACAATAAACTTTAAGGATTATTATAACTGTTTAACAACAAAGAAAGAAGAGTTTAGAAAGATTAATGGAATAAGAAGTTATAAACATCAATTATATTCAGAAGAGATAAATAAGAAAGCATTGGGGGCTTTTGATGATAAGAGGTTTATTTTAGAAAATGGAATTGATAGTCTCCCTTATGGTTATATAAGTATATAAGTGATAAGATATACATAAGTGATAAGATATATATAAGTGATAAGATATACATAAGTGATAAGTTAAAAAGGGGGGTTGGGGATTTTAACGGGCTACCGCCACCTTTTTTATTATTATATAAATGATAGAACCAAGTATCAACCAGACTAAAGAGTGGAGGTGTAATCAACCTTGGTATATAAATGGAAAACATAATGAATGTGAAAAATATCAAATAGGTATAATTGAAAAGGCAACTGGTAAAAAAGTTCACAAAACAAATAAGAGAATTAATTTAAATACCGGTGAGTTGGGTAAAAAAGATAAAAATATTTTTGAGTGGACGGAAAACTTTGATGGTTGTCAGGAAAATACATACATTAATTTAAAAATGGTATGTGGGAGAGGAGGCGCTCAGACAAGAACATTGAGGGAGGTTTATCATTTTATTTTAGCTCAGTTAAAATATCTTGATAAAGAAACAAACTCAAACATATTTTTTGTTAATGTATTAGACGGTGAGGAGAGTTGTAGGAGAATTAAATTATTTCCCACACATAAACAAATATTTGTAGGGTCGTTGTTTGAGTGGGTCAAAGATGATTCACCAGATGATATTAAGAGTAAAAGGTTAAAAGGTCCATAAGGTCAGAAGGATCACAGGTTCACACAGAAGGACCATTGTTTAAGTGGTCTAATGAATAAGGATAACATGTCAAAAGGTTAGAAGGTTCGTAAAGAACAGGGTGAGAGAAATAGAGGTGTTTAGGGGCAATGAGGGAGGGGAAAAATTAACATGTAAGTGAATGGGGATTTGGGGTGTCCCAGAACCAACATTATTATACTACTCCCGTCGCACCGCGGAGCGAAAGGGGGACTATGGCTTTTCGCTCCGACCGTGTGTCCATGCGTGCGTGCTGACGTGCGTGCATGCGAGCGTGCGTGCATGCATACGTGGGTGCGTGCATGCATAAGCGAAGGACCGAATTCTAATTTGGTGTGTGGGTGCAACACACATCAAAATCGAAGATGGCCGCCGTCATGTATGTCTGACGCCATGTATGTCTGAACCTTGTGAGCAGAATATCTTGAAAAATAAGCGAAGTACCAACTTATAATCTGGTGCGTGGGTGTATCTAGGCATAAGGAAGAAAGCTCTTGAAAATTGGGTCACCACGTCAAAATCCAAGATGGGTGCTGCCATGTATGTCTGAACCTTGTGAGTGGAATATCTTGAAAAATAAGCGAAGTACCAACTTCTAATCTGGTGTGTGGGTGTATCTAGGCATAAGGAAGAAAGCTCTTGAAAATTGGATCACCACGTCAAAATCAAAGATGGCCGCCGCCATGTATGTCTGAACCTTGTGAGCGGAATATCATGAAAAACAAGTGAATCCACTTGGATTCCGCCCAGGTTGGCACATGGAAATTATGATGTAGCATAATTATCATCTCGGGTCAAGATTTGAAATTATGCCATGGTTTTTGTAAAATTGCTACTAGTATTCACATTATGTACTTTCACCAAAACATACATCATCATAGAAACATACATAGAATTTGGGTCCTCTGGGTCATTTGGGTCCTCTGGGTCATTTGGGTCCTCTGGGTCATTTGGGTCCTCTGGGTCCTCTGGGTCATTTGGGTCCTCTGGGTCATTTGGGTCCTCTGGGTCATTTGGGTCCTCTGGGTCATTTGGGTCCTCTGGGTCATTTGGGTCCTCTGGGTCATTTGGGTCCTCTGGGTCATTTGGGTCCTCTGGGTCATTTGGGTCCTCTGGGTCCTCTGGGTCCTCTGGGTCATTTGGGTCCTCTGGGTCATTTGGGTCCTCTGGGTCATTTGGGTCCTCTGGGTCATTTGGGTCCTCTGGGTCATTTGGGTCCTCTGGGTCATTTGGGTCCTCTGGGTCCTCTGGGTCATTTGGGTCCTCTGGGTCATTTGGGTCCTCTGGGTCATTTGGGTCCTCTGGGTCCTCTGGGTCCTCTGGGTCATTTGGGTCCTCTGGGTCCTCTGGGTCATTTGGGTCCTCTGGGTCATTTGGGTCCTCTGGGTCCTCTGGGTCCTCTGGGTCATTTGGGTCCTCTGGGTCCTCTGGGTCATTTGGGTCCTCTGGGTCATTTGGGTCCTCTGGGTCATTTGGGTCCTCTGGGTCATTTGGGTCCTCTGGGTCATTTGGGTCCTCTGGGTCATTTGGGTCCTCTGGGTCATTTGGGTCCTCTGGGTCATTTGGGTCCTCTGGGTCATTTGGGTCCTCTGGGTCATTTGGGTCCTCTGGGTCATTTGGGTCCTCTGGGTCATTTGGGTCCTCTGGGTCATTTGGGTCCTCTGGGTCATTTGGGTCCTCTGGGTCATTTGGGTCCTCTGGGTCATTTGGGTCCTCTGGGTCATTTGGGTCCTCTGGGTCATTTGGGTCCTCTGGGTCATTTGGGTCCTCTGGGCCATTTGGGTCCTCTGGGCCATTTGGGTCCTCTGGGCCATTTGGGTCCTCTGGGTCATTTGGGTCCTCTGGGTCCTTTGGGTCATTTGGGTCCTCTGGGTCATTTGGGTCCTCTGGGTCATTTGGGTCCTCTGGGTCATTTGGGTCATTTGGGTCCTCTGGGTCCTTTGGGTCCTTTGGGTCCTCTGGGTCCTCTGGGTCATTTGGGTCATTTGGGTCATTTGGGTCCTCTGGGTCATTTGGGTCATTTGGGTCCTCTGGGTCATTTGGGTCATTTGGGTCCTCTGGGTCATTTGGGTCCTCTGGGTCATTTGGGTCCTCTGGGTCATTTGGGTCCTCTGGGTCATTTGGGTCCTCTGGGTCATTTGGGTCCTCTGGGTCATTTGGGTCATTTGGGTCCTCTGGGTCATTTGGGTCCTCTGGGTCATTTGGGTCATTTGGGTCATTTGGGTCCTCTGGGTCCTCTGGGTCATTTGGGTCCTCTGGGTCATTTGGGTCATTTGGGTCCTCTGGGTCATTTGGGTCCTCTGGGTCATTTGGGTCCTCTGGGTCATTTGGGTCATTTGGGTCCTCTGGGTCATTTGGGTCCTCTGGGTCATTTGGGTCCTCTGGGTCATTTGGGTCCTCTGGGTCATTTGGGTCCTCTGGGTCATTTGGGTCATTTGGGTCCTCTGGGTCATTTGGGTCCTCTGGGTCATTTGGGGCCTCTGGGTCATTTGGGTCCTATATTCCTATCCTATAACATTAGTCTAGTAGGAAGACTAGGTCCCCCTGCACCCCCCGGAGATATACTTCTAATCAGTGTTTCTAGATTGGAAACAATGTGTAGAAAATGACTAGCTATGGCCCCAAGCTGAAAAAATGTCCCACATACCATTTTTATGCAAATTACTGCTGCCATTATCAAAAAAAGACTAGGTCCCCCTGCACCCCCCCGGAGATATACTTCTAATCAGTGTTTCTAGATTGGAAAAAATGTGTAGAAAATGACTAGCTATGGCCCCAAGCTGAAACAATGTCCCACATACCATTTTTATGCAAATTACTGCTGCCATTATCAAAAAAACGATTTTTGACATATCTCAGCCAATATTGCAGATAATTGAAAAATGAAGGTGTCTAGACCCATGTTTTGAAGGGCATAGATCATGATAGAACTATTCATAACATGATTACATGTGTCTATGGTATACTAGTATGCTAATTAGTGCTTTATTTACAAAATAATCACAGTTTTACGAAATAATAGACTCATATTAAGGTCCGTCTACACAGACGTTAACACAAAGTTTTATTTTTCTAAATACCCTGTGAAATTCACCGAATGCCCTGTGAAACCTGGGATTCTTCTCCAGCTTTTTCAAGGGCCCGACTTTTCCCTTCCCTTTGAAGGCACTGGTGCAGTCTTCTCCGCTGAACACATAGTACCCCAGGAGAGTGGCACAGTAGTCCTCTCCCAGGGATTCTGCCAGCTCAGAGACGTTGACAAGTTGGCGATGCTTCCCTGACCCTGTATCCAGGTACACCGTCAGCTTGATGTTGTGGGCATGGTGGAGCAGGATCAGGAGGATGTCTGTGTCCGGTGTTCTGACTACAGCGTTCTTGTATCCGATGGTAGCAGCATGATGGAGGTACAGAACCACCCTGGTATCAGTCTCTTCCTGGTTGCTGTAGATCGTGGGGAGTTCACGTACCTCGACCTGAAACACAAAAAGGCACCGCATTTCAATCACCAGTCACTGCCAGTTTCAGTATATCTCCGGGGGGTGCAGGGGGACCTAGTCTTTTTTTGATAATGGCAGCAGTAATTTGCATAAAAATGGTATGTGGGACATTTTTTCAGCTTGGGGCCATAGCTAGTCATTTTCTACACATTTTTTCCAATCTAGAAACACTGATTAGAAGTATATCTCCGGGGGGTGCAGGGGGACCTAGTCTTTTTTTGATAATGGCAGCAGTAATTTGCATAAAAATGGTATGTGGGACATTTTGTCAGCTTGGGGCCATAGCTAGTCATTTTCTACACATTTTTTCCAATCTAGAAACACTGATTAGAAGTATATCTCCGGGGGGTGCAGGGGGACCTAGTCTTTTTTTGATAATGGCAGCAGTAATTTGCATAAAAATGGTATGTGGGACATTATTTCAGCTTGGGGCCATAGCTAGTCATTTTCTACACATTTTTTCCAATCTAGAAACACTGATTAGAAGTATATCTCCGGGGGGTGCAGGGGGACCTAGTCTTCCTACTAGACTACATATATATCTCCTATAACCTATCCTATAAATATAGATTTGATGACGTCATGTTTACACATCTGAGCGACAGAAATGAGCGACAGAAATGAGCGACAGAAATGGGTGACAGAAACTAGCTTCACTTTTGAGCGCCCGAAATTCCCAGGCAAACGCTATAACGCACAGGTTTACAACCTGTGCGTTAATAAACGAACTACTAACTTCTAATCTGGTGTGTGGGTGTAGCTACGCATAAGGAAGAAGGCTATTGAAAATTGGGTCGCCTCGTCAAAATCCAAAATGGCCGCCACCATATATATGTCTGAACATTGTGAGCGAAATATCTTGAAAAATAAACGAACTACTAACTTTTAATCTGGTGTGTCGGTGTACCTACGCATAAGGAAGAAAGCTCTCGAAAATTGGGTCACCACGTCAAAATCCAAGATGGCCGCCGCCATGTATGTCTGAACCTTGTGAGCGGAATATCTTGAAAAATAAATGAACTACTAACTTCTAATCTGGTGTGTGGGTGTATCTACGCATAAGGAAGAACGCTGTTGAAAATTGGATCGCCACGTCAAAATCCAAGATGGCCGCCACCATATATATGTCTGAACATTGTGAGCGAAATATCTTGAAAAATAAACGAACTACGAACTTCTAATGTAGTGTGTGGGTGTGTCTACGCATAAGGGAGAACGCTATTGAAAATTGGGTCGCCACGTCAAAATCCAATATGGCCACCTTGCGTCTTCCACTTTGTCAACTCACATCACTTCACCGACGGGGGATCTAGGCGTAACGCTGGTTTCTTTTAATTTAAGTGACTTCAGCATTGAGATAGTGCTAAACAAGATTTATGGCATGATATTTCAAAAGGTTGGGGACAGCGTAGTATGATAAAATTTGGTGGATGAGTTGGTTGGTTGACAACAACAAGCAGATTCGATTTTGGTTCTGGTCCGAATCCAGATGCTGCCTATCAGTGGGATCCAAAACGTAAACACTTCACGTAGTGGAGGTATGTTCCACCGAGTGCTGTTCTTTCCTTATTGCGATGATTTCAAACAAATTTTAAACCTGATGATCTGAGCAAAGGCCCAACAAACGGAAGCAGAGTTATGGGATTTTCCAGACTAGGAGAGGGGTGAGTGGAGCTGTGATCATCCCCTAGAAGGGGGTGCAGCCTAATGCCTGGAGGGACGCTGGGTTGTCAAGGAAGACAAGGGAGGAGCTGTGAAAAAGGTGCAGCCTCGAGGATTTGTTCTCGGCCTGTGTGAGGAAACTGCAACAGATTTGAGGAGAGTTTGTTTGTTGTGAGAGAACTGAGAAGGAATGATGAGACCTGAGGAGGATTGGTGAGAACGCCTTTACCTGTGGCCAACAAGTTGCTTGAGCCTTGTCGTGCCAGGTGTTTTGGAGAAACTGCATCAAAAAAAGCAAATATCCAAGCTCACCAATGACAGGTCAGCCAGAGACTTACCTGAGCTAAATGTTGGTGAGTACATCCACGTGAAACCGCTGCCTGGAAACTGGACTGGACGCTGGAAAGTAGGAACCTGTGTGTAACAGGTTGTCCCGTGCTCCTACCTCATGGATGTGGAGTGTGCCCTGTATTGCTGCAATCGTGTGGACCTGAGAGTGGCCGAGGTTGCACCTGGAATTGGCACCTCTTGAATGCACCAGCGGAGGAAAGGTGCAGCCCAAGCATCGCAACACCTGATGTGCAATGTGGAGACAAAACTACGATTGTGTCTGCGGGTTGCAGTGCTGAGAAATTGGTGCGTGTGTGCACACCAGCCGGGAGGACCTGCAGCACACCTTCAACACCTGCCGAGATCAAAGAGCTTCTCTCACACAGATGCCTTGTCCCCCCCCCCCCCCCCCAGTGGAAGACTGTCGAGACCCCCAAACAGACTCGATTTGTGAACTGGTACAAGTAACCGCAACAACATTTATTAGTTTGATGTGATTGGTTCCTTGAACTGTTCAGCTCTGGGAAAGGTCCTGTGTTATCATTTTGCCAGAGGAACAGGAGTTTTTTGGGGGTTTTACATTATTATTTTCCCAAATAAATAAATGAGTAAAGAAAGCAATTGATTTATGTTGGAATGCTGAAATTGTGCTTGCCTGGAGATAACATTTCCCAATACTTTAATTGTTGTGTTTCCTGTTTACATCTCTTTGCAATAATTGTTGTGTTTCCTGTTTACATCTCTTTGTAATAATTGTTGTGTTTCCTGTTTACATCTTTTTGCAATAATTGTTGTGTTTCCTGTTTACATCTCTTTGCAATAATTGTTGTGTTTCCTGTTTACATCTCTTTGCAATAATTGTTGTGTTTCCTGTTTACATCTCTTTGCAATAATTGTTGTGTTTCCTGTTTACATCTTTTTGTAATAACTGTTGAGTTACCTCTTTACATCTCTTTGCAAAGATTGTTGTGTTGCTTGTTTACATCTCTTTTTTAAATGTCAGTAGAACAAATTGCAGGACGCCATATCAGTAATGTTAAAAAGGGAGATGTTACAGGTGTTAACATGCTGCATTACACATACACCGCCTAGTGGGTGATTATGGCATACATGGTAATACTGTGGGAATGTACTTCCGGGGTCACCTCTGGGCTGGACGTGGGACATGTCTTGCTTGAACTGACATCGGTTCCGTGTCCTTTTATACAAGCGTCTGAAACAGATGGAGCCTCTTCCCGTGACGTCCTGGACAACGTGATGACGCAGTGTCGTAGAACGAGAGCGCGATCTCCCACATTCGAGTCTCAAAGCACGTCACGTGGTTATGTTCATAACATCAGCTAGATTTTCAACTTGTTTTTCACCTTAAGTTTCTTTTCTTGTGAATAAATATTTTTTATAAAGAATTTTTTCTAAACTATTAAAGCGCGGCGTTACGCGCGCTGCTTGTGAGCAAGGAGGAAGCGGACAAGCGGTAACATATAAACGTCTTTATTGTAAGACTACACTGTAACACTCAACTGCTCCGGGCTGGTCGCCCGGTGTATATCATGAGGCCACGCCTACCCCTCGGGCGTGGCCACCGCCCACTTGGTGCGTGGAATGATGTCACCACGCCAGTGGGCTTTTGTGTCCGCCACACGCGCCCCCCCAGAATTCCCGCGCACCTGGAGGGCCAGTTTGCGGGGCAGACAAATGACCCGGCCGAAGCGCCCCCTGGCGATCGGCGGCGTCCGGGGTGCAGGGATGCCAGGTGGGATGCCCCTGGCTGCCCCTGGGATGGGTGCAGGACCGGGGGGCGGCGTGGCGGCGGGGCTGGGCGGTGCCGGGGGTCCGCCCGCAGGAGGGCAGCCCCGACGTGGGGGTCGGGCCACTGGCGGTGGATGGTCCACATCGAGGTGGGCCGGCTTGAGGCGGTCTACCGAAACGCGGTCAGGAGTACCGCCGATGTCCAGGGTGAAGTGCTTCGCCCCGGTCTCCAGCACGCGGAAAGGGCCGTCGTACGGGGGCCGCAGTGGTGTCCGATGGGCATCGTGGCGGACGAAGACGTACTCCGCCGTGCGAAGCTCCGGGGCGACGTGCGTCGGTGGGTGCCCGTGGCATGCCGTTGGCACTGGGGCGAACCTCTGGGCTGTCTCTTGCAGAGCGGAGCGCTGCTGTGCCGCGGACCATGGTGCTGTGGAGTCGGGGAGGAACTCGCCCGGCACCCGCAGCGGTTGCCCGAAGACCAACTCCGCCGCGGATGCGCGCAGGTCCTCCTTGGGCGCCGTCCGGAGGCCCAGCAGGACCCAGGGGAGCCTGTCGACCCAGCCGCCGTCGCGGAGGGTGGCCCGGAGCGCGGCCTTCAATGAGCGGTGAAATCGCTCACACAGGCCGTTAGCCTGTGGGTGGTAGGCCGTGGTTCGGTGCAGCCGGACCCCGAGCCCCTGCGCAACCGCCCCCCAGAGCTCCGAGGTGAACTGGGGGCCGCGGTCGGATGAGATGTCTGAGGGGGCGCCGAACCGGGCGACCCAGGTGGCGATGAAAGCCTGCGCGACATCGGCCGCCGTTGTCGACGCCAAGGGCACGGCCTCCGGCCACCGGGTGGTGCGGTCCACCATGGTGAGGACGTAGGTGAAACCCCGCGAGGGGGGCAGAGGTCCCACCAGGTCCACGTGGACGTAGTCAAACCGGCGTTCCGGCACCGTGAACGGGGCCAACGGGGCCTGGGTGTGCCGGTGCACCTTGGCGCGCTGGCACGCGAGGCACGTCCTGGCCCAGCCACGGATGGCCTTCCGGAGGCCATGCCAGACGAACTTGTCGGCGATCAGCCTTTGGGAGGCCCTCGCGCCCGGGTGGGACAGGCCGTGAATGGCGTCAAATACCTGGCGCTGCCAGCCCGCGGGCACGATGGGGCGAGGACGCCCGAGGGAGACGTCGCACAAGAGGGCCGCGCCCGCGCCGTCGAACGGCACCTCGGTGACGCGGAGGCCCGTGACGGCGGTCCGCAAGGCCTGGACGTCGGGGTCAGCGGCCTGGTCCGCTGCCATCCGGGCATAGTCGATGCCGAGGTGGACTGCGTGGGCGACGGCCCGGGAAAGGCAATCCGCCACCGGGTTGTCCTTCCCCGCGACGTGCTGGATGTCCGTCGTGTACTCGGACACGGCCGAGAGGTGACGCTGCTGCCGGGCCGACCACGGCTCGGTGACCTTGCCCATCGCGAAGATCAGCGGCTTGTGGTCGACGAAGGCAGTGAACGCCCGGCCCTCGAGCAGATGGCGGAAGTGCCTGACCGCCAAGTGAAGTCCGAGCAACTCGCGGTCGAAGGTACTGTAACGGCGTTCGGGCGGGTGAAGCTGCCGGCTAAAGAACGCCAGCGGTTGCCAAGCTCCACGCACCCATTGCTCGTGCACCGCGCCCACCGCGTAGTCCGAGGCATCGGTGGTGAGGGCGATCGGTGCATCGGGTGCCGGGTGCGCGAGCATGGTGGCGTTAGCCAAGGCGAGCTTCGCGCCCGTGAACGCCGTGTCCATCTGCTCGGTCCAGGTAACGTCGCCTTTGCCCGGCTTACCTCGGAGAGCTTCGTGCAGGGGGCGCAGGAGCTGGGCGATACGGGGCAGGAACCGATGGTAAAAGTTCACCATGCCCAGGAACTCCTGCAGCCCTCTGATCGTGCGGGGGCGTGGAAACCCCTTCACCGCCTCCACCTTGGCCGGCAGGGGGACGGCTCCGTGCCTGGTGACACGGTGCCCCAGAAAATCGATTGTGGCGGCGCCAAACCGGCACTTTGCGGGGTTCACAATCAGGCCAAGCTGGCCCAGGCGTTCGAAGAGCGTGCGGAGGTGGCGTAGGTGCTCTTCGCGGGACGCGCTGGCGACGAGGATATCGTCCAGGTAGACGTAGACAAAATCCAAGTCGCGCAGGACGCTGTCCATCAGTCGCTGGAACGCCTGAGCCGCATTCTTCAGACCGAAGGGCATGCGCAGGAACTCGAAGAGTCCGAATGGCGTGATGACCGCCGTCTTCGGGACGTCCTCCGGCCTGACGGGGACCTGATGGTAACCGCGTATGAGGTCCACCTTCGAGAAGAAGGACCTGCCCGCCAAACGGGCGGAAAAGTCCTGAATGTGGGGGACGGGGTAGCGGTCGGGAGTCGTGGCGTCATTGAGACGGCGATAGTCCCCGCACGGTCGCCATCCCCCGCCGGGCTTCGGCACGATGTGCAGCGGCGACGCCCAAGCGCTCTCTGAGCGCCGAACGATGCCGAGTCGCTCCAGGGTAGCGAACTCCGCTTTTGCCACCGCCAGCTTCGTCGGCTCGAGGCGGCGTGCCCGGGCGTAGACCGGTGGCCCGACGGTGGGGATGTGATGGGCCACCCCGTGCTTGACGGCCCCCGCCGAGAAGGTGGGCCGCGTGAGGGCCGGGAAGCCGGCGAGGAGGTGGGTGAATGCGTCCGCTGCCGGAAGCGTACAGACCAACGTGGCCGGAACTGAATCGTTCGGCAAGCCGCTTGGCAAGCCGCTCGTTGAGCTGGGCAACGCACAAGCGAGCGAGCTGAACGTCTCGGCCTGGACCAGCCGTCTGCGCTTGACGTCGACCAGGAGCCCATTAGTGCACAGGAAGTCCGCGCCAAGCAGTGCCATGGGCACGTCGGCGGTAACGAACGTCCATCGGAAAACCTGCCCTCCAAACCGCAGAGAGAGGCAGCGTTTTCCGTACATACGGATGGGCGTCCCGTTCGCGGCAAGCAGCGCGGGGCCCCCACCCGCGGCGTGCTTGTCTGACGTGCCGGCGGGAATGACACTCACCTGCGCTCCCGTGTCGCACAGGTAACGGCGCCCGGAGAAGGTGTCCGTTATGAACAGCAGGCTGCTCGAACGGCCGGCGCTCATTGCCACTATTGAGCGCCGGCCCGGGCGTTTCCCGACCCGTTGAAGGAGCACGGCGGATGACACCGCCGAGCTTCGTGGCCGAACTTGGCGTGGAACCAGCACCAGGTGGTGGAGCTGGGGGAGCGCGGCTGGCTCCGCCAGGCCGGTGGAGTTGGCGGGTTTCCCCGCGGTGGCGGTTTTCGCCGCGGCGGTGGGCGGGGCGTGGCGGCGTTCACGAGGTGCGTATCAGCATGCTGCTGAACATCAGCGTGCTGTAGAAGCTGATGCTGTGGAACATGCTGCTGAACATCAGCGTCGAGGGCCGTGACGGCCACGCCGACGCTCGCCCGCGTGTCCGAAGCGGCGAAGTACCTGTCCGCCTCGGCAGCCAATGCTCGGGGTTCCGTTAGCTCGGTCCCGGCCAACGCGAGGCGAACCTGCGCTGGAAGTTGGCGCCGGAAAAGCACCCGGAATAGCGAACCGGGGGCTTCGTCGCCCAACAGTGACAGCATATGGTCCATTCGGACCGACGGGCGCGTCTCACCGAGCTCGGGGAGATCCAGGAGGCGGTCGGCCCGTGCGTCGTCCGTGAGGCCGAACGTGGCTAGGAGTAGCCGCTTGAGTGCCTCGTACTTGTGGCCGTCCGGTGGGTGGCGAAGGACGGACACAACTCGAGCGGCCATGCCGGGCCCGAGGGAGGCGACGACATGGCAGTAGCGCAGGTCGTCGTTGGTGAGGCGCCGAAGCTGAAACTGGGCTTCGGCTTGAACGAACCAGACTTCGGCCTGGGCCTCCCAAAATTCGGGAAGTTTAATCGCCATTGCCTTGTCGTTGTGTTCGGAAGGATCGCTACGGCAGATCCAATGTCGAGGGTCACCAGTAAAGCGCGGCGTTACGCGCGCTGCTTGTGAGCAAGGAGGAAGCGGACAAGCGGTAACATATAAACGTCTTTATTGTAAGACTACACTGTAACACTCAACTGCTCCGGGCTGGTCGCCCGGTGTATATCATGAGGCCACGCCTACCCCTCGGGCGTGGCCACCGCCCACTTGGTGCGTGGAATGATGTCATCACGCCAGTGGGCTTTTGTGTCCGCCACACTATGAAGAATAACCGAATGAGGGAACATTCGGCGGGGGTTTAAACGCTTTCATGTGATGATAACGTTTATTTTAAACCCGTTGTCTCTGATTATCCCGTTTAATAAACAAACTCGTTCTCATCTCGTTATCATTTATCAAAACAAACATCATTCCCGAATCCTGATCCACGGATTTCTCCGATCGATGTTCAGTTCAGAAAGTTCAATCGGAGCCTGAACTGAACTCATTCGGGAGAACGATCTTCAAAATGTGTTTGAGTTTCAACCCTGGACGGCTGGGTTCGAATCCCGACCCAGGTATAAACTACCGTCCAGGTGCTTCGCAGGTAGGTGATTCATCAATTTGTTCATCTTCTTCTCTCGGATGGACAAAAAGCCAGACGTCCTGTGTGCTAGCATTATCTGGTGAACGTTAAAGATCCCATAGTGTCCTTCACGAAGAGCAGGTAACCCACCTGGAGTGTCATGGGTGGATCGCGCCCTGAGGGCACCACCTGTTTGTTCACGATTTTGTCTCCTGCCAGGTAACAGGTAAGTATGCTTTGCTCATCACAGGACGTGATGCGACACCTTCTCAGGATTCTGTTCTCACGTGATGACGCGACCTTTAACTTTGTGACGTCATCATGGATCATGACCATTGTTGAATCGTGATTTTATATCGCTGTTGTTACGTCATCACAGGAATCTTTTTATGTGATTCGTTCGCAATGGTGACTAATTGAAACTACCACCAGTGCTGTTATGGTTGAGCTAAGTTTCGCTTTTCATCATCGCTCGGGTAGTTTGGTTGCATCATCATCCTCGGGTAGTTTGGTTGCATCATCATCCTCAGGTAGTTTGGTTGCCTCATCATCCTCGGGTAGTTTGGTGGAAACAGCATCCTCGGGTAGTTTGGTTGCATCATCATCATCCTTGGGTAGTTTGGTTGCATCATCATCCTCAGGTAGTTTGGTTGCCACTTCATCCTCGGGTAGTTTGGTGGAAACAGCATCCTCGGGTAGTTTGGTTGCATCATCATCATCCTTGGGTAGTAAGATTGCATCATTCACCTTGGGACAGGAGTTCTGATTTTTAAAACCGCAACGTTCCGCCGAATTCACGGGTTATTCCATTTACTTAGGAACCTTCTTTTGTTATTGTACAGTCTACCATATAAAACACAATGTGTGTGTGTTTGTGTGTGTGTGTCTGTCCCCCTTCATAAAGATAGGTTTTAAAGGCTTGGAGTAGTGCTTTAGAAGGGATTTGTGTGAGGAGGGGGTTGGGGGGGGGGGGGAGGGGAGGGGAGAGGTTAAGGGGAAATCTTTGAACACTACTGTGTGTGAACCGGTTAAAAGACCTAAAAGATTGAGGACCCAAAAGACCCCAAGCACCCAGAAGATCCTGAAGGTCCAACTGGACCCCAAACACCCAAAATACCCTGTAGACTGTTAAAGACACAAAATACCATGAAGAGCCAAAATACCCCAAAGAGCCAAAATACCGTAAAGACCCAAAAGACTGAAAATACCATTAAGACCCCATGAATCCCAAAGACCAAAAAGACCTCGAAGATCCAAAAGACCCAAACAACCCCAATGATCCAAATGACAGAGGACCCAAAAGACCCCAAGGACTCTGAAGTTCCAAAATACGATGAAGACCCAAAACACCGAAAAGACCCTGAAGACCCAATGGACCCCAAACACCCAAAATACCCCAAAGTCCCAAAACACCCTAAAGACTGCTAAAGACAAAAAATACCATGAAGACCCAAAATACCATGAGGACCCCAAAGACGCAAAAGACTGAAAACACCCTGAAGACCCAATGGACCCTAAACACACAAAACAACCCAAGGACCCAGAAGACCCCAAGGACTCCGAAGATGCAAAATACCCCAAAGAAAGAAAAGACCCTGATGACCCAATGGGCCTCAAACAAGACTGATACTGTTAAAGACCCAAAATACTCCAAAGAACCAAAAATCCCAAAAGGTCTCAAGATCCTTAAAGGCCCAAAAGACCATGAAGACTCGAAAGACCCCCGAAGACCCTTAAATACACTGAAAACCCTTAAACAACCCAAAGGCCAAAAATACCCCAAAGACCCTTAACTATCGTGAAGACCCAAAACACCCTGAAAACTGTTAAACACCCAAAATACCCCGAAGACCCAAAATACCCCAAAGACCCAAAATATCCCAAAGACCCTGAAAAACCCTGAAGATCCCAAGGACCCAAATTACCCAGAGGACGTAAAAGACTGACAAGTCCCTGAAAACCCAAAATACCCCATGGACACCAGACCCTTAAAGATCCAAAAGACCACAAAAACCCCAAAAGACCCTGAAGACTCAAAATTCCCCTTTGACCCACAAAGACCCCAAATACCCAAAAGACCACAAAGATCCAGATGATCCAAAAGACTCTGAAAACGGTTAATGACCCAAATGAACACGAAGACCAAAAATACTCCAAATACCCAAAATACCCCAAAGAACATTAAATACCCAAAAGACCAAAAAAATCAAAAAGACACTGAAGACCGAAAAGAAACTGAAGACCTAAAATACCAAAATAACCTTTAAGACCGAAAAGAGCCCAAAGTCCCAAAATATCCCAGTTACCGAAAGGATTGAAAAGACCCAGATGACCGAAACGACCCCAAAGACCCCAAAATACCCCATAGACCTTTAAAGACCCGAAAGACTTCAAAGACCCAAACAATCCAAAAGACCGAAAATACCCGGGAGCCCCTTAAAGACCCTGAGGGCCCAGTGGACCCCAAATTCCCCCAAAGACACAACATACCCCGAAGACCCTAAAATACCCCAAATACCCAGATTGATGACCCAAAATACTCGAATGAATCAAAAGACCTGGAGGACCCAAAATACTCAAATGACCCAAAAGACACCGATGAACCAAAAGACCCAAAAGACACTGAAGACCCAAAAGACCCCAAGGACCCAAATTACCCAGAGGACACAAAAGACCCCAATTACTCCGAAGACCCAAAAGAAGAGTAATTATGACTCTTACATTGGTATTGAAGACGGTGGCTTCCAAACTGAGCCTCAAGGTCAGTGTCCAGAAGCGGTATCTTTAAAATCACAACAAATACAAAGCACAGGGAGGTGAAATTTGCTGTACTTGATGTGCAATGCGCAGAGTAAAACGAGTGTTCATTTACGTCTGTGGATTGGCAAACAAATAAAAATGATACAAGCAACACTGACACTTGGCCCAGACTTCAGACTTTGGGATGCTCAGTGGCTGTACCTTCAATAACTGTTCCAACCCGTCATTTTTGACGGGCTTTATACGAGTATATTATAATGTGCATTTGATAAACAATATCGATATGCATTAACAATAGGGATTTATAGAATTTTAATGTCATTATTGTTGCATTTGCATCCATTCAATGAGTTTGTAGGAGCCGTGCTCCCACGTCAATCAGAAGAATGGACGCGACAAAAAGCTGGAATTCGTCCGAGTTTCTTTATTGTCACAAAACAACTCGGGTACTCTGAAAAGCCCGTTTATCGGGCAGCAATATATATACACACATTATCCCGGAGCGTTTGCCCGGGAAAGGCGAGAGGGGGCGTGGCCGGGCGTCCTGGCCGCGGCCTGAAAGTCGAGGGCGGGCATGCCCGGGCATGCCCGGGCGTCCCGGACGTGGCCTGGCAAGTCGAGAGCGGGCATGCCCGGGCGTCCCAGCCGAGGCCTGGCAAGTTGAGAGCGGGCCTGCCCGTGCATCCTGGACGAGCCCGGCATGGTGATCGCTCCGCGTCCTTGGTAGGTGCAAGGCGATTGTGTAAACCCAGCGGTAGCCGCTACACACGTCCCCCCAGAATCGACTTGCACCGGCAGGGTCAATTTAAGGGGGGTCCTGATGACCCGGCCGAAGCGACCCCTGGCAGGTCGTGGGGGGGGGGGGGGTCCGGTGTGGTGGTGGGTGGTCGAGTGGGGGGCACTGTGGACGGGGGGCGGCCTCACCGCGGCGGAAGGGCCAACCGTGGCGGTTGGTCGATGTCCACGTGCGCCGGCTTGAGGCGGTCCACCGCAATCCGGTCCGACCTGCCGCCGATGCTGATGACGAACGACTTGTCGTCCCGTCACAGGACCCGGAAGGGTCCGTCATCCGGCGGCCGGAGTGGCCCCCGATGTGCGTCATGACGCACAAAAACGTACTCCGCTGTGCGAAGCGCTGGGGGGACATAGGACTGGGGGTCACCGTGGTGGGACGTTGGCACGGGGGCAAACCGTTGGGCGGTCTCCTGGAGGTCCGAGCACTGGTGAGCTGCGGACCAGGGACTGGTAGCGTCAGGCACGAATTCGCCCGGCACGCATAGCGCCTGGCCGTAGACAAGCTCGGCAGTGGATGCCCGGAGGTCCTCCTTGGGGGCCGTGCGGAGGCCCAAAAGGACCCACGGCAGCCGGTCGGCCCAACCGCAGTCCTGAAGGCCGGCCATTAGCGCGGCCTTCATGGAGCGGTGGAATCGCTCGCACAACCCGTTGGCTTGGTGGTGGTAGGCCGTAGTATGGTGAAGCTTGACCCCCAGGTTGCGGGCGACCGCGACCCACAGCTCGGAGGTGAACTGTGGTCCGCGGTCCGACGAGATGTCCGCCGGTGCGCCGAAGCGGGCGACCCAGGTGGCGATGAAAGCCTGCGCCACGTCGGCGGTGGTGGTGGAGATGAGGGGAACGGCCTCCGGCCACCTGGTGGTCCTGTCCACCATGGTGAGCAGGTGTGTGAACCCCCGTGATGGGGGGAGGGGGCCCACCAGGTCCACATTGACGTGGTCGAAACGTCGTTCGGGCACGGTGAAAGGTGCCAGCGGGGCCTGGATGTGTCGGTGGACCTTGGCCTGTTGGCAGGCTGTGCAGGTGCTGGTCCAATCGCGGACGTCCCGTCGAAGGCCGTGCCAGACGAATCGCGCCGACACCAGCTTCTGCGAAGCTTTCCGGCCCGGGTGGGAAAGGCCGTGGAGGGAGGCGAAGATGCGCCGTTGCCAGGTAACGGGCATGATGGGGCGAGGCTGGCCTTGGGAGACGTCGCAGAGCAGGACAGTGTCCGCGAAGGGGATGTCGGCCAGGCAGATGCCCGTGTCCGCTGCCCAGAGGGCTTGCACCGTGGTGTCGGTGGTTTGGTCCGCCGCCATAAGCGCGAAGTCCACGCCGAGGTGGACCGCGTTCGCGCTGGCCCGAGAAAGACAGTCGGCCACGGCGTTGTCTTTGCCGGTGACGTGCCGGATGTCCGTGGTAAACTCCGACACGGCGGAGAGGTGGCGCTGTTGGCGGGCCGACCACGGCTCCATGACCTTGGCCATTGCGTAAACCAACGGCTTGTGGTCGACGAACGCCATGAAGGGTCGGCCCTCCAGGAGGTGGCGAAAATGGCGAACGGCCAGGTGTAGACCGAGGAGCTCACGGTCAAACGTGCTATATTTGAGCTCGTTCGGCCGGAACTGCCGGCTGAAAAAAGCGAGTGGCTGCCAAACCCCGTTCACCCATTGCTCATGTACGGCGCCCACCACGTAGTCGGAGGCATCCGTGGTGAGGGCGATGGGAGCGTTGAGCACCGGGTGAGCGAGCAGTGTTGCGTCAGCGAGGGCCCGCTTTGAGCTGTTGAAGGCCGCGTCCATTGCTGCGGACCAGACGACATCGTGCTTGGCCGGCTTGCCCCGGATGGCTTCGTAGAGGGGCCGCATGAGTTGAGCGGCGCGGGGCACGAAGCGGTGATAGAAATTCACCATTCCCAGGAATTCCTGCAGGGCCTTTATGGAGCGGGGACGCGGAAACGTGGTGATGGCCTCGACCTTGGTTGGCAGTGGCACGGCCCCGTTCTTGGTGATGTGGTGGCCCAAAAAATCAACGGCCATCGTGACGAAGTGGCATTTGGCCGGATTGACGATGAGGCCATGCTCGCTGAGGCGCCCGAACAGTGTTCGGAGGTGGAGGAGGTGCTCGGCCCGGGACGTGCTGGCGACGAGGATGTCGTCCAGGTAAACAAAGAGGAACGGCAGGTCACGCAGCACGCCGTCCATCAAGCGCTGGAATGCCTGAGCCGCGTTCTTGAGGCCAAACGGCATCCGCAGGAATTCGAACAAGTCAAACGGCGTAATGATGGCCGTTTTAGGGACGTCGGCCGCCCTGACAGGTACCTGGTGATATCCCCGTATTAGATCGATTTTTGAAAAAATGACCTGTCCTGCCAGACGGGCAGAGAAGTCTTGGATGTGCGGGATCGGATACTTGTCGGGGGTGGTAGCGTCATTAAGGCAGCGGTAGTCGCCACATTGGCGCCAGCCGCCCCCTGGTTTTGGGACGATGTGTAGTGGCGAAGCCTACGCGCTATCGGAGCGCCGCATGATGCCGAGGTGTTCCAAAGCATCGAACTCGGCTTTGGCCACGGCGAGCTTGGCTGGGTCGAGGCGGCGGGCTCTGGCGTAGACCGGCGGGCCCGTGGTTGGTATGTGGTGCTCGATCCCATGTCGTACCGCGACGGCCGAAAACGTCGGCCGCGTGAGGGCTGGGAACTCTGTGAGCAGGCGAGCAAACTCGTTCGCCGCCGGGAGGGCGCATGCCAGCTCGGTCGGAGCGGAACTGCTCAATGTGCATACCAGGGAGCTGAAGGTCTCGGCATTGATTAGGCGATGCCGTTGGACGTCCACCAGCAGTCCGTGTGCGCAGAGGAAGTTGGCGCCTAGCAGAGCCATGGGCACGCTTGCGGTTACAAACGTCCAGGTAAAGCGTTGGCTGCCAAAGCAGAGGGTGACGTTGCGTGGGCCGAAGGTGCGGATGGCCGATCCGTTGGCCGCAACCAAGGAGGGGCCGCAAACCGCGGACTGCCTGTCCTGATCAGAGGCGGGTATGACGCTCAGTTGGGTGCCGGTGTCGCACAGGAAGCGCCGTCCGGACGCTTTGTCCGTGATGAAAAGTAAGTTGCCCGTGTGGCCGGCGCTCATGGCTGGTAATGAACGCCGGCCCAGCCGTTTCCCAGCCTGCCGAAGGTGCACGGGGTTCGGCATATCCGGGCCTTCTGTCCGAACCTGGCATGATAGTAACACCATGCTTGGTCAGGTGGAGGCCCCGGTCGTCGTGCTGGAGGTGGTCGGCTCGGCGTAGCGGCTGCCAATTGCGTCGGCAGTTCGGTCGTCGACCGTGCCGGGTGCTCGGGCACCATGGGCATTGCGTCGAATGGCGGTGGGCCCCAGGTCGCTGCTGCAATGCGTTGGCCTGCCGCGGAGATCTTGTCGGCTTCCCTGGCGAGGGAACGGGGATCCGTGATCGTCGTGCTCGCCAGGGCGAGGCGTACCGGGCTAGGCAGCTGACAGAGGAACAGCTCCCGGAACAGGAATGCCGGAGAGTGCTCGCTGAGCAGCGAAAGCATGTAGTCCATTCGCTCGGACGGGCGCATGTCGCCGAGCTCGGGCAGGTCGAGCAGGCGCCGTGCGCGTTCCGCCGATGAGAGGGCGAAAGCGTCGAGGAGGAGCTTTTTAATCGCACCATATTTGTCAACGACTGGCGGGCTCTCGAGGAGGCTCAGGGCGCGGGCTGCGGTGGCTGAACCGAGCGCTGCTACCACATGGTGGAAGCGGGTGTCGTCGGCCGTGATGCCTCGCAGGGTGAACAGGGAGTCTGCCTGGGCGAACCAAACCGCTGCGTGAGCCTCCCAGAAGGTAGGCAGTTTGAGGGCAACTGCCATGTCCATGTCGGTAGGTCACCAATGTAGGAGCCGTGCTCCCACGTCAATCGGAAGAATGGACGCGACAAAAAGCTGGAATTCGTCCGAGTTTCTTTATTGTCACAAAACAACTCGGGTACTCTGAAAAGCCCGTTTATCGGGCAGGAATATATATACACACATTATCCCGGAGCGTTTGCCTGGGAAAGGCGAGAGGGGGCGTGGCCGGGCGTCCCGGACGCGGCCTGGCAAGTCGAGAGCGGGCATGGCCGGGCGTCCTGGACGAGCCCGGCATGGTGATCGCTCCGCGTCCTTGGTAGGTGCAAGGCGATTGTGTAAACCCAGCGGTAGCCGCTACAAGTTATTCATTATTCCACTCTACCTGCTTTTTTCCCAATACTTCACACCATAATTTTATAATAGTCTCGTCTAGTTAAACATCAGGGAAAAACGCTGGCCTCCAAACCCAGTCGCTCACTGCGCATCCTCCGTCATGCGAAGTCCTTCCTTGGCACACCCTCTGGGCCGGCGCTCCTGCCTTACACCTAGCTCGACTTCACGCTGTTGAAAAAACAGCTTTCAAAATCATTGGAATCTCCCGCGATGAAGCGAACTCCGAGGGCCTTTCAATTACTCTCCGCAGGCAGGTTGGTGGTCTTTCTGTCTTCGACCGACTCCTCTCCGGCCTTGCTCCCCCAGGTCTCTCTGTGCTCTGTCCCCCAAATATTCCTGCAGGTCGCACAAGATCTGCCAGCAACCCTCTTCTGGTTAAACTGCCAAAATCAAGACTCTCTGCTCAACTTCACTCTTTCATTCCCCCTTTTTCCCGCCTCTGGAACAAACTCCCCCACTCCCTTCAATCCCACTCCTCCCTCCAGGTCATTAAAACAGCTGTTCACCACCATCTCTCATCTTCCCCCACCCAAAACCTTGATATATTCTACCCCCGCTAATTCACCCCAGATACCCTTTTTTAAAAATTCCAACTTCTTTCCTGGAAGTCATTGCAGTGTCCATATGTTTTATACCTCTCCCACCTCCCCCCAAGCCCTCTCCCTCCCACAGATCTATCGATGTCTGTGCTCTCATATGTTGTTTTTGTGTATTTCCTCCTCTCTCCCCATCTTGTCAACCGTTCCCCTTATTTTATGTTTTCTGTATCAGTTTGATTTTTTGTGTGATTAATGTTAGCATTTTCATGAGCCTCGATGTTGTATCCCAAAAAAATAAAAATAAAAAAAATATATTTTTATCTATGAATCACGTGATAATGCTTTCTTTCCTCGAGATGGGTCATTCCATTTACACTGTGTTTATCACCACTCACAAGGTGATGTGTTTTGTGGCTAAAGTGAGACCCACCCTCGGTCTCATCTCGAAACATTTTTGACCACGATCGTTCTCGCGTTATTTCTCATCTCTCGTAATCTCGGGTTGCTTTGATTGCATGACGTCATTGAATTTGGGGGCCCTGGGCACGTGACCATTATTGACGTGCGTTAATCCGCCATTACGGACAGAGCAGCGCTCACTCACACGTGGTTCACTCCTAACCCGGAAGCCGTTCCTGCTTCTGCTTTATCTGCCCTTTAGTTTTGAACTGAAATTTGGCGGCGGCTGACGTCAATTGCTGACGTCAAAAACAATCTTCTTACAAAGAGGAAAAAGAACGATGTGCATAAACAGGAAGTATTTCATAACGATGAAGAACTTCCGGGTGATCTACTTGTAAACCTCGTGTTGTAACTGTGACGAAGGTTCACGTGATCGGATCGAATCTCATCTCATCTCATCTTCATCTCATCTCATCTGCAGAAGAGGTTTGTTCAGAGATTCTCATTTTATTTTTAATCCTGAGAAAGATCTGTAAAACGTTTATTTAAAGATGAAACAATTCTCTGTTCGTTGACGACGGGAATGAAGATAAGTTAAACGAGTTTGTATTCAATGTGTGTTGAGGTATTTGATTGTTCATTCAATGAGGTGTTTTCACTCGTTTTGTTTTATTCACTGCATTGTTTTATATCACGTCATAACTAAACTTCATACAACGTTGGTTAAACCTCATTATTACTTTTAACTACAAACCAGGCAGAAAGTTTTTATAATTAACTTGTAAAACCAATGTCACCTCTAAATGAGGAGGTGTTATAGAGTTTGTAGATTATGGATGGATGAGCGATCTATATAGCGTTGGTATGGAAAAAAATGTCGGTCCCATCTGCTACGTCCAAAACTAAAGTTGGAGAATCTTCTCTAAAAAGTCGTTTAGACCAGAGATTCTGAACCGGTGGGTCGCGACCACCAGTGGGTCGGAAGGTGCAACCACGTGGTCCGTGGACATCATACCCACCTGAGAAGACAGGTGATTAGTTTACCTCACGAGTGTTCGTTAAATTTACCTCACGAAAAAAAGTTATATTAATGCTATTGTATTAATTTGTGATTGGAATGATGCTGTTTAAAATGAAAAGAAAGTGAGATTGAGTTGAAAGGTGAATTGGGAAATGACGTGAGGGTTTCCATCCATAACATTCACGGATTCGGTATTTGCAGTTTCGCCATTGACCGTATTTGGTTGATCGAAGGTGTTTCTGGCATGGAGAACGTCTCGGGCATCTCGTGTTCACACGAAAAGGCAAGCTGGTGTATTTTACTATTGCTGTATTTTATTTTGACAAACATGGACCGTTAAGAAAAACGGTGATGATACCTCAGGAGTTGCTAAAAGGAGGTGAAACGCAGGGTCAGAAAATACGACCCCGAATATATTAAGTTTGGATTTACAGTGGCAGGGGATTCAGTCAGAGTGGGCAATCAAGTTTCTGTTGCCTTTCACTACCACATACCTGTGTGAGTCAGGGTTTTCACTTGTGACTGGCACAAAATCAAAGACCAAGAATAAACTGAAAGCAACTTTGAATGGTACTCTGCGAGTCTGCCTCTTGCCCATCCCCCCCAGAATTGATCTGATTGGTTCTCAGAAACAAACCCAAGTATTCCATTGACGTAAGCAGCACTCTGTATTTAAGGGTTAAATGTCTTAAATAAAGAACCAAATACAGTTATTATTATTATTACTAGAGAAATACCTGTGCTACGCACGGGTGGGAGGCCAGAAGCAAACAGGCAACGCAGATACGGTGAATGCTAAAGCATGAAACCAATAAATTCCACATTCCTGTAGCACTTTCAGTCGCAAGTCAGACATGGACAGCCAAGTTCGTGAAGGACTTCCATGAAAAACGTACCTGTTCGCAAACAAATGGGTACATTCACGTAGAGAAACATCGATCGTGGGTCCGTGGCGAATCTGCATATGGCGATGGCAAAATATCAGAAATTGAAGGCTTTTTTTAAATTTTAAACAATTCATATAAACATCCGTTGAATCATATCACACCCAAATCATCAAAATCTAAACAGTATCTTTAGAATTTCAATAAAAGCCACATCACTGTTCATATCGGTAAATATTATTCCATCGTGTTTCAAATCGTGATTGATACACTATGATCGTGATGATCGTGATCGTGATTCGTGATCGATAATCATGTTAACAATCGCTATGTCGTATGTACTCCCAATACGTGTACCAAATTACCGATACGTGTAACTGTACCAAATCAACAGTTAAAAGGATTTTGAGCCGATAGGGGTTACGGCCTTGGCAAGATCGATGGAGACAGCGATTGAGATCGAGATTTAACGGATGTTTATATAAATCGTTTAAAAGAAAAAAAGCCTTCAATTTGCGATATTTAGCCTTTTCATTTGGGCCTCCCAATTGAAGCCCCGCCCGTAGGGCGGGTACCGTTGCTCGACGTAAGAAGACGTCACAATGAACGTCATGCAAACGTGAATGTCATGCAGGAGTCCAAACCTGAGAATGCTGGAGACTAAAGCTGAAATTGGGAAAACTAAATAGTAAAGTGCGGCGTTACGCGCGCTGCTTGTGAGCAAGGAGGAAGCGGACAAGCGGTAACATATAAACGTCTTTATTGTAAGACTACACTGTAACACTGAATTGCTCCGGGCTGGTCGCCCGGTGTATATCATGAGGCCACGCCTACCCCTCGGGCGTGGCCACCGCCCACTTGGTGCATGGAATGATGTCACCACGCCAGTGGGCTTTTGTGTCCGCCACACGTGCCCCCCCAGAATTCCCGCGCACCTGGAGGGCCAGTTTGCGGGGCAGACGAATGACCCGGCCGAAGCGCCCCCTGGCGATCGGCGGCGTCCGGGGTGCAGGGATGCCAGGTGGGATGCCCCTGGCTGCCCCTGGGATGGGTGCAGGACCGGGGGGCGGCGTGGCGGCGGGGCTGGGCGGTGCCGGGGGTCCGCCCGCAGGAGGGCGGCCCCGACGTGGGGGTCGGGCCACTGGCGGTGGATGGTCCACATCGAGGTGGGCCGGCTTGAGGCAGTCTACCGAAACGCGGTCAGGAGTACCGCCGATGTCCAGGGTGAAGTGCTTCGCCCCGGTCTCCAGCACGCGGAAAGGGCCGTCATACGGGGGCCGCAGTGGTGTCCGATGGGCATCGTGGCGGACGAAGACGTACTCCGCCGTGCGAAGCTCCGGGGCGACGTGCGTCGGTGGGTGCCCATGGCATGCCGTTGGCACCGGGGCGAACCTCTGGGCGGTCTCTTGCAGAGCGGAGCGCTGCTGTGCCGCGGACCATGGTGCTGTGGAGTCGGGGAGGAACTCGCCCGGCACCCGCAGCGGTTGCCCGAAGACCAACTCCGCCGCGGATGCGCGCAGGTCCTCCTTGGGCGCCGTCCGGAGGCCCAGCAGGACCCAGGGGAGCCTGTCGACCCAGCCGCCGTCGCGGAGGGTGGCCCGGAGCGCGGCCTTCAATGAGCGGTGAAATCGCTCACACAGGCCGTTAGCCTGGGGGTGGTAGGCCGTGGTTCGGTGCAGCCGGACCCCGAGCCCCTGCGCAACCGCCCCCCAGAGCTCCGAGGTGAACTGGGGGCCGCGGTCGGATGAGATGTCTGAGGGGGCGCCGAACCGGGCGACCCAGGTGGCGATGAAAGCCTGCGCGACATCGGCCGCCGTTGTCGACGCCAAGGGCACGGCCTCCGGCCACCGGGTGGTGCGGTCCACCATGGTGAGGACGTAGGTGAAACCCCGCGAGGGGGGCAGAGGTCCCACCAGGTCCACGTGGACGTGGTCAAACCGGCGTTCCGGCACCGTGAACGGGGCCAACGAGGCCTGGGTGTGCCGGTGCACCTTGGCGCGCTGGCACGCGAGGCACGTCCTGGCCCAGCCGCGGACGGCCTTCCGGAGGCCATGCCAGACGAACTTGTCGGCGATCAGCCTTTGGGAGGCCCTCGCGCCCGGGTGGGACAGGCCGTGAATGGCGTCAAATACCTGGCGCTGCCAGCCCGCAGGCACGATGGAGCGAGGACGCCCGAGGGAGACGTCGCACAAGAGGGCCGCGCCCGCACCGTCGAACGGCACCTCGGTGACGCGGAGGCCCGTGATGGCGGTCCGCAAGGCCTGGACATCGGGGTCAGCGGCCTGGTCCGCTGCCATCCGGGCATACTCGATGCCGAGGTGGACGGCGTTGGCGACGGCCCGGGAATGGCAATCTGCCACCGGGTTGTCCTTCCCCGCGACGTGCTGGATGTCCGTCGTGTACTCGGACACGGCCGAGAGGTGACGCTGCTGCCGGGCCGACCACGGCTCGGTGACCTTGCCCATCGCGAAGATCAGTGGCTTGTGGTCGATGAAGGCAGTGAATGCCCGGCCCTCGAGCAGATGGCGGAAGTGCCTGACCGCCAAGTGAAGTCCGAGCAACTCGCGGTCGAAGGTACTGTAACGGCGTTCGGGCGGGCGAAGCTGCCGGCTAAAGAACGCCAGCGGTTGCCAAGCTCCACGCACCCATTGCTCGTGCACCGCGCCCACCGCGTAGTCCGAGGCATCGGTGGTGAGGGCGATCGGTGCATCGGGCGCCGGGTGCGCGAGCATGGTGGCGTTAGCCAAGGCGAGCTTCGCGCCCGTGAACGCCGTGTCCATCTGCTCGGTCCAGGTAACGTCGCCTTTGCCCGGCTTACCTCGGAGAGCTTCGTGCAGGGGGCGCAGGAGCTGGGCGATACGGGGCAGGAACCGATGGTAAAAGTTCACCATGCCCAGGAACTCCTGCAGCCCTCTGATCGTGCGGGGGCGCGGAAACCCCTTCACCGCCTCCACCTTGGCCGGCAGGGGGACGGCTCCGTGCCTGGTGACACGGTGCCCCAGAAAATCGATTGTGGCGGCGCCGAACCGGCACTTTGCGGGGTTCACAATCAGGCCATGCTGGCCCAGGCGTTCGAAGAGCGTGCGGAGGTGGCGTAGGTGCTCTTCGCGGGACGCGCTGGCGACGAAGATATCGTCCAGGTAGATGTAGACAAAATCCAAGTCGCGCAGGACGCTGTCCATCAGTCGCTGGAACGCCTGAGCCGCATTCTTCAGACCGAAGGGCATGCGCAGGAACTCGAAGAGTCCGAATGGCGTGATGACCGCCGTCTTCGGGACGTCCTCCGGCCTGACGGGGACCTGATGGTAACCGCGTATGAGGTCCACCTTCGAGAAGAAGGACCTGCCCGCCAAACGGGCGGAAAAGTCCTGAATGTGGGGGACGGGGTAGCGGTCGGGAGTCGTGGCGTCATTGAGACGGCGATAGTCCCCGCACGGTCGCCATCCCCCGCCGGGCTTCGGCACGATGTGCAGCGGCGACGCCCAAGCGCTCTCTGAGCGCCGAACGATGCCGAGTCGCTCCAGGGTAGCGAACTCCGCTTTTGCCACCGCCAGCTTCGTCGGCTCGAGGCGGCGTGCCCGGGCGTAGACCGGTGGCCCGACGGTGGGGATGTGATGGGCCACCCCGTGCTTGACGGCCCCCGCCGAGAAGGTGGGCCGCGTGAGGGCCGGGAAGCCGGCGAGGAGGCGGGTGAATGCGTCCGCTGCCGGAAGCGTACAGCCCAACGTGGCCGGAACCGAATCGTTCGGCAAGCCGCTTGGCAAGCCGCTCGTTGAGCTGGGCAACGCACAAGCGAGCGAGCTGAACGTCTCGGCCTGGACCAGCCGTCTGCGCTTGACGTCGACCAGGAGCCCATTAGCGCACAGGAAGTCCGCGCCAAGCAGTGCCATGGGCACGTCGGCGGTGACGAACGTCCATCGGAAAACCTGCCCTCCAAACCGCAGAGAGAGGCAGCGTTTTCCGTACATACGGATGGGTGTCCCGTTCGCGGCAAGCAGTGCGGGGCCCCCACCCGCGGCGTGCTTGTCTGACGTGCCGGCGGGAATGACACTCACCTGCGCTCCCGTGTCGCACAGGTAACGGCGCCCGGAGAAGGTGTCCGTTATGAACAGCAGGCTGCTCGAACGGCCGGCGCTCATCGCCACTATTGAGCGCCGGCCCGGGCGTTTCCCGACCCGTTGAAGGAGCACGGCGGATGGCACCGCCGAGCTTCGTGGCCGAACTTGGCGTGGAACCAGCACCAGGTGGTGGAGCTGGAGGAGCGCGGCTGGCTCCGCCAGGCCGGTGGAGTTGGTGGGTTTCCCCGCGGTGGCTGTTTTCGCCGCGGCGGTGGGCGGGGCGTGGCGGCGTTCACGAGGTGCGTATCAGCATGCTGCTGAACATCACAAACATCAGACAGAGCTGATGCTGTTGCAAGCTGATGCTGTGGAACATGCTGCTGAACATCAGCGTCGAGGGCCGTGACGGCCACGCCAACGCTCGCCCGCGTGTCCGAAGCGGCGAAGTACCTGTCCGCCTCGGCTGCCATTGCTCGGGGTTCCGTTAGCTCGGTCCCGGCCAACGCGAGGCGAACCTGCGCTGGAAGTTGGCGCCGGAAAAGCACCCGGAATAGCGAACCGGGGGCTTCGTCGCCCAACAGTGACAGCATTTGGTCCATTCGGACCGACGGGCGCGTCTCACCGAGCTCGGGGAGATCCAGGAGGCGATCGGCCCGTGCGTCGTCCGTGAGGCCGAACGTGGCTAGGAGTAGCCGTTTGAGTGCCTCGTACTTGTGGCCGTCCGGTGGGTGGCGAAGGACGGACACAACTCGAGCGGCCATGCCGGGCCCGAGGGAGGCGACGACATGGCAGTAGCGCAGGTCGTCGTTGGTGAGGCGCCGAAGCTGAAACTGGGCTTCGGCTTGAACGAACCAGACTTCGGCCTGGGCCTCCCAAAATTCGGGAAGTTTAATCGCCATTGCCATGGCGTCGTGTTCGGAAGGATCGCTACGGCAAATCCAACGTCGAGGGTCACCAGTAAAGCGCGGCGTTACGCGCGCTGCTTGTGAGCAAGGAGGAAGCGGACAAGCGGTAACATATAAACGTCTTTATTGTAAGACTACACTGTAACACTGAATTGCTCCGGGCTGGTCGCCCGGTGTATATCATGAGGCCACGCCTACCCCTCGGGCGTGGCCACCGCCCACTTGGTGCGTGGAATGATGTCACCACGCCAGTGGGCTTTTGTGTCCGCCACAATAGCCTATTTTACTCCTGGGGATCCCAGGATTATCCACACAAAATATCTTTGCGATCGGTTCAGCAGTTTTTACGGTACCTTCGAACAGACAGACAGACATTTGGTGAATTATCGTAAGATTATATTTTATTTAATCCATTGCTGCAGACAGCTACATATAACTAAGGTTCTGAGATGACAGGATTATGCGTGTTGAACCTGAAAAGTTTAACTTCCAGCAAAGTGGAAACTCCTTGGTGCAGTTGTGTGAGACAATTGCAGTGAGGAAAATAAAAACAGGTTTTATATGTTTGTGTGTATTACACAAAAGGATCAACTCTGACCCTGAATGCGACATGATGCTGATGTCGGATGTGTAAATTATGCCAACACATCACCTTCAAACTAGGATAGCATCCAAGTGCTATTCAGGTCTTTGAAGACCGATTTTTGGTCACAAATACATGGAATTTGAGTGGCCAATGCAGCTTATGCCCTTATTATGGGCTCATCAGGATAACGTACTGATAAATCATTTATTTGTGACCATGCTTCACAGCTCTTACATATACTGTCAGTCTAAATGTGGTGATCAAGCTGGATATGTTTACCGTTTAGCCTGATAAGTGATCAAATTGGATAAGATGATGACTCACAAAAAATTCCAAACTGAGTAAAGAAAATAACATGTATAACTTTTCTGTGATTAACATAAGCATTGTGTCCTTGGCAGGTCATCGGTGAAATGGAGAGCTTCTTGGAATGGCTCAAGTCCCAAGGCTTGAGAACAGAAACAGCCCAAGCAGTGATCGATAAGCTTGGAATTGAGAATCGGAAGGTTATTCGAGCTTGTACTGAGTCGGATGCATTGCGGACCGAGCTCCTCTCTCTCGCCAAAGAGAAATTGCAATTTGCAATGTATGCTGACTTCTGTAAATTCATGAATTCATTTTCAAAGCCACAAGATGTCCAGATTGCAGGTTCTTCTCTATTGGGAAGTATTTTCGTCAACTTTGAGAATGTTATTCTGGAACTTTCCAGTTTCTGTGAAAAGTTTTTCGGATCCCAAAATGTGCTCAGGGGCAACGTTTCTGGTTTCTCTGGAATCGGGTTCAGTGACGTCAGCAGCTTACGCTCTCAGGATGATGGATCAAGACCCATGTCTGGTATGTGTCTTTTTAATATGACATCGCATATCATCAAATATCTTGATGTTCCACCATTGTTTTTTTTCTTTCTTTTAACTTGTATAATCTCTTTTGGTGCAGCTTTGTATTGTCTAATATGAATGGATTTTTGATGGAGGGTACAAGGTAAATTTGAGCTCACCTTGAACATATTTCCGGGGAGCTTATAGGATGGTGTGTCGTCAACTACTTCTTCTTCTTCTTCACTTGCAATTTCCTCTCCGAAACTGCTGATGGGATTGTGAACAAACTTGGCTAAGATTATGTTTTGTGTGTTCGAACTAAAATTTGTTCACTGTATTAAAAAAATAATTGTGGTTTCAGGGGGCAGCAAAAAATGTAATTTGAGGCACATTTTAAACATTTTTGTCATGTAGCCTTGTTTCTGCAATCAGCATTGGGGGACATATGAAATATGCAACCTTTTTCGTTGACTTCTACAGCCGGGTGTTGGCTTGGAGTTTAGGGTGCCGGCTTGGAATCCAAGGATCCTTGGTTCGCATCCCAGTCGATCGCTGAATTAAAGCAAGGGGGGTTGACTCAGCCTGTCATCCTTCCGAGGTCATCAAATTGAGTACCAGTTCACTGGTAATTCACTGTAATTCCCTGTGTTTCGCAAGAGGCGACTAATAGGGTTGGCGGCAGGAAGGGCATCCGGCCATAAAACATTGCTTCAAAAAGGGGACCACGGTGCCCGAAAAAGGCCAACCCCTGCTCTGCGGGGAAAAATGGCCTCTAAAGGTGGTTCTTTCTTTCATTGACTTCTGCTTCATGCCCCAGGATTTAGCGTCACTGGTCAAAATGGAAAGGAAACCCTAAATTTGTTTTTGGGTCATTTGTGGTGGAGCCTGTTGCCATCTTTCAATTTAGCTTTTGGTGTGAAGCATAGGGATTTGCGATGGCATGCCATGTTTTGCTCTTGTAGTTTTAGTACCTCTCTTAACCATGGATGGGCTTAACAATATTATTGTTGTTGTTTTCGCCCTGGATAGTTCATTTGAACAGGCGCACTGCAAGTAGACAGCCAATCAATCTGCCAGGAGTGACCCAGGGATCCCCCACATCTAATATGATGTACCCTCACCTTCTCTTATCCTTGTTTAAACAATGAAATTCATCGTATAATTCTTTATATCTTGTAAATATTTGGTTGAACAATGTGAACGTTAAAAACAAAAAAAATTCATTTGAAAATAAACTCCAACCCACTGGTTGATAAAACAAAAAAATGTTTACATTTTTGTTGTTTTTTCACAACAACTATTTGGTCTTTCTTCAAAAGAAAAGAATTATTTAATTCTGAAATGTTTATTTAAACCTAAATCAAGGTTTGAGTTGTGATTAACTAAATTTCAGCAACTGCAGTTTGGACATCGACCATCTTTGTGCAGTATTGAGTAAAATCTCTTACCTTCTCTTGTCCAACATCTCTTATCCGCCATCTCTGATCTTCTCTTATCCACCATCTGTCATCTTCTCTTATCCACCATCTGTTATCTTCTCTTATCCACCATCTGTTATCGTCTCTTATCCACCATCTCTTATCTTCTCTTATCCACCATCTCTTATCTCCTCTTATCCACCATCTGTTATCTTTTCTTATCCACCATCTGTCATCTTCTCTTATCCACCATCTGTTATCGTCTCTTATCCACCATCTCTTATCTCCTCTTATCCACCATCTCTTATCTTCTCTTGTCCAACAACTCTTATATTCTCTGATCTTTTGTATTTTTTTTTTTGTATACAGAATCGAGGGTCGTGAAAGAGCTAATATTTATCACACAAACAAATCAAACAGACAAACAAAATATATAAAAAGAGGGAGCGGTAGACAAGATTGGGAGAGAAGGGGAAGCACACAAACACAACATTTGAGAGCAGGGACACCGGGAGATGTGTGGGAGGGAGAGGGCTTGGGGGAAGGAGACATGGGAAGGGGGGTGGGAGAGGTATAAAACATATGGACACTGCCAGGACTTCCAGGAAAGAAGTTGGAATTTCAAACAAGGTGGATCTGGGGTGAATTAGTGGGGGTAGAAAAGATCAAGGTTTTGGAAGGGGGAAGATAAGAGATGGTGGCGAACAGCTGTTTTAAAGACCTGGAGGGAGGAGTGGGATTGAAGGAAGTGTGGGAGTTTGTTCCAGAGGCGGGAGAAAAGAGGAATGAAAGAGTGAAGGTGAGCAGAGAGCCAAGATTTCGGCAGTTTAACCATCAGAGGGTTGCTGGCAGATCTTGTGCGACCTGTAGGAATATTTGGGGGACAGAGCACAGAGAGCTGGGTGAGCATGGCCGGAGAGGAGTCGGTAGAAGACAGAAAGACCACCTACCTGCCTGCGGTGAGTGAGTGAAAGGCCCTCAGAGATAGCTTCATCACGGGAGATTCCAATGATTCTGAAAGCTTTGGTTTCAACAGCATGAAGCCGAGCTAGGTGTGAGGCAGGAGCACCAGCCCATAGGGGAGAACAGTATTCAATTGAGCTGTGGATGAAAGCCTTGTATGTGGTGAGGAGCTCAGGTGTGCCTAGGAAGGACTTTGCACGATGGAGGATGCCCAGTTGGCGACTGGCTTTGGAGGCCAGCTTGGAAATGTGGTTTTCCCAAGAAAGATAATTACACAGCTATGTCAAGCCGAGGTGAGCGGGACCACGGTGAGCAGGACCTGGTGGGCCTACTTGAGGAGGATATGGAGGAGCTAATTGCCCACGAAGCTGTTCACCACCATCTATGATCTTCACCCATTCAAGACCTTGATCTTTTCTACCCCAGTTAATTCACCCCAGATCTACCTTTTTCATATTCCGACTTCTCTCCTGAAAGTCCCAATGGTGTCCATTTCTTTAATGGCCCACCACCTCCCCTCCCCTCCCCCCCAACCATCCCCTCTCCCTTCCACAGATCTCCCAATATCCCTGCTCTTCTGTTACTTGTGTGCTTCCCTCTCCCTCCCCACCCCCTCTTGTCTCCCATCTCCCTTTATTATATGTTTTTTGTGTCGTATGTGTTCGCCTTTACATAAGCCTCGACTTTGTATTCAATAAAATAAAATATTGTCCACCCTCTTGGAAATTCTGATCATGTCGCCATCGAAGTTCAGGTTTCTTGTTCTTCACCATCAACTGTTGTTCATCGTGTCCATTGGACTGTCTTTCAATATAGCAAGGCTGACTGGGATGCCCTGCGTTCTTTTCTTGCCGATGTTCACTGGAACTCAATCCTTTGTCACAACCCATCATGAAGCTGCTGAGGAAGTTACTGAGTGGATCCGTGTTGGTATGGACCTCTTTGTCTCTTCTCAGACCTTCCAAGTAAAGCAACACTCTCAGCCATGGTATTGGAGAATGTACACGAGTATGTACACAAACAACTGTACACGAGTATTGGAGAATGCTCAGCGACAGTATACAGCATGTTTGTAATTATATCTCAAATAAACAGCTCGGTTCTCAAGATTTTTGGAGAATTGCTAATAGCGTTTTCAACCGTAATCAATAATCAATTCCTGCCCTCTTCAATTGCAGTGAAGTGCTTACTTCTCCTATTGATAAAGTCAACCTCTTTGCTGAGCATTTTGCTGCAAACTCCACACTTGAAGACCACCGACAAACATTGCCTGTTTGTTCTTCCTGTCTTGACACCAGGCTTTCCACAATCATCAACACACCTAGGAAAGTTGCTAAGATTATTCAAAGGCCTGACATTTGAAAATCTACTGCACCAGACAGAATCTCGACAATTGCTTTGAAGATGTGTTCATTTGAACTGTCTTCTGTTCTCTCAAAACTGTATTGCTTGTGCATGTCAAAGTCTATGTTTCCACTTAGCTGGAAGCAGGCTTCTGTAGTCCCTGTCTTTAAAGGCTCCGGTGAGTAATCAGATCCTTCTAACTGTCGGCCTGTTAGCCTTCTACCTGTTATCAGCAAATGTTTGAATCCTTGATATAACATCTTATGACTCATCTGGAAACCCACAACCTCCTAACTGATGTTCAATATGGCTTTAGACAGTCAAGGTCTACTGGTGATGTTCTACTCTAATCACTGAACATGTGAATGGGGCTTTGGATCATCGTGGAGAAGCCAGGGTTGTTGCTCTCGACATCTCAAAGGCTAAAATCATCTGGCATTTCTGGAAAATTGCTTGATACAATCTCTGACTTCCTTGCAAATTGTCAAATATATGTGGTGCATGAGGGACAGTAATCCCCTTTCCATAATACGACTGTGAGTCCTCAGGGGTCTGTCTGTCTGTGTTGGGTCCAATATTGTTTATGTTATATGTAAATGAGCTGCCTGATTGTATTCCTTCTCAATTAAGCATTTACGCAGATGGCTCAACACTATATACTACCTACTCAGGAACCTTGTCTCCTCCTTCCCGTGACCAGTGGCGTCAAGAGCCAGCACGGTACCTGAGGCAAATAACCTCGGGGCCCCCACCCCACCTTTTTACCCTCTTTGATAACTTTGAGGAACTTTCTTGAATGAAAAACAAAAAACTTAAAAAAAACAAATGGTCACTTTTATTTTGCCGTTTAATCGAAGACATAGGAGATAGCAGGACGTTTGGACCGATAGAATCAATTCGCACCCTCGACTATTGAACACTTTTTCTCCCTAAGATTGGCAAAAAAAAAAATGTGAGAAGATGGTTAATAATTTTTGGACAAAGAGGATACAAACGCATTTCTTTGTAATGCACATTCTGGTAAATAACCTTTTTCTGTAGAGTTTGAAACTGTATCATTAACAGCGGCAAATGTTTTCTTTCTGGCAAGAAAAAGCAAAATTAGCTTCTGGGTTTAAACGTAACGATGAGGAAATGAGGATGAGCCGATGAGGGGTTTTGTTTCACTGTACTGTTTAAAAAAAAATTACAGGAGAAGCTCGGGCCCCAATGCAGTGACCCTCCCCCCGAGACCTCCCCTCGTCACCCATACCCGTGACCATGCAAGTACCACTCTCAATCAGGACCTGGAGAGTGTGAGGAACTGGGGAAAAGACTGGCTTGTTACTCTCAACCAAAAATGACCCACTTGTTATCTGTTTCTAGTTCAAGATCACTTTGTTGTCCGACTGTCTATGGATTTGTCACCCTTGCTGGAGCTCCCTGTCAGCTGCCTGCTTGGATTGGATATCAGCTCAAACCTCAGCTGGGAAAAGTAATCTCCTGTCGAGCTAAAAGCACATCACAGCACCTTGGCAGCTTATTTCGTGCTCGGCGATACCTTTCTCAAGCTGCTATGCTCAATCTATACAAGGCCACTGTAGGTCCTGTCATGGAGTATCGTTGTCAGATTTGGGCTGGTGCTCTGGCCTGTCACCTTTCTCTTCTTGACAGAATCCAGCAGCGTGCTGCCATTCTGGTGGGACAGGAGTTGGCATCATCCCTGGAATCTCTCTCAATTTGCCGCTTTGTTGCTGTAGATATTTCCACAGAATGTGCTCTGAGGGTCTATCAGGTTGTTCCACCTGAGCACTTTCAGTCACTCAACACATCTGGCAGTTTCTTCCCATCCATACACCATATCTGTTCCAAAGAGTAAGACTGTAAGGTATTCTTTTTATTTTTCCCCACAATGCATTACTCTGGAACAGCTTACCTGCATCCTGCTTTCCCCTCTATCTCAAGCTACCTTGATTCAAGAGGAATGTCAATATACTCCTCCTTTCTTTCTAATATCTATAATTTCCTTTGCGTAGGCCCCACCTCGAGAAGCCTGAAACTCTTTGTAGCCGGCGATATGTCATAAATATATATATGGATGTGCATTGAGAGTATGTACCCCATTTGGCACCGCCAAACCATTTGGCACCAAAAGGAAACATGTTTGTAAAAGAGCGAGAACCCTGCTTCCGGAACATTTGACGTCAGGAGTGAGAATCGAATATGCAGCCCCCCAAAAATTGTGAGGAGTGCAGGGTGAAATTGTACTTCAAATAATTATACAGCTATGTCAAGCCAAGGTGATCAGGTCCTGGTGGGCTAACTTGACGAGGATGTGGAGGAGCTAATGGCTCAGGAAGCTGTAAATGAATGTAACATTGTGGGAGAAGGACCAGGAGGGGCAGCAGTGGAGGTGCCGACAGCGATTGAGGACTCAACCCTCCCCTTACCCCCCCACCCCCTCCCCACCACCAGCCCCAAATGGCATGGAATAGTGGGTCGCCGTTGTCAACGCAGTCTGGTAGCGACCAGGTGATGCTGTTGTCAGGGATTTCAGGCAAGTAATATCCTGAGGGGGGCAGCAGTGGTCGATGGTGAACAAACACTGTGTTATTTCTGAGAAAGCTCTTGACGGTTGCTCAGAAAACTGCTGGCCTTCTGGCTTGGGGAACTGTTTTGATAAATATCCCTTGGATCCCTTGGCCGATATTGGACAAACATTCTTTCTCCATGCAACTTAACTTGGCAAAGATCCTTGATGCAGAGGTATGACTGAATCTTATATTGGACTGTCCACTGTTGTGTATATGACAGAAATAGTTTCCCATGAGAAAGAGCTGTTCCTTCATCAAGGCAAAGCTCAGCTTGTTGTTCAGAATTCCTTTGGGGTTGGGTGTGCGCTGGAAAAGTATTGCTGTGGTTTTGAGATTGTACATATTACTTCAATAAATGTTAAAGGTTTGCCCCTCATAGTTAGTTCCAGGAGCAACACGTAGGCCACCTTGTAGTATTAGTTATGTCATAGTATGTGTAAGTATAGGCCATTTCCCCTATTAATATCTGCGTGTGTAAAGACATGAGATTAGATCCCTTTCATTTTGCGCCCACCCTCCAATTCTACCCCTATGGGTGGAATCCATCCCGCGCCCCATTTGGCTGTTCCACATTGAATTAGGGTGCTCCCTAGTCGACTTAACATGAGGTATGCCTCGTAAGGTCGGGGCGGAGTTGAGGGTGGAGCGACAGACGCAATGACGGTAGGAGTTACCAACCAACGAGGGCTTGGGCGGCATGGCATGAGAAGGCGTGGTTAGAGAGATCTGGTGAGTTCGGGAAGGTTCACTGGGCGGGGCTAAAAAGGCCAGGCGAACAGCCCTCAGAAGGACTTGCAGAGGGAAAGGACTTGTTGGAAAAGGCTCGCGTTACAAGGACTTGAGGGGGGCGAGCGGATTGCGAGGACTGATTGAGAGGACTCATTGTCGAAAAGACCCGCAGAGGATTGATTGGACTTGATCATTGGCAAGAGGGCTGGTTGGGAGTGCATTGTGAGCACTTCAATGTAATAGCGCTTCGAGGCTTTGAACGGTATTCGCCTATTACGTACGCGGCCACAGCCAAACCAGCCGATAGCGAATAACCCAGCCACGCGAGTAAACACGGCAATAGCCGCCAGTGAATTGCACCACAGCTGCGCCAGAGCCACCCCCCTACTGTTCGCCCCGTAAATAACCTCTGCGCCCAAACGGCACGTTACGAGCTCCTGCCTGCTGCTGGATCCATCTTCGCGGTACGTGCCGGGGACCAGAGAGAGAGCTGCATGGCAGTCATCCCTGGACGCGCTGGTGACCATCAGCCTGACTTTCATCTGCAATCCCCGTGTGAGTGTGTATGTGTGAGACGGGCCCGTTTGTCCTGGGTATTAAGTAAGACTGTATAAGCTGCCCTGTGTCTCTGCTTTCATCATTGTGAATAGTGTAAATAAACTTGTTCTTCCTTTCCAATTCGATCGCCTTTGTGATTTCGCCATTGAATAAGCATGGTACGAATAAGAACTGCTAGAGTCGGGTTCCACCATCAACTAAACGGCTCGGATCATGTGTACGCTACCGCTCTGCGCATCCACCAACACACGTGGTTCGGGTGAGGCTTAACTCCTCATTTCAGGGCAGCGCTAGTACTTAGGTAATAGCGAATTCGGTCCTACAACCCTATTTAGCGCTGACGGAAAGGATGTCATAGGCCTCGGGTCGCGCCTGGTCAGTCAAAGACAAGAGGATTAATCCCCCCTTGGTAAGGGGAGAAGGCCGGCGTCGGTCCCGCAACAGTATATAAACTTGTTGCTGGCCATAGCTTTTAAGAAATTGTGGATTGCTGTGATGGGATTGATGTTACTGTATCGTTGCAGTGGTGTTACTCGCTTACACGCCAATCTTATTTCTTCCATGCACACACTGTTAATAAATATTTTGTAAACTGTTATTGTCCGGGTTCGACAAGGTGCTTATTCCTGGTGGGGAGTCGCGTGCCTTCGACATTGTTGATTCGTCAACTAGTGGCACAGATGACGATGGAAATGGATGAGGGACAGGCTGGCTGGCTTCAGGCATTACATGCAGGCAGAGGTAAAGGCTGATATGAAGGCTGTCGCCAATGAGGTAGCCGCAACGCTTGAGGCTGTGTGGGGAGAGGTGAGGAAACATGTAGATTGTGTCTGGAACGAGTTTGGGGCAGGTGAGGCGAGAATGATGGAGGAGACAAATGGAATAAAAGAATAGGTAAATGGACTTAAACAAGGAAAAAGGGACTTGTGGAGGTGCAAATAGAACTGTACGAGCAAATCAGAAGAAATACAAGATCTAAGGGCAGCTCAGAAGGGCAAGCAAGAAAGAATGTAAAATGGGACATGATGACCGAACACAGAAGATAAAAGAAATGGGATGAACGATAGAGACAAAATAACAGAAAAGGAAAAAGAATGGAAGACACCAAAGTAATCTTGGAATAAGAACTAAAAGGGGTAAAGTGGAAAATAATAAAGATAGAAAAATCAAATGGATAAAGGCAAAGAAGAATGATTAGAGACCAGTGAGTGGACAAAGAATGTTGAGATCATGGAATATGTAGAAACAATGTGTAAAGATCGGGATAGCGCATGGCAGGTGCAGGTGGAGAGGATATGAGCGATCAAAGTGGACCATGACGAGGTGAGGCTGTGTGAGCTGCAGCAAATTCATGATGTGAAAGGATGTGTGCCGAGCTTGGGTGGAATAAAGAATCCGGGGTTTCTTGGAGTGCCAAGCCTGAGTGCAGTGGAGTGTGTGCCACAAGCGTGCAGAGTGGAGTGCATGAAAGAGCGAGAGTACGGGTCGTGCACCGACTCAGACGGGGGTAACCGTTAGCTTGACTGAGTGGAGGGGTGAGGTTACCGAGTGGGAAATATTTTGAATGCTGGGATGTTCTGGTCCTGTGCACTGTAGATTGAAAAGAACAGGTGTGCAATCGGTACAGGTCCAAGGGAGGTCGCATTTCAAGGCACTTCATGTCACTGTGTTAACAGTCTGTGCCGGGCAAAACACCTGTGTGTAGATGATTGAAAAAATATTTCCCAAGGAATGGTGTGTGGCTCAGCGTGTGTGGCACAAATGGTGCAAATGGCATGAACGGCAAATTCAGCTGCCGGACCTCCACGGGATGGCTCATAGTAAAGTAGTGTGTAAACTGACATGGAGTGAAATTGACGGTGGAGTGGATCGTTTGAATAAATTGTGTGCAAGAGATCGTGAGATGGCCGGTGTGTGTAAGTTGTGTGCGCTGGTCCGTGAGGTGTTTTGGGAATGTACCACGGTGGTGCAAGTGTGGGTGTGGTGAAGGTTACGGGGCTGCGCATGTACAGTCACGTGAAAAAGTAAGTAAACCCCATGTAAAGTTTTGACTTTTTCAACATATTTCAACATGCAGCTATTTCATTTTCATTTCAACAATATTGATAGATGAAGGTGATATCATATAACAAATATCACGAAACATTTCCATTTTGTAGTCCATTGTATAATTAAAATAAACATAAATGCAAATTTCGCATGTAGTCGAGAGACTAAGGGAGATATGAGGCTAGGTTCGTGTAAATCAGTCTAAAAGCACCAAATTTGGCCCAGATGTAGCTCGTGGCATGCTCTAATGATTTAGCGAGAGCGCCCGAGGCGGCGACTCCCGGGGTCACCATGGCGGCCAAATCAAATATGGCCACCACCCGATCAAGGTTTCGGCTATAACTTTTGATCCAGATGAGCTACAAATACAAACGTGGTGTCTATTTTTTGTTTTTTGACCATTAGAAACACGTTGGAATGCTTATCTTTACGATTGGGTGTGTCTGGACCCCTAATTTGCATATTTCCAAGATGGCGACTACCCGAAAATGAGTTTTACCATAACTTGTGACTCTATTGGCAAACTTGGTGTCTATTTTATGCTTTTTGAGCATTAGAAACCCGTTAAATCCAGCTGTTTACAGTAGTGATTGTGTACAAGTCATGAAGATGGACAATGACAATGTATACAACTACTCTTATCTGCCTCACGTAAGTCATCAGAACCACTTTTTTGAGAGGTCATATATTTTCATAATAGTCATTAAAGACGCAATGAAGACGGCATTGCTCTCCCTTTGCTCATAATAATGCATTCGTATCATTTAAATTGATAGGAGACATCCTGAAAATAAGGGTAGACCCTCTCGTTTTACTTCTGTCCACAAATACTATTTCATGTCTCACGTAAGTCATGTGTATTATTTTCATATATATTTAATACGAATGTCACTTCAATTCAATGTATTTTTATGTATTTGAGTCCATCAATAGTTAAAAAATATATCAACAGCTAACGTGAGCTATGCCAGCAAAATGAAACAAATATAATCAGGTATTTTCAGGTTTCTTCATCTCAATTTCACCAAGTAACTTTTCCTATCAGGTCTTGTGAGGAGCCGATCTTGCTGTAACTGGTTATTGGTGCTGACAGATTCGAAGGAGTGATTGCTTGAAAGGGGACCGTTGCAAGGAGCTCAGTGAACAATATGGCCTCTACCTCTGGTAGTACTAGTAGCAGCATCATCAATTGGGACTTATGCTGTCTCTGCCAATTAGATTAGATTTCGTAGTGCAGCGATCAGAACGGAAGTTCAGCTTGATTGCAAAAGATCAATCCCATGAGCAATCAAACAAAATCCTGTAGTCATGTGGTGGAGCAGCTGGACTCTATGAAAGCACTGAAGCCCTCGCACTCCATGCTTGCAGGGCCTGACTGCGCCAGGTTGGTGCAAGAGTTCGAAGCTGTGTATAACAGCAGCTCATCATCGTCAACCTATCATCATGAAGAGGCACATAGCTTGCAGGTCAAGTTCAGGAAAGATGTCAAATCCTTCACCGAGGTTATGGAAACCCCCGGGATATCCCTTTCTATCAGCGAATCACGACCTCATAGCACTCGACACACAAGACGTTATGGAAACAGAAGTGGCTGGATCGCTCGCAAGTGTTCACGAAGTTGGTATGGCCCTACATTCAGCTTACGCAGAGCAGCGACTTGACAAGGTCACCAAGCCCATTTCAGATACGATCCCACGGACAAATACCTTGACGTTTGCCAATCGACCTGACCCAAAAGCCAAACACAAAAAGAAGAATGGTGTTCACAAGCAAAACATGACTCATCACCCAACTATTCCTTTCCCTTCAATCCTGGCCCGATGCAGACATGGCAGAATTCTTCAGGTTTGAAAATCAGAGGGAGCCACCCAGAATTTCCAACCAAGGGCTTTTACGCAGCGGCAAAAAGGCGGACGTTCTTGAATGCGTGAATGCGGCAAAAACCTGCATAGCAGCAGCCAGGGATGCCACTGTAGTTGTGCTCGATGGAGCAGTAATGGTCCAAATGGACCGGCCAATTACTGCAAAAACATTCCAGGACTATGTAAACACCAATACTGCTGGGTTTGTGAGGTCACACATGAGCCGTGAATCTGTCGGGGCGCTTGGACATTGTGTTCGATACGTATCCAGAGGAGAACCTCAAAGCACAAACTCACGAACGCCGAGGAACGGGGTCAACAACTAAAATAGGAGATGGCAGAACTCCTATTCCAAAGTGTAACTGGAACAGCGACTTCCTGAAGAATGACGAGAACCAAAAATAACTATTTGGACTTATCAGCAATGAGCTCACCAAGCATGACATGCAGGGTAAACTTCTCCTTTCTACCAAGAAGGATGTTGTACTCTCCAACAGACCAGAATATGACATATCTGCGCTTCAGCCTTGTAACCATCCTGAAGCAGACACGAGAATGATTCTGCACTTGGCACATGCTGGGGCCAATGGCCATAAAAAGGCATTTGTCCGTACGGTCGACAGCGATGTTGTATTACTTGCAATCCACTTCTTCGACACATTTGGCCTCACAGAGCTCTGGATCGGCTTCACATGCGGAAAGAACTACCGGGACATTCCTGTTCACGAGATCCGCAATGCTCTTGGTCCCCAAAGGTCACTGGCTTTACCTCTCTTCCACTCGCTAACAGGATGCGATACTACATCAGCCTTTCTGGTCCATGGAAAAAGGAGTGCATGGGCAGCTTGGGAGGCAACACCGGATCTCACAGAAACCCTGGTCGCCCTCACCTTGGAGCCTGAACAGATCAACTCAGATGTCCATGTCCAAAGACTGGAGCGTATGGTCGTCATCATGTACAGCAAGAGCTGTGGCTCCAGCCGAGTAGATGAAGCCAGACATCGGCTTTTCTCAAACGGTACCAAGTCCCTCGAGAACCTGCCTCCCACCCAAGCTGCACTGATTCAGCATGTCAAAAGGGCACTGCTGCAGGCCAGCTTCTACTGGAATCGGGCAACCTCTGTCCAGCAAAATATCCCAGAGTTCAGTACGTGGAGCTGGTACTGGGACTCCACGACCAAGACTTGGGAACCTTACTGGACCCATCTTGCAGATGCCAGTAAAGCCTGCGCCGTCCTCCTCACTGTGGCTGCAAAAAGTCATGTAGTGGGCGCTGCAAATACTGTAAAGCTAGAGTCCGTTGCACCTCGATATGTGGATGCGAGGGTGCCTGTACCAACAATGAGGGTCGAGACGACGATATTTGAGTAATCTGGTTGTGTGATTCGGATAAAACAAAAATCCACTCCACCTCAACAGCTACTATTCAAAAACAGTCGCCCTGGTAAATCAAAATGACTGAGAACATATACCTGAGAACTTATACCGCCCCCCCCCCCCCCAATGGACATAATTACTACTCACTTGTACATATATTGATGCACATACTGGTTGTTAACTGTATCAATAGGAATGGGTTCTACTCTTCTATTTGTAGAATTGTTTCAATAAAAATGACATGTAAGATACATAGGTTGATTGTTTCCACCAGTTTAATCTTAACTCGTTCTGACAACTCTACACTCAATCTGGGTGAATATGTACGTTAAATTTATTTTTCGGGATAGCGGCCATATTGGTAATATGCAAATTAGAGTGCTCTAGATATATTCCATCATATCAATCTGAGTATTCCAATGTGTTTGCAATGCTCAAAAAGCATAAAATAGACACCAGGTTTGCCAAAAGTCACAAGTTATGGTAAAACTCATTTTCGGGTAGTCACCATCTTGGAAATATGCAAATTATGGGTCCAGACATACCCAATCGTAAAGATAAGCATTCCAACGCGTTTTAATGGTCAAAAAACATAAAATAGACACCACGTTTGTATTTGTAGCTCATCTGGATCAAAAGTTATAGCCGAAACCTTGATCGGGTGGTGGCCATATTGGATTTGGCCGCCATGGTGACCCCTGGGGTCGCCGGCTCAGGCGCTCTCACTAAATCATTAGAGCATGCCCTGAGCTACATCTGGCCAAAATTTGGTGCTTTTAGACTGATTTGCACGAAAATATCCCTCAGGCCCTCGACTAATGTGGAAAAATTAAGTACACCCTTGGCTCTAATAGGGGGTATTTCCCCCTTTAGCAGAAACAACTTCAGTAGGTGTTTCTTATAACTGTCTACCAGTCTCTGACATCGACTGGGAGAAATTTTTGCCCACTCCTCCATGCAGAATTCTTTCAGCTATGCGATGTTTGAGGGGTTTCTTCCATGCACAGCTCGTTTCAAATCCCCCCACAACATCTCGATGGGATTTAGATCCAGGCTTTGACTTGGCCATTCCATAACCCTCCATTTCTTTTTTCTTTTCAGCCATTCCTTGGTGGATTTACTGGTATGTTTAGGGTCATTGTCATGTTGCGAGGTCCACCTTCGGTTGAGCTTCAACTTTCCGATAGATGGCCTCACATTATCCTCAAGCACCCTCTGGTACAATGAAGAATTCATAGTGGATTCTATGATAGTGAGCTGCCCAGGTCCTGATGCAGCAAAGCTGCCCCTAACCATAATATTTCCACTATCATGCTTTACAGTTGGTATCGGGTTCTTGTGGTCAAATTCTGTCTTTGGTTTTGGCCAAACATATCTTCTGGTACTGTGGCCAAATAGCTCTTCCTTTGATTCATCTGTCCAGAGCACATTGTTCCAGGATTGCTGGTCTTTGCCTAGGTGTACATTGGCAAACTTTAGTCTTGCCCTGATGTTCTTTCTGGACAGCAAAGGTTTCCTCCTGGCACACCTCCCATGTAGATCAAATTTGTGCAGCCTCTTTCTAATGGTAGACTCGTGCATTTTGACATCAACAGTGGGAAGAGCTAACTGTAGGTCCCGTGATGACATTCTGGGGTTCATTGAGACTTCTTTCAGCATCTTGCAGTCTGCTCTCAGGCTGAACTTGCTGGGGTGGCCTGGCCTGAACAAGTTGGCAGTTGTTTGGAATCTTCTCCACTTGTAGATGATCTTCCGTACAGTGGAATGATTGATTTCAAATTGCTTGGAGATCTTTTTAAATCCCTTCCCAGATGTGTAGGCATCTATAACCTTCTTTCTGAAGGCCTCAGAGAGATTTTTTGATCTAGGCATGGTGACGCCGCACACTTCAACAACAAAGAGCAGACGAAACTAAATGTCTGAAGTTTAAATAAGACAGGTTCCTCCAAGATCCTCTCTAACGATGTTCTCATCATTTGCACCTGAGCTGGTGCATCTGATTCTAATTTTAGGTATTTGAAGTAGTTATAAATGTAGGGGTGTACTTACTTTTTCCACATGCGAATTTTGCATTTATATATATTTAAATTATACAATGGACTACAAAATGTAAATGTTTCATGATATTTGTTTTATTATATCACCTTTATCTATCAATATTGTTGAAATGAAGCTCAAATAGCTGTACATTGAAATATGTTGAAAAAGTCAAAACTTTACATGGGGTGTACTTACTTTTTCACATGACTGTATGTGTGTGATGTCTGTGGGGGTTCCGCACATGAGCAGTGGATGTGGAGAACATGGAGGAAATCTGCCGAATGTCAGTGCGAAAATTTTAATTAATTGGCAGGTTACGGAAGTACCGCCAAACTTTTCCACAGAGGGGGGGCTTACTTAGGACAGAATATTTAGTGCAGTAGCGGCTTAAAAGCTGGAACACCAGAATAATCGCTGCTGTTTGAATGCACTTTGCACCCAAGGAGAAGATGCCTACCTGTTCATTCCATGGAAGGATTGCCTGCCGAGATCAATTGTGTTGCCAGTTTTGGCGGTCTCACTCGGCGTCAGTTGTTACTTGACATCTCATCAGGCCGCGAAGCTATCCACAGCATGGCGACCTGCAGGTCCAGAGGTCAGGGAGAGTCCGGGAAGCCCAAATCGTGATGCACCACGAACTCCGCGTCTGCAACAAAAAAGAAAAGTCAGTGTCGAAGGATCTACCAGGGTTCAAAGTGGGTCTAGGTTTGACACCCCAAAATAGATATATGCTTTATTCACTGAAACTACACACACAATTTCAATGAAACATTACTACAACCTTTACCACCCGTGCTGTAACAAAGTTTGTTCATTGCATTAAAAAAAAAATCAGGATCAAAGATAATCTATAGGGGGTGGGGGGAGGTGGCGATGGAGGTTGCCCCCCCCAAAATAGGTTTTTTTGGTTGTTCTTTGTTTAAGGTATTATGGTGATGTGAGTATGATTGTACATGCTGCCCTGTCTTCTGGCATCCATTGAAATTGGTTAAAAATTCCATGATACGGTTTAAAATACCATATCATGGGTTTTCAGTGAAGTATTCAGTAGTCAGTGTGGTACACTGCTTTATTTTACCAGGCGAGTGCCCAGGGGTATTGCCCCAATGTTTATATTTAAACTGAAGTCTACATTCCATGACGTAAGATGTTCTATGAACTCTCAAGATGGTTCTCAATCCCATTTCCCTGCAAAAGACTGATGTTGATTTGTACACAGGTGATCTTTATCCTGTAAATGTGGAAGGCAGACAACACAACAACAATTCATTTGTCACAGAAGATTCAAAATGTGCTTCTGCAAAGGAAGGTTCAGATGATATTCACATGACAAAAGGAAGTGCTTCCTGTTCAGCAACTGGTGAGTGGAAATGTAAAAAATTTACATACAATGTTTTGTGTTGAGAAAATATAAAATTTTCAGAAAAGTGTCAAATATTTTGAATTTTGATTTTGACAAAAAAAAAGAAAATGTTGTGGTCTTTGTTTCTGCAGAACAATCCAGAAGTGATATGGGACAAATAAAGTCCAGACACAGCTTGACAGTGAAGAAGAATTCTTTTTTGAAGAAACAATCACAAAAGGAAGACTCACTTACTATAAAAAACAAGTCTGGGCCTCGCAACACCAAGATTAATGTTAAATTAAACAAACACAAAAAGGTTGTAGAAAGGCGATTACGTTATAAGTGTAATGTGTGCAGAATGGATTTTGCTTCAACGAGTAACATCAAAATACACATGAGGATCCACACTGGAAAAGGCCTGCACAAGTGCTCTGTCTGTGATAAAGGTTTTTCTTGTAACAGCCATTTCAAAGGACATATGAGGATCCATACAGGAGAGCGACCCCACAAATGCTCGATATGTGATAAAGGTTTCTCTCATAGCAGCAGTTTGAAATCACATATGAGGATCCATACAGGAGAGCGACCCCACAAATGCTCGATATGTGATAAAGGTTTCTCTCATAGCAGCAGTTTGAAATCACATATGAGGATCCATACAGGAGAGCGACCTCACAAATGCTCGATATGTGATAAAGGTTTCTCTCAAAAATGCCATTTGAAATCACATATGAGGATCCATACAGGAGAGCACCCGCACAAATGCTCGATATGTGATAAAGGTTTCTCTCAAAGCAGCAGTTTGAAATCGCATATGAGGATCCATACAGGAGAGCAACCGCACAAATGCTCGATATGTGATAAAGGTTTCTCTCATAGCAGCAGTGTGAAAACACATTTGAGGATCCATACAGGAGAGCGACCTTACAAATGCTCGATATGTGATAAAGGTTTCCCTCAAAACAGCAATTTGAAAGAGCACATGATTATCCACACAGGAGAGCATCCTTTCAAATGCTCGATATGTGATAAAGGTTTCTCTCGTAAAGGCCATTTGAAAGTGCATGTGATGATCCATTCCAGAGAGCGACCTTACAAATGCTCGATATGTGATAAAGGTTTCTCTCATAGCAGCAGTGTGAAAACACATTTGAGGATCCATACAGGAGAGCGACCTTACAAATGCTCGATATGTGATAAAGGTTTCTCTCATAGCGGCAGTGTGAAAACACATTTGAGTATCCATACAGGAGAGCGACCTTACAAATGCTCGATATGTGATAAAGGTTTCCCTCGAAACAGCAATTTGAAAGAGCACATGATTATCCACACAGGAGAGCATCCTTTCAAATGCTCGATATGTGATAAAGGTTTCTCTCATAGCAGCACTTTGAAATCACATATGAGGATCCATACAGGAGAGCGACCTTACAAATGCTCGATATGTGATAAAGGTTTCTCTCATAAAGGCCATTTGAAAGTGCATGTGATGAACCATTCCAGAGAGCGACCTTACAAATGCTCGATATGTGATAAAGGTTTCTCTCATAGCGGCAGTGTGAAAACACATTTGAGGATCCATACAGGAGAGCGACCTTACAAATGCTCGATATGTGATAAAGATTTCTCTCATAGCAGCATTTTGAAATCACATATGAGGATCCATACAGGAGAGCATCCTCACAAATGCTCGATATGTGATAAAGATTTCTCTCATAGCAGCAGTTTGAAATCACATATGAGGATCCATACAGGAGAGAGACCTTACAAATGCTCGATATGTGATAAAGATTTCTCTCATAGCAGCAGTTTGAAATCACATATGAGGATCCATACAGGAGAGCAACCTTACAAATGCTTGTTGTGATAAATGTTTCTCTCATAACATCAGCTTGAAAACACATTTTAGGATCCATACGGGAGTGCAACCTTACACATGCTCGATATGTGAAAAAGGTTTCTCCCAAAAAAGCAATTTGAAATCACATATCAGGATCCATACATGAGAGCGACTGCACAAATGCTCTATGTGATAAAGGTTTCTCTTGGAAAGACAATTTGAAAATGCATATGAAGATCTATGCAGGAGAGCTGAAATCTGAAATACCAGGATATAAAAAATGAGGTGAAGAGGATTTGAAAATTGAAGAAACATGAAATTGTACCAGTGATAGTTGGAGCAACAGGGAGCAACAGGGAGCAACAGGGAGCAACAATATATAAATATATATTGTCTTTTTTGCTATTGTTGGGACTGTATTTGTTGCTGTTTCATTTTCCTGTGCGGCATCTCCTATTGACACCTGTTTTTGGAAATTATTTACAAGGTGAGTTAGCTGAACAAGAGTTCATTAGCAACAGTCGGTCTTTGCAAGATTCAGTGATTTAGCAAGAGGCTGCAGTGAGAAACTCATTGTCAAGGATGAAAGCACAAAGAATCTCCCCCGATTGGAAGCTGTTCTTGACAATCGTTGAGAACAAGATGCAATTCATCAATCTCCTCTTTAAACTATTGAGTTATCAGTTGTAAGCCAGCAAGCTCCTGGGAAGTAAAGTCATCCTGACATGTGGAGGTGAGGAGGCCACTCGTACTGTAATGGATCACGAACAACTTCAGACTGTTACGAAGGAATTTATTAGAGTTCGTGTACACGGAGTGATAAGCATCGACGTAAGAAATAACATATGTGTTACCCTTGCAGATCTCTAAAGAAATGGCTCTACAGCGGCTGTATTTATACAAAGCAAATATGCTGGCAGGACCAGTGTTGGATAAATTATAAGCAAAATAATTATTTTACGGTGTTTTCTGAGAAGGAGAGAGAGAGTCGGCGAATTATCGCTGGCACCCTGACCAAATTTCTTTGCTAGGGAAAGTGTAACTCTTATGGAGGCAATGTCAGACCACCTCCTGTAATGGTTGCTACAAAACAACACAATGGTAAATCATTTTGGTGTAGTTTTAATAAAGGTGCTGTAATTATTTCTTTATGAATAAGGGTGATATAGTTAGATATATGGTGCTTTGAAATATATAAAGAAAATGTTTTTACTGAGTTCAATAAGTAGTTTGTACAAATATATTGACGCAAAATGGTTTTTGAGGTAAAGAATATGATACATCTGGCACCAGGTTGTCTGACCCTGTAAGGAAGTTTAGAACTTGTTTACAATTTCCATTGTGTTTGGGAAAATTAATTTTCATCGACACAATGTTCTGCATTTGCAATGCTTGCTTGCCTTTAGATAAACCATTTTGGTTTACCTCTGAAGACGAGGACGTGTGTTTGTTCTTCCCCTCCCACCTATTCAAATCATGAAGGTATATAAGATTGTTCTTTGGGACTGTTAGGCAGAGTGAGCTGGGATGTCGGCCTGGCAACATGCTTGTCTCTCCTATCAGATGTGCACATTATGATAGTATTTTTGCACTGTAAATAGATGATTTTTAATAAACGATCCAATGAATCTTTGAGCCTGATTTTCAGTCTACAGTTTGGTGTCAGAAGTGGGATAGCAATATCCTGGAGGTATGATCCTACAGGTGACACTATTTGGGACTCATGACTAAAGGTATTATTGAAATCGTTAAAAAAAATATTTATTTACAGGGCAGAAATGGGGGTTTGCATCCGTACATCTGGATGGCCAAAAGAGGCTTGAGGTCTCTTTGGTTTGATAGGTAATTGAACATTGGGGTGCAGCCCTAATGACCTATTGAGGCATCTTGCAGGGAAGCGCTATCTAGGTCATGGAACCGCCTAGTGGTCCAAGACTTAGGATTGACAAGAGAGCATTGGTACCATGTTGAAGTTGGCAGGGGTTGAGGCCAGGTGGTCACGACTAAGGTGGGTCGCAGGTTTAGAAGACAGCATGAACATCTTAGAGTCACTGAGCTGGGGTAAGATACTCCATGGGGACAAATAATTGGGAGTTCATCACTTGGCTTAATGTCTAGAAGTAGCCAGGTCCCAAAAAATTAAAGAACAGGATCCTCTGAGACTAGGTAGGTTAGGGTAGTTGGGAACGTAGCAGATAAAAGAAAGAATTTGTAATTTCAAAAAACATGGAACAAATTATGACGCCGAAGGTTGATTGGCTGAAGACCCACAGTAGAGGTTCCATGGGTGGATGGCCTTCTCATATTTTACCTACAGCCTTCAGGTATCCCAAGGAGTGTGTATTGATAGTTGAAATCCTGGAGGTATTTGGTCAAGTAAAAGTAAAACTTCATTTTAATTGTTAAATTGGATGGATTTCGATGAAGCTTGGTAGACAGATTTGGTGTGTAACAAAGATTAATTGATTTGATTTTGCTAAGGATCTGGAGGTGGATTCGAAAATAATTAGTTTTAAAGTGATTCTTCACCATTGAAAGATCAGGGTGACATGATGGTTCTGTTGTGGTTGTATTGTGAGAAGAAACTTGAGTGGGTATGATTTTTCATTGAGATTCGATGTCCATTCAGTCTGCTTGTGGAAAATGGCAGGCTATCGTGGGCCTGTATGCAGAGCGTGTATGGGATAGGTTCTAAAATAACGTGTTTGCGTCTATATATTCATTACGTCTATATATTACAATGAACAGTAAAAATGTTAAAGGCATTAAAAAAAGTTTTAAAACATGTATTTATTTATATCCACTCAGATTTAGCATCAGAATTGCATTAATCTTGTGAAGGAATCATCGAGATCGGATAATGCTTTCAAGAAATATCGTTTATTACACAAGAGCTGTATATTATATTACATATGCAGATTCAAAAAGTTATCGGAATGCCATGATTGAGAAGGATTATATGCTAGGGAACAATGTGCTGGTTGAGATAGAGAAGGCAAGTTATCACTGGCATCCTGAACAATAGACAAGATGCCACTGACTTCAAACAGCAAGATGATTAATAGATGACTGGAGGGGTTTTAAGTTCTGTTCGCATGGGTGAGAAGTCAGAGTAAATTGGATTTTGGTTTGAGTCTGAGTACGAATCCAGTCTGTTGGTGTGTTGCAAAAGGCATGACTCATTTTGCTAACCTTGAAAGGATGACAGGCTGAGTCAACCCACTGGGTGTTATCTCAACGGCATGACCGGGACAAAAAAAATTATTTTTATTGGTTGAAACTGAAATTGTGTACGTAATTTGTGAACGGGGGAAATTTTATGTGACATGATAAGAAATTATGATGTTATTCTTGTAAATTTCTGCACGTTTTGTGGGACTTGAAGGATGACAGGTGGGTTCAATCTAATTGGGGTTCGTGATGCCACGCCTAGAAGAGCAGTGATTGGTCCAGGATTTGATTGACACAAGGACTGGTTAGATGGGACTATGGGATTGGTGAAGCAGGCACGGATGAAGTCAGAGCTGCGTAGAAAAGAATTGGGGTGGCGGACATCTCCCTTCTCGCCCTTATCGTTTTGGAACTGGTGGTGAACTGTCGTGTGCCGACATTTTCTCCTATATCTTGGGCCCGGACTTTGTTGGTGAACGGTCGCTGGAAAGGTCTCTCTCAGCATCGACATTTTATCTCTCAGCATCGACATTTTATCTCTCAGCATCGACATTTTATCTCTCAGCATCGACATTTTATCTCTCAGCATCGACATTTTATCTCTCTCAGTGTCAACATCTTTTGGGTCCGGACTTTGTTGGTGTACGGTCGCTATTGCTCTTGCGCAAGGAAGCTTCATCGCAAACTGTCATGTTCCGACATCTTGCTAGTGGTTATGAGGAAGCGGACCTGCGGACGGAGAGCTGCAGTTTCCATGCAGAGATTGTGAGGGCAAGCATGGCTGGAGGAGCGAGCAGTGTAGTGAAACGTAGGAACTCTAAGTCATGTCATAACCCAGGTGTAGTAACATTTCTTGCCCACTGAAGTGCTCTTATAAATATCCTTCCACTGAAAGCGATGGGCAGACCTGTGACCATTACGTGCTTACTTAGGATGGTGAGGAAATCATATTTGCAAGAGGCTTGCTTAATTGTACCGGATATTATATATACTTCTGATGCCTATTAGTGTACATGAATGATGGCTATTATGTGTTCTTCCTTAAATGCTGTTTGAGATGAACAAGCTTCTGCAACTACCTAGTTTCAGTGGGAATCCTCAAGCTGATGACGTCGCGAGCCAGCTTACACATTGGTTATGTTTGCTCGAAAGTTACATGGAGACATATTCTGACATCACGGATGCGCAGAAACTTTCTGTTCCCAACTGTCAAGTGACTAACACCATCCACGACTACATCTCTCATTGTCCCACATATGCGACATCGGTGCCGGCACTTCGGAGTATCTACATCAAGCCTCGAAGCATGGTCTATACCCGATACAAGCTTGCTACTCGGAGGCAAGACCCCTCGGAATCGTTTGAGCAATTCCTTCAAGAACTACGTCGGCTGGGAAAGGAATGTGCACATAAGGTTCGAACTCATGAACAAATGTGTGACGATCTTATGCGGGACTCCTTTGTGTCCGGGCTTCATGCACCTTCGATCCGTCAACGTTTGCTTGAGAAACCCACCCTGACCCTACAAGAGGCGTATGATCAGGCGTGAGTACTACAGTTGGCACAGGCTCAATCAGAGTCGTATGGACGACCTTATGTAACTGTCGGACTCACTGGGGAGAAACGTCCGGAGATTTCCTCTACCATGGAGCATGAGGTTGCTGATACCCCTATGGCGCCGAGACAGCCAGAAGTCCTCGGAGCCAAAGGTACGAGTCTGGCAGTGACCGCCTCTCTCAGAGGCAATACTAAGTGCTATTTTTGTTGTAATCGGAGACACCCTCGAGCCACATGTCCAGAACGGGACGCGACGTGCCACACGCATGCCAGGAAAGGTCATTTGCGAAGGTTTGCAGTGCCTCGAGAGGGCAGCGTTCGACTCTGGCTGGGATCACCGTGACGCGCGAGGCCTGACCAGAGCCTATAGAAGTCCCGGCACTGTACGGACCGCATGGTTTGGCGAGTGCCGTGGTACCAGTGCTGGTCAAAGGTCAGTCTGCTAACGATCTTGTGGACACATGGTCGACAGAGAGCTACGTCAACATGGCCCTTGTAAGATGGCACGGATGGCCAGTTTTGGGGACCTTGCAAATAATTTTCAGTGCTTCGCAGTCGCCCTGGATGCGCACCAAAGGGGAATGCCATGTCAAGTTAGTGGTTATCTGATTTTAACTACTTCTAATGTTCTAATGTTCTAATGATCTAATGTTGTAAAACATGTGCACGATGTATGCGGATGTCTATTTGATGATTTTGTCTGCTCTATGTGCCGACGTACTGTTGGGACATGATTTTCTTCATTGGCATGGACGTCTGGAGATGACGTTTAATGGGGAAACTACACTCTCTGTGTGTGCTTTGACCGGAATGTCTATAGAGCCGCTGTCACTATTCCAGAGGCTAACTTCCGACTGCACTCCGGTCGCGATGAAGTCGTGACGACACTCACGGGCCGACGAGCAATTCATCGCCGAGGATACGAGTCGGCTTTTAAAGGAGGGGATTTATCGAACCGAGCCGAACACCCTGGCGGGCTCAAGTATTGGTGGTCCAAACTGAGAATCATCGTAAGCGTATGGTAATCGATTATTCACAAACTATAAATAGATTCACGCAGCTGGATGCCTACCCGCTTCCCGGCCTAGACTCGCTAGTTCGACAGGTTCCTCAATACGCTTCCTCAATACGCTCAATACGCTGTCCTCAGACAGACAAAAAAAACAAAAAACAGCGGTGTATACATACATAAATGCCGTCAATCTTCAACTGCAGAGGTTAATTTAATACGAGAAGCATCCTTCATTTCTCTCACCTTTTAAACCAGTCGAACATGCATGTATTGAACTCGTATGAACCCTGGATGTATGTATCTCAGAATGTCTGGTAGTAAACAGGATGTTTATTCCTTGTGGGGGGTGGGGTGGGGGGGGGGGGGGATTTTGGTTAAAAAACATCTGCACATTTTGAAAATTGTATTTTCTGTTTCATTGCAACCTTGTTTTTAATTTTCACTTTTTCCTTTCAAGATTATCGTTCTCACATTGAATGGCCTTTCATTATAAATTACTCGCATTTTATGGAAAGCAAGAATGATGGTTGAGCGAATTTCCTGCATTCTGAAACCGAATATTAATGGATTAACCAGAGCCGGTGTGAATGCACTTACAAGAACCAAGATAAAATCAAATGTGGGAATTCGTAAAAATCGTTTCAGCACAATTATGACAAGAAGTGAAATGAACTGCGCTAAAGATGCAAACAATTGTGTAAAACATGTGTGCAACGCTTTTTTGTTTGCCTCTGTGGAGGACTTGCGACATTTACGAACAATACACCATGTAGAGTACAGTGCTGTAAAACCGGTTAATATAAACACAACGTAAAGAAAGACTAGAGAATAAATACGTGAAAGATTAACATTTCCACAAGCTGATCTTGCAACGGGTGCATAAATACAGACAACATCATGAACTACCACGGAGTTGTTGCAGTACACCATATATGTTGGTACCACCGTGAAGCTTACACTCAACAACAACCCGATTGTTAAAACGACAATAGCAAGTTTCACAGCACCACCTTTGTTCACCATCAGAGCCATGTAACTGTACGGCCAGAAAATAGCCCAATGTCGGTCAACGTACATTAACCACGTGGTGAGAAACTGCCCAAACAATGTACAATGTATATGAAACAACTGAACCAAACATTCATTAAACGATATTATTTTACGTCTTGCAATTATTCTACTAAAATAGGATGATATCGTCACGACTCCAAATAAAGTGTCAGCGAGCGATGATACAGCAATGTACATGAGCATGGGTGAATTGAATCCACGATAAAAACAAGCCGCCATGATTGCTGCGTTGGGAGGGATTGAAATACACATGATAAACGTGAAAACCCACATGATGACTCGGCCGCCGTAAACCAAAGGAATGTCCGACACATCCAGTGTGACCGTGAGAGGCAAAGATCCCACAACAGTTTCGTTCATGTCTCCTGTAAAAACACAATGAAAATTGTAATAACTTGTGTTACCTCAACTTCATAAATATTAATGATGAACATAATGAAACATTCACCTTCCAAAACATCCGTTCATTTGTCACAATTTAAAATGATAACCATCTTCATGGTGTTAAAAAAAAAAAAAGGGCGACTATTTGAGCAGGCTGATATTCTGTCGTTACCTCCTCCACCGAAGGTGGATGGAGGTTATGTTTTCACCACTCTCTGTTTGTTACTTGCTAAATCAAAGATTTTTCAAGTATATTGGTCGGTTGCATGAGTTATTCTATCTGTGTGTTTGTTTGTCACCCACAGGTCACAATTCTAAACCAATCGTCATAAAACTTCACCAAGTTGTAGAGGTCGGAACAGCTGAGAAGCCCATTGAATTTGAGGTCAAAGGTCATTTGGAGGTCGAATTTCTAAAATCGCCATTTTAAATCCGATTGACTTGAAAATTGAACACCATTTGTATATTGAGTCACTAAATAGGACAACCAACTATTTTTGAAGTCAAAAGGTCAAAGGTCAACTCAAGATAAAAACTTCCAAAATTATCCATCTGAAAAACTTAATTTTCATCCGATTGACTTGAGAATAGAACAGCATTTGCAAGGTGCCTCATTGAATTGGGAAACCAACGTTTTTGAGGTCAAAAGGTCAACTCAAGGTCAAACTTCCAAAATCATCAATTTTCATCTAAAAAATCATCACTTTTCAGCCTATTGACCCAAGCTTTGATCAAGGTTGTCAATTTTAATCTTGATGAAATGGACAATTTGATGGCTCAATGGCAACCATTTTTTGGGGGGGAGGGGTGAATTTTGCAAGTATCGTATTCTGCCTGATGGCTTCTTGTTACTTGCAAAATCGAAGATTTTTCAAGTATATTGGACGGTTGCATTTGTTTTTACTTGGCAAAAAAATTTTTTTGGACAAGTATGTTGAGCACTCCGGTTTGTGTGTTTGTTTGTCTGTCCTCTCACTTATACTTGCCTACAGGTCACAATTTCAAACCGATCTTCATGAAACTTCATCAAATGGTAGAGTTTGTGGTCCGACAAAAACCTATTTATTTTTGAGGTCAAAACGTCAAAAGGTCAACATAGGCCAAAGGTTAACCACCTTTTACAAATTTCTAAAATCCTCAATTTTCATTCGATTGACTTGAAATTTGAATCAGCTTTTCATAGAATCCAACTGAATTCAACCATCAACTAACTATTTTTGAGATCAACATAGGCCAGAAGGTCAACATAGGCCAAAAGGTCAACAACGTTTTCGAAATCCTAACATCCTCAATTTTCATCCGATTGACTTGAAATTTGAATAGGATTTTAATTTCAGTGAACTTAATTCAACCACCAACTATTTTTGAGAACATAAGTCACAAGGTCAACATAGGCCAAAGGTCAGCCACTTTTTTTTATTTTTTAAATCGTCATTTTTCATCTGATTGACTTGAAATTTGCATAGGATTTTCATATCAGCGAACTGAATTCAACCACCCACTATTTTTGAGATCAGCATAGGCAAAAAGGTCAACATAGGCCAAAGGTCAACAACCATTTCAAATTGCAAAAATCCTCAATTTTCATCAGTTTTACTTGAAATTTGAATAGGATTTGCATAACAGCTTACCGAAACCAACCAACAACTATTCTTGAGGTCAACATAGTCCAAAAGGTCAACATCGGCCAATTTTCTAAAATTGTGAATTTTCATCCGATTAACTTAAAATTTGAAGACGATTTGCATATCAGGTCACATAATTAAACCACCAATTATTTGTGTGGTAAAAAGGATGCTCTGCAGAGTGCCATTCTACTTTGTTCGCTTTTGCCGAGTGTCGCTCTGAGTGATTTTTATTTTATTCTGTTTGTCCATCAAGTCTTTGTCATCAAGTGTTTGTCTATTTGTCAATTGTATCAAGTCTGTTTGTTTGTCACTGGCCTACAGGTCACATTTCTAAACCGATCGTCATGAAACTTCATCAAGTTGTAGAGGTCGTCAAAATTGAGAAACCTATTGATTTGGAGGTCAGAGGTCAAAGGTTATCTGGAGATCAAATTTTTAAAAATCACCTTTTTTAATCCGATGAACTTGAGAATTGAGTAGCATTTGTATATTGAGTCACTGAATAGGGAAACCAACTATTTTTGAGGTCAAAAGGTCAAAGGTCAACTCTAAGTCAAACTTCTAAAATCATAAATTTTTATCTGAAAATTGGCCCTTATTATCCGATTGACTTGGAAATTAAATAGCAATTGTATAGTGCCTCATTGAATTGGCACACCACATTTTTAAGGTCAAAGGTCAACTTTAGGTCAAACTTCCAAAATCATCAATTTTCATTTGAAAAACCATCAATTTTCATCTGATTGACTTAATAATTGAACAGTATTTGCACATTGTGTCACTAATTAGGGAAACCAACTAGTTTTGAGGTCGAAAGGTCAACTTAAGGTCAAACTTCTAAAATCTTCAATTTTCATCTGAAAAATCGTCACTTTGATCAAGATCGTCAATTTTAATCTTGATGAAATGGACCTTTTGCTGGATCAAAGGCAACCTTATTTTTTTGGGGGAGGGGGGGGGATGGGGGGACTTTGCAAGGATTGTGCTCTGCATGGCGTCATCTTGTTTGTTTGTCTGTGAACAAGTTATCTGAAAAAGTTGTGGACAGATTCAAATCAAAATTTGGCAGAGAGGTAGTTTATGTGACAAGGATGAAATTATTCGAATTTGGCGAAGATCCAATCCGGATCCGGCTAGTATAATTTTTTAAATGATTCTTCACCATTGGGAGATGTGGCAAAAACAGACATATAGCACGATATCTCAAAAATGTATGGACAGATTTGGACGAAACTTGGTGGACAGGTTGTGTGTGTGACAAGGACAATCGATTATATTTTGGTGAAGATCTGAGTATGGATTCAGATAAAATAATTATTTAATTTTTTAAGTCATTCTTCACATTCATTCATTCATTCATTTCGGTTTATTGAAATAATTAAACAAGGCAGATTCGCGTCGCGGGGGTTCCGCCGCGTGGTCGCCTGCGTTTGAGCGTCGAGCGACCCGCGCGGTCCTCCCCGCTGCTCCATGGGCCGTCGGGGAAGGACGACGTGCACGACGGGTGCGTCGCCCTCACCTCGACGGTGAGGATGACTGAAATTTGTCAAGTTAACAAGAATAAAAGTATTTCATAAAACGTACAAATGTATATTAAAATAATAATAATCATATAAAATTACATGAATCAAAATATCAAAATAAGGCCACAGGTCCACAATAAGATCACCATTGAAAGAGATATATATATTTTTTGGTATACAAGATCGAGGCTCGTGAATGAGCTAACATTAATCAAACAAAAAGTCAAACCGACACAGAAAACACAAAATAAAGGGAGCGGTAGACAAGATGGGGAGAGAGTGGGAAGGACACAAACACAACATTTGAGAGCAGGGACATTGAGAGAACAGTGGGAGGGAGAGGGCTTGGGGGGAGGTGGGAGAGGTGTAAAACATATGGACACTGCAAGGACTTCCAGGAAAGAAGTTGGAATTTCAAAAAAGTGGATCTGGAGTGAATTAGCGGGGGTAGAAAAGATCAAGGTTTTGGATAGGGGAAGATAAGAGATGGTGTTGAACAGCTGTTTTGAAGACCTGGAGGGAGGAGTGGGATTGAAGGGAGTGAGGGAGTTTGTTCCAGAGGCGGGAGAAAAGGGGAATGAAAAAGTGAAGGTGAGTAGACAGCCCAGATTGTGGCAGTTTAACTATAAGGGGGTTGCTGGCAGATCTTGTGCGACCTGAAGGAATATTTGGGGGACAGAGCACAGAGAGAGCTGGAGGAGTAAGGCCGGAGAGGAGTCGGTAGAAGACAGAAAGACCACCTGCCTGCGGTGAGTGAGTGAAAGGCCCTCAGAGTTAGCTTCATCGCAGGAGATTCCAATGATTCTGAAAGCTTTGGTTCAACAGCGTGAAGCCGAGCTAGATGTGAGGTAGGAGCACCGGCCCAGAGGGGGGTACTGTATTCCATTGAGCTGTGGATGAAAGCCTTGTATGTGGTGAGGAGCTCATGTGTGCCAAGAGAGGACGTCGCACGATGGAGGATGCCCAGTCGGCGACTGGCTTTGGAGGCCAGCTTGGAAATGTGGTTTTCCCAAGGAAGATCATGGCAGATAGTGAGACCCAAAAGCATGAGCGACATAACTTCTTGGAGAGGATTGTTGAGAAAGTAGATGGGATGGTTTTCCAGTCGGTCTTTTCGGAGAGATATCGTAAGAGTGTGAGATTTGTCAGGATTAAAAGACATGTTCCACTTGTTTGACCAGTCTGTGATTTTGTCCAGGTCTGCAGAGAGTGAGGAGGCTGCAGACTGCCGATCTGAGGGACGAGGAATGGAGCGGCAGAGAGTGGAGTCATCAGCAAAGAGGTAGAGAGGATTTTCCAGAGAGTCAGAGAGATCATTGATGAAGACCAGAAAAAGCACAGGGCCCAGACCACTGCCTTGGGGGAACTCCAGCCTGAACAGGAAGGGGAGATGAGAGAAATCCATTCAGGGCCACACGTTGACTTTGATCAGAGAGGAAGTCCGCAAGCCATGCGTGGAAATTTCCATGGATACCATAGGAGGAGAGTTTGGTGAGCAGAGCTGGGTGCCAGACCATATCGAAGGCATGTGATATGTCAAGGGAGACAGCTCTAATTTCCTGTTTGGTATCGAGGACCTCCATCCATTGTTGAGACAGCAGAAGCAGCATGTCCAGAGTAGAATGACCTGGTCTGAATCCAAATTGATGATCGGAGATCAAGCCATTGGAGAAGAGGAAGGATTTGATATCCGAAGCAATGATGGATTCCATGACTTTGCTGATAATTGGGAGCAAACTGATTGGTCTGTAGTTGCAAGGATCTGTTTTTGCACCTTTTTTGTGCACATTCAGGAATGTTTTCTGATTTCCAAGATGCTGGCAGATGACCTTCAGCAAAAGAGAGGGTGAAAAGAACAGATAGAGGGTGAGATAGAGCGGCAGAGCAGAATTTTAGGACCCGTGGGCTGATGCAGCCTGGTCCAGTTGCAGAATCAGAGTTGAGGGTTGACAAAAACATCTCCAGCTTGTCAGGAGAGAAGGCCACAGAGTCCATGAGCAGTTGAGTTCGACTGGGTAAGGTGGGAACAGAAAGAGATGGGTTTGGGACACAAGATTTTGATACGAACACAGAGAGGAGGCATTCGGCTTTGTCACGTACGTTGTCAACTGTGTAGCCATTTGAGGTAAGGATGGGGATGGAGGGGGAACAAACACCAGAAACAGATTTGACCAGATGCCACCAGGATTTATAGGAGGGAGACAGGTTTGAGAGTTCAGTCTTGAGATTAGAGAGATCGTTTTTCCTGGCTCTCCTGAGGGTGGGCACACACTTGTTCTGAGATTTGTGGAAAAAAGTGGAGATTGCCCTCAGTTGGAGTTGCCTTCCAGGAGGCGAAGGCAAGTTGTTTCAGGGCAACTGCCTCACCACAAGATTCAGTGTACCATGGATGGGAGGAAGGGTATGTCAACTGAAGACGAGATGGGATAAATCTGTGCATGAGAGAGAGCAGTTTACTTTGGAAGAATTCCCAGCAAGAGTTGATGTCACATGCAGTGGAGATGGGAGACCAGTCCAGATGATTGATGGCTACTTGAAGATCATGCCAGGCGGCCTGAGTGAAATGCCAGTCTTGTCGACGCTGAGGAGGCTCTCTGAGAATGGCCAGAGAGATATCCACTTCAACAAGCACATGATCAGAATAACCGATTGGAACAGAAGAAGAGCAGCAGACATTTGCATGGAGTTTGTCATAACCATGTCTAGAAGAGAAGATGCTCCATTGACTGACATCCGGGTCGGGAAATTGACAGATTGTGTCAGTCCCAATGAGTCAGAGAAGTCCTTTGCTGAGGTGCCATGGCTGGTGAGAGAGGGACCCACACACAGCCAGCTGGCATGATGACAGTTGAAGTTGCCACATATGAGTAAGAGAGAGTTTGGATGAGTGGATAGAGGTTGGACCATGTTGTCAGACAGCGAAATGTAAATGGAGTCATCACTGTTTTGAGGACGGTACAGAACACATATGAACAAAAGGTGGGAGCGGAGAGGACGCCGTAGCCCAGAGGTACTCCTGGGGATTGGGTGGAGAGAGGGCAGTGCAAGGAGAGTGAGGGAGAGAGTTTTTGATAAAGATAGCAACCCCACCACCAGGACGAGGCTCAGGTCTATCATACCGAAGGAGGTAGTAACCAGTAAGAGATATTAAGGAATCAGAGACATCTTGAAGGAGGAAAGTCTGTTAAGCAGATCAAGTCTGGATTGTCAGAAGCAACCTGAATGGAGAGATCAATCAGGTTTGAGCGAAGGCCCCGGATGTTTGAGGTCCATACCATTAATGAGGAGAGAGGGGGAGCATCGGGTGCAGGCCAGGGGAGGAGAGGGGTCGGGTCAGATGAAGGATGAGAGGTGGAGGTAGGCAGAGCAGTTGACAGTGTGTCAGAGATTACAGAAGAGTTACAAGAAAGGGAAGGATGGGGACGACGAAATGTTTGATGGTGATGGGAAGAGGCACAGTGAGGGGTTGTTTTAGGGGGGGGGGGGGCAGCGGAAAATCGAAGGTTGGGGGAGGTGGAGGTATGAGATAGAAGGGAGACGAAGTGGGGAGGAGGCAGCTTTGAGGAAGAGGGGGGAAGGGTGGAGAATTGGAGAGGGGTGGTAGGGGGGGAGATTTGAAGGGGAGGGGCAAGGGGGGAGTTTAGGAGGGGAAATGTAGGGGTCAAGGAAATGAGGGGCAAGGGGGGAGATTTGGAGGGGAGGGGTGAGGGGGGAGTTTAGAGAGTGGATGATTTATGAAAAACGAACATTTATAACAAATTGGGTTTATTGTGATTTTCAAGTTAGAGATCCATTTAAGAATGATAGAGGAGGGGTGGAATGGATGTGAATTTAGAGCATGTAGTGAGGAAGAATTATAAGAGATTGAAATTTTTTTTGAAGAGGAATGAGTTGAGGAGGAAATTGAAAACAGCCTTTTAAATAGGAAGAAAAACAGCGTGTTGTAATATACCACGGAATAAAACACTGCAAGGGAAAGTTTAAACATATTTAAACAGAACCGTGAAGAACAATCTTATATTCACAAAATACCAACGGGGAGAGGGCCGAGAGGGACAACCACGAGTCACGTGAACAGGGCAAAAGGTAGAAGGCGAGGAGATAATGGGGGCGGGGTGAGACGGCGCACGTGGACAGAAGCACACGATGAGACATCACACGTGGAGAAAGGGAAATAATTTATTTTTTATTTTTTTACGTTAGACAAAGAGTCAATGTTCGGGGAAGTTCGGGGGAGAAAGGAAAAATCTAAGAACCAAGCAAAACCGCGAAGGAAGGAACTAAAGTGAACAAACTTCGACTGGGGAAGCCTCAGGCTACAAGGCGACAAAGCCGCCCATGCGGATCAAACAGAAAACGATTAAATTATTACGAGTTACAGGAAATTCAAACCAAAATGAACTGGAAACTAACGCATAGATGATAAAATAACGAGTGGAAATTTGACAATCACACGAATGGAAGAATAACAACTTTTGATGCCCGGAGAGAACAAAAGTCGCCACCTCGATCGAGAAACCGGAAGTGGAAGTCAAAGCGATATATAACATGTTATATATATACGTGTATATATATATATATATATATATATATATATATATATATATATATATATATATATATATATATATATATATATATATATATATATATACAGTGGAACCTTGACTTACGAGTTTAATCCGTTCCGTGACCGAGCTCGTAACTCAAATTGCTCGTATCTCAAATCAAATTTCCCCATTGAAATGCATTGAAATGCTATTAATCCGTTCCAGCCCGCCAAAAACCACACCAATTTTTTTTAAAATATACAGTATATATAAAAATATCTCGCGCTTTATATTTCACCTGTATGCCAGCATACAAGCTGGCAGGATGGCCTGGACTGGAGGTACGCACACTTGACTCTAAAGTCTAAACTGTCCAGCCTGGGTTTGAATCCCGACCCAGCTATAACCTGTCATGGGTGAATCACAGGCAGGGTGATTCATCAATGTGTGTACCGCTAAACTGGGCGCCCCATTTGCGTCCCATTAGTTGTTGGATGTTAAGGATCTCACCGTGTTTTCCACAAAGAGAAGGCGAGCTATCGCCGGCACTCTGAACAAGTTGACGGCAGAGATACTGTACGTGCACGGCAAGATAACCACGTGTCGCACGATCTCTTGTCATGGTCCACAAGATTATCACAGAGAGGTGCAGCTTCCAGCGTTTCGAGATATGATCCAGACCTAACTTTTGAGACCAGTCCCAGCCTTCTAGGCCCCGTGGTTGGTTCAGACGGACCCGACAAAGGACGTGTTGGATTTTACCGCGAGCCGATTCGAGCACCGACGTGCCGGCGAACAAAACCAGTCATATCTTTTGAACGCGTGGCTCGATATTTACAAAATAAACTTTTTCTTGAAGGGCTGAACCGTGCGCTCAAAACGATACCGAGTTTGACCCTGAGAGAGCCGTTTTGCGTAAACTCAAAATAACCGAAATGCGAAAACTAAAATGCAGCGCTATATTACGACAGAGATACTGTACGTGCACGGGCAAGATAACCACGTGTCGCACGATCTCTTGTCATGGTCCACAAGATTATCACAGAGAGGTGCAGCTTCCAGCGTTTCGAGATATGATCCAGACCTAACTTTTGAGACCAGTCCCAGCCTTCTAGGCCCCGTGGTTGGTTCAGACGGACCCGACAAAGGACGTGTTGGATTTTACCGCGAGCCGATTCGAGCACCGACGTGCCGGCGAACAAAACCAGTCATATCTTTTGAACGCGTGGCTCGATTTTTACAAAATAAACTTTTTCTTGAAGGTCTGAACCGTGCGCTCAAAACGATACCGAGTTTGACCCTGAGAGAGCCGTTTTGCGCCGGAGATACTGTACGTGCACGGCAAGATAACCACGTGACCGGGTGGCGAAAGCTCGTAACTCGGATCTCGGCTCGCATCTCAAAGCAATAAACTGCCAGAGTGACGGCTCGTATCTCGAAAAACTCGTAAGTTGGGGCACTCGTAAGTCGAGGTTCCACTGTATATATATATTTGGACAATTAATGACTAAACTTGGGGGATGAGTTGGTTAGGTGACAAGAACAAGCCGATTAAATTTTGGTTCAGGTCTGAATCCAGATCCGGCCTATCAGTGGGATACAAAACATAAACTGTTCAGCCTGGCGGAGGTGTGCGCTCTACAGAGTGCCGTTCTAGTTTCTAATGCTATACCCTTCTCTCTTGCAGGTCATGGTGATGGTGGGATGCCTTTTCTAAAAAGTAGTCAGTAGGATCCAATATCAACTATGGTGTTCACAGTGGAACAAAAAGTGAAAATCGTGACTTTGTGGTTTGAGACAAAATCCTACATGTAGTTGCGCCGATGATACTGTCAGTATTACAATGCTCACACTCGTAATGGACCTTCCAATGGCAGCATTCAGTGTTCTTGGAGCACTTCGAAGCACATGGAAGCATGACTAATCAAAATAAACGCAACAGTGGCCGCCCAACAAGTGTTACAAAGGACCAAGGGAACATTGATCTTGTGGGCGATTCTGCTATAAAAATTCCGAAGAAATTCCACAGTTGGCATTCCTGAGAACTGGTGATCTCAGCCTCATCTGTGTGTTGCATTCTCACTTCTGAACTCAAGCTCTACCCCCACATCATATCTATAAGGCATAAAGTAACGCTGAAAGACATGGCAAGCCGAGTAACAATGTGTGATTGGTTCAGTTACCGAATGGAAAGGTACCCAAATTGGATCAACTCCTTGTGGTTCAGTGATGAAGCACACTTCCACTTGAATGGGGCTATCAACAATCACAACATCTTCTGGGGAGCTCATCCTCCTAAGGAGGTGCCTGAGATGTCTCTGATGGACCCCAAGTATACTTGTTTCTGTGCGTTGAATGCCAGATGGGGGTATACCAGGACCGTATTGGTTCGAGAACGCCAATTGTAAGTAAGATGTTGACAGTCAATGATGAGTGGTACCGCAAGGTCTTACGCCAATTCCACGCTGATCTCTGTATATTGAGGATATACGCTGTTTGTTGAGTAAACCCTGAGACGTGACATTGGAATTTGAAATTAAAATTAATCAAAATATAGATCAATTACTGCACTGTAGTCCCAGGAAGTAAGCCGAATATAACAACACACACGAACACACACACCACGTGTACATATACATATAATATATATTTATATAAACACATACATCGAGATGTTGTGGGGGGATTTGAAACGAGCTGTGCATGCAAGAAACCCCTCAAACATCACACAGCTGAAATAATTCTGCATGGAGGAGTGGGCAAAAAGTTCTCCCAGTCGACGTCAGAGACTGCTAGACAGTTTTAAGAAACGCCTACTTGAGGTTGTTTCTGCCAAAGGGGGAAATACCACCTATTGGAGCCAAGGGTGTACTTACTTTTTCACATGCGAAATTTGCATTTATGTTTATTTAAATTATACAATGGACGACAAAATGTAAATGTTTCATGATATTTGTTATATTATATCACCTTTATTTATCCATATTGTTGAAATGAAGATCAAATAGCTGTATGTTGAAATATATTGAAAAAGTCAAAACTTTACATGGGGTGTACTTACTTTTTCACGTGACTGTATATATACACACATATACAAATACATTATGTACTTGCAAATGGTTGTAAAAGCTATTTTATTTGAAGTTATAATCTACCCCCGTTAATCCACCCCAAACCCACCTCCTTCAAATTCCGATTTCTTTCCTGAAATCCCCTGTAGTGTCCATTTGTTTTATCCCATGTACCCTAGCCCCAACCCTCTCTCTTCCACATATCTAATGATGTCCTTGTTCCCTGCTGTTGTGCTTCCCTCTGTCCGCCTCTTGTCTTCTGCTCCCTTTATGATATATTCTATGTGTTCGCTAATTTATAAGCAATTTATTGATTCCCCAACTGTTCGGATGATCAGCTGGGCACCATTTTTAATCGACGTTTCGATCCTTTCAGCCAAGAACCCTTTCAAATGGCGGATCTACAACCCTGGCCACAGGTCCACATCAGTAGCTTGCTAGACATCAATGGATCCAAAACCTTAAGGTTGTGTCCAGAAAGTCACTCAACACAGCAATGCAATATCCTCATTCAGTCTTATTTAATTACTACTTTTATAGTATTACCACATACGAGTAAATTTAATCATACATCAGTTTATATGATGATGTGTTGAGCAATAAACACTTTTGTAGTGTTTGGTCTGTTTTATGTACATTTATCTCATCATGCAGGAATCTCAAGTTCAAATCCCAGATATTTGTATTGATTTGTCCTTTGTTTACTTTGGTAATTTCATGTTGAATCATATGCTGATGTAACCCAAAGGCATTGTCCTGCATATAATGATTGGTAAAAGTAAAAAAAATCATTTTGATTGAATTGAAAATTTGTTGGGATGGTTCGCAACTCCAAAAGTAAGCAAACATGGTCAGGTTTATCCAAGAACAACAAAATTTAACACTATTTCCATATAAAAACGAATGTGTAAGTTGAAGTATAACATCAGGCATCCTTTCATATTTTTTCATGATGAAGAAATATTGGTTCTTTAACTTGCCATGTATCCTTTTTGACAGGATCACAACTCTTATCCTACTGCTGGGGTGATGGGGGTTTGCTTTGTGTTCAAACAACAAGTTGGGAGCTTTCAAAAGGGGAATTTGATATTTTCCATAAAAAAGAGCAGAGAAGAGACTGAGTTGGGCTGGATGTTCAACTGTGCATAACAGTCTGGCAAGGTGTAAGAGACATGTCCAATTCACCCAGTGCACTGAAAGAAACGAGCCAAAGTGAAGGTGTGTGTGCTGTCTCAAGTCACCCACGAGATAAGCCAAGCACCTGGGAGCGAGCCCAGCGAGGGGTGCGAGGGTGGCCTGCAAAAGGCGCCATGTCTGTGTTCTGGCCCGCGTGTGCTACGGTACCAAGAGAGAGCAGTGTGAGCAAGCATCCATGGCTGTTAGCTAAAAAACGACCAGATTAAAAAGAGCACAAGTGCGAAAAAAAAAACGAATAACTGGAGGTGCTGTGACAGCAGGTATTGTAGTAAGCCAGCATCTTTGCCTGCATCCCGAGCCAACTTATTATTTAAAAAAGCCTCACACCGCACCGCGGGGTTGACACAAGCGTCTGGCATTGGTACTCTGAACACCTGCCATGTGGCCGACTGAAAATACAGGCCCAGGTGGTGCACAATGCATTGAATCTGTGCGAGCAGATGTGGATCAAATAACATCGAAGTTCATGAGCAAGTGCGTCCAATGTAACCTGACAGTGTCTGCCACAAAGAACCTCAAAACCGTTCTTTTATTTGTTCCTGAACCATGCGTTTCAGTTTGAAATAAACAGTGGTCGTCAGTCTGATATAAATACCACATCCATGAAATAAACAGGTCGGGATTATGAAATAATTAAATTAATAAATAATTTAATATAATATACAGAAATAAATAAATTATGATTATGAAATAACCATGCATACAACACCAATAACCAATTTGGAGGTTACGAGAATTCAAATCGATGAAATACACAAATCTATCTGAAACAAGTAATGCTCTTACAATCGCATCGTTCTTAAATATGTACTCAGGTCGTAAAAACTTACCTGTGTATGTGTATGTGTACGATAGATTAGATTGAGTGGTCAGTGAAAACACATAGATCCGTTGCAAATACATGGCTGTTAGCCAAGGAACGTCCAGATTTAAAAAAGAGCACAAGTGCACATAACACCTCACAAATGGAAGCGCCGTGACAGCAGGTATTGAAGTAAACCAGCATCTTTGCCTGTATCCTGAGCCCACTTAGTATTTAAAAGAGCCTCACACAGGACCACGGGGTTGAGACAAGCGTCCAGCATTGGTAATCTGAACACCTGTCGCGCGGCTGACTGAACACACATGCCCAGGTGGTGCACAATGCATTGATTCTGTGCCACCAACAGGTGTGGATCAAATAACAGCGAAGTTCATGAGCAAGTGCGTCCAGTGTAACCTGATATACTGCTGGACACAAAGAGCCTCACAAACCGTTCTTTAATTTTTCCTGAACCATGCTTTTCAGTTTAAATAAACCGTCTGAGAAAATACCACCTCCATGAAATTAACAGGTCAGCATTATGAAATAAATATATAAATAATGTAATATAATATAATATAAAGAAATAAAGAAATTAAGATTATGAAATAACAATGCATACAATACCAATAACCAATTTGGAGGTTACGAGAATTCAAATAAATGAAATACACAAACCTATCTGAAACAAGTAATGCTCTTACAATCGCATCATTCTCAAATATGTACGCACATCATAAAACTTACCTGTGTATGTGTGTAAGATAGATTAAATTGAGTGAGTGAAAACACACGGATCTGTTGCAATGACACATACACAGGCTGTGCACAATTCCAGCATTCCGACGATAATACTTCGTGTCTTAGGATACACACATCACGTTTATCCATTTTACAATACAATATCATATTCTATCACGTGCACCCAATCTATCTAACTACTATGAGATCCATTCTACTTAATATACATAATCACTTACTTGTTCAGTATCCAGCAACTTCAGGTCGTCAGTGGTATGTTGTATTTGCTTCTCCGTTATATATACTCTCAGCACAATTCTAAAGAGAGACCTTTGGCCTGGGGGAGTCTTTGAGAGATTGGCCAAATTAGGACTTTCTGCTTGGATGGTTGATTGTTAAATAAAGTGGAAACATAAACACAACTTTTTTCAGACTCTCATCTAAACCAGTGGTATGTGATGCTTGGAACCCAGGTTCAAATTCCCTGCAATTGCTTTGAATATGTGTTCACCTGAACTGTCTTCAGTTCTCTCCACACTATATTGCTTGTGTTAGGGTTGGTCCCTGTCTTTAAAAGTTCCGGTGAGAAATCTGATCCTTCTATAAGCCTGTTAGGCTTCTGCCCATTATCAGTAAAATGTTTGAATGCTTGATAAAACAACAACTCATGGCTCAGCTGGAAACACAAGACCTCCTTCCTTACTGATGTCCAGTATGGCTTTTGTCTGTCCAGGCAAGGTCTGCTGGAGATGTTCTATCCCTAATCACTAAACATATGAATAGGACTTTGGATCATCATGGAAAAGCCAAGGTTGTTGCTCTCGACATCTCGAAGGCTTTTGACAAAGTGTGGTATGGTACACTGAATCTTGTGGTGAGACAGTTGCCCTGAAACAACTTGCTTTCGTCTCCTGGATGGCAAATCCAACTGAAGATAATCTCAGTTCTTTCCACAAATCTCGGAACAAGTGTGTGCCTACCCTCAGAAGAGCCAGCAAACAATATCTATCCACTCTCAAGACTGAACTCTCACACCTGATTCTCTCCTCAATATCCTGGTGGCATCTGGTCAAATTTGTTTCTGGTGTTTGTTCCCCTTCCATCCCCTCCCTTACCTCAAACGGCTCCACAGCGGACACTGCACATGAAAAAGCCTAATGCCTCAACTCTGTGTTTGCCTCAAAATATTGTGTCCCAAACCCATCGCTCCCTGTCCCCACTTTACCCAGTAGTACCCAGCTGCTCCTGGATTCTGTATTCTTCTCTCCTGACAAGGTGAAGTGGCTGTAAAACCTCGACTCCGATTCTGCAACCAGACGAGACGGCATCAGCCCTACCTTTAACATCCTGGTGATGGCTTAACGGTTCGGGTGCTGGCTTGGGATCCGAGGGTCCTGAGTTCTGAATCCTGGTTGATCATTGAATTAACACTAGGGGGGTTGACTCAGCCTGTCATCCTTCAGAGGTTGGCAAATAACACCAGGAGGGTTCACTCAGCCTGTCATATTTCAGAGGTTGGCAAATTGAATACCAGCTCACTGCATCAGTGGCACAAACATGCTTCCAGAGGAATGATGCAACCAGCAGCCACAGGCTGCATATGAAAAACAACACCAACCCTCACTTTTGCTCAAGGTAATCTCCCATCTCCTTGGAAATCAGCCAATATTTCCACTTTACACAAAAATGGTGCAAAAACATATCCTTACAACTACAGACCAATCAGCCTGCTACCAATAATCAGCAAAGTCATGGAATCCATCATCGCTTCTGATATTAAATCCTTCCTCTTCTCCAATGGCTTGATCTCTGATCATCAATTTGGTTTCAGACCAGGCCATTCTTCTCTGGACATGCTGCTTCGGCTGTCTCAACAATGGACGGAGGTCCTCAACACCAGACAGGAAATCAGAGCTGTCTCGCTTGACATATCATGTGCCTTCGATACAGTCTGGCACCACGCTCTGCTCACGAAACTCTCCTCTTATGGTATCAATGGAAATCTCCATGCATGGCTGGTGTACCTTCTCTCCTGTCATAGTCAACGTGTGGCCCTGAATGTAATTCTCTAATCTCCTCTTCCTGTCCACGCCGGCGTTCCTCAAGGCAGTGTTTTGCGCCCTGTGCTTTTTATAAGAACCACAAAGAACCACGTTTTTGTAAGGTGGTTCCTCACCACAAAGAAAGCTTTCATCCACCGTTTGATGGAATACTGCTCTCCACTCTGGGCTGGTGCTCCTGCCTCACCTAGCTCGGCTTCACGCTGTTGAAACCAAGGCTTTCGGAATCAATGGTATCTCTCGCGATGAAGCTGATTCTGAGGGACTTTCACTCTCTAAACGCAGGCAGGCTGGTTGTCTTTCTGTCTTCTACCGACTCCTCTCAGGCCACGCTTCCCCTGCTCTGTCTGTGCTCTGTCCCCGTAATTAAGTCCCCCAAAGATCTGCCAGTCCCCCAAAGAATATTAGGAAGCCCTCTTTTGGTGAAATTGCCAAAATCAAGCTCACCTACACTCTTTGATCCCTTTTTTTTACACCTCCGGAAAACTCCCACACTCTCATCAATCCCACTCCTTCCCCCATGAAGAAGAAGGTCTTTCGAAGAAGAAGTGCTCGGAGTTGGACTGGACACGAGGCGGAGCGGACGCCATTTGGAAGAGCTGAGAGGACTCAGTCGTGATAGGGTGAGCCTGAGTGAGTATATCAAGACAAGATCAAGATCTAGAAGGAGGTATGTACGGTGCGATTCATATAATATATTGTTTAGTTATCGTCGATGAGGAATTTGGGGTCGGAATGGGTGGTCGGCCTGGGTGACTTGGTCTCGACTAGATGCTAGGCCGCACCTCATTTTGTCCAATAAAGTGGTTTTAATATATTTTTTGATGGTTCTCATGCTCATCATTAGATGCATAACGTTCGTAGCGAGGTGTGGATATATGGATTGACATCGGATGGTCTGAGATTCGGGATTTAGGAGCTTCGAAGTTTTTTCATTAGGAATATATGCGATTTGTTTTGGGGGGCCCTTAGAGCTAACGGAGGCTCGGATTTTAATTCTGATTCCGGATTTCGCAGTCGCTAGTACGTCTTAACACTCGACAGAAACTGGCCCCGCAAAATCTCCAGGATTTTCGGTAAAATTACTTCAGGGTAAATTTACATAGGAAAACCCCATGCTAAATTTTCGTTGCCGAAGGACTTTAATTTTTGCGAAATTCATCCTGACTTCGCCTCTAGGAGGATACAAGGGTATCTGTGGATAACGGGAACCTTTATTTGGCGAAATTCGGACTGATATTGACCGAGTTATTCAAAATATTAACTTATATCAAATAAATCTTTTGAGGTGAAAGCGCGATGACGTCACCACGTCACGCGGCACGAATGCGCACCTGTATCGTTGGAGGTATTGACTTATATAGGGTTGGTTTTCTAAGGCTTATATCAGAATATTAACTTATATCAAATGGGTCTTTTGAGGTGAAAGTGTGATGACGTCACTACGTCACGTGGCACGAATGCGCGCCTGTGTCGTTGGAGGTACTGACTTCTATAGGGAGGCCCCATCACCCTCCCCCATCACCCTCCCCCATCACCCTGCCATCACCCTCCCATCACCCTGCCATCACCCTCCCATCACCCTCCCATCACCCTCCCATCACCCTTTATTGGACCATTTGACTTCTATAGGGTTGGTTTTCTAAGGCTTATATCAGAATATTAACTTATATCAAATGTCTTTTAAGATGAAAGCGCGATGACGTCACCACGTCACGCGGCACGAATGATTCCATTGTGCACGCTTTCGTTTTATTTCCAAATTAAAATCTGTTTTCACTTTTGCCGTAAAAATGACATCAGTGCAACGAGTGTGGTATCTTATTTGGTGAAATTCGGTCGATTTGAAGTGGTGAAAATAAAATGCCATCACCCTGCCATCACCCTCCCATCACCCTTTATGGACCATTTGACTTCTATAGGGTTGGTTTTCTAAGGCTTATATCAAAATATCAATTTATATCAAATAAATATTTTAAGGTGAAAGCGCGATGACGTCACCACGTCACGCGGCACGAATGCGCGCCTGTGTTGTTGGAGGTATTGACTTATATAGGGCTGGTTTTCTAAGGCTGTAGGCTGCACCTCATTTTGTCAAAATAAAGTGGTATTCGGGTGGTTCCGGTATTTGGGACCGCAGGGACGGAAAGTGCAGGTACGGGGTGCTTGGCACTCCCCAGCCGGCCCGCTCTGAAGGTTCGGATTGGGACACCGGGATTCATTCCGGTCGCCCGGTCGGCCCGGAGGTGGGGGTGCGGGGCCTGTCACGGAACGTCAAAACAAACGGACTGCCGGGGCCGCCCAAAAGTCGGGCGTGAGGGGCGCGTCCACTAATGGAACGCCTCTCGCTTCCCAGATCGAGGGCCACATGGTCAGGAGAACCTCGTCCCTTCTGGTTGCCCTGCCGTCCCATCGGGAGCGCTGGCAGGGTGTACTTCAAACTAAGCTTAAGTGTCAAGTGTTAAGTTCCTCCTTGCCCTCGCAAGGGAAAGGCTAGGGTCAAGCTCTTCCAAATTTCCAAACACTAGAAATCGGACGTCTCAAATTAATTAATTATTTGTTAATACATCTCAGTCTAGCGTGGGCGTCCAACCAGTTCATTTCCGGGCGACCGGGCCGAGTATCGGCCCGGCCGTGGCTGAAGCCGTTGATTCCGCCGTAGCACGCTAACGCGTAGGCTCGCGCGTCCCTGGTCCGCCGGGGCTCCGCGGGTGTCCTACCGTGCCCGGCACTGCTGATCTCTCAAACTTCCGGGAGTAGGTGCCGGTGCCCGGGGACGGAGTTCGCTGTCTAAACATGGTAGCGCTAGGCCAGTGGGACCGCCGGGACCCACGTGCACTCACAAGTTGTTCTGCGCGTGGGCGGCAGTATCAGACTGGGGCGCCCAAACGCTCCCCGGCTAAAGTTCATCCTGAAAGCGCCCACATTGTGCGGACAAACCAAGTCAAGGGCCGCATGGTCAGGAGAACCTCGTCCCTTCCGGTCACACTGTGCCTATCGGCCGGCCTCGAAGACCGAAATTGTGACGGTGTCACCCGACGGACCACACAGCTGTTCACCACCATCTCTTATCTTTCCACATTCAAAACCTTGATCTTTTCTATCCCTGGTAATACACCCCAAATCCACCTTTTTCAAATTCCGTTTTCTTTCCTGAAAGGCCTTGTAGTGTCCATCTTGTTTATCCCATGTACCCCACCCCACCCCTCTCCCTTGCATAGATCTCCCTGTTCTCCACTGTTGTTGTGTTTCCCTCTCTCTCCCCATATTGTCTCCCACTCCCTTTATTGTTTCATGTGTGTTTCTGTTTATGCTTTTATGTGTTAGCTCTTACACGAGCCTAGACTTTGTATACAAAAAAATTAAAAAGTGTGGCACAAGGGCCTCAAACATAAGCTATAATCATATGGCATTTCTGGAAAATTACTTGATACAATCTCTGACTTCCTTGCAAATCGTCATATCTTTGCGTTACACGAGGGACAGTCATCCGGTGTCCATAATGTGAATGCTGGTGTTCCTCAGGTGTCTGTGTTGGGTCCAGTTTTGAGTCTTGTTGTATATCGATGATCTGCATTTTTTGTATTCTTTCTCAATTAAGCATTTACTCAGATGACTCAATACTGTTTGCTACCTACTCAGGAATGTTTCCTCCTCCTACCCATACCACTCCCAATCAGAACCGAGAGAGTGATGAAGTGGGAAAAAGGCTGGCTTGTTACTTTCAACCAAAAAAGACCACCTTTTTGTCTGCATCTAGTTCAAAATCACCCTGTTTTCCAACTGTGGAAGTGTAAAATTTATCAAATGAAGTTATTTCTATGAGCTACAACCTGCTCTCCTAGTGTGCAAGTTTTTTTGTGGTTTCCATGCAGAAGTTTGGATTTCCTTCAGTTGGCAAGTCATCTCCGACACTGACCAAATTCGTTTGCTCGAGAAAAGCAAAATTCTTAATAGAGGCAATGGTAGATCACATATTGTCATGGCAAAATAATTTCATGACTGAGGGAAATATGATTACAAATAGGGTTTTTGGAAATATTGTAATGTTAGATCGAGTATGTCTTCTTGAGTTATATAAGCAAATTGGAGAAAAGATATTGTTTTCTTGGTAAATAATTAAATAATACAACTGATGCCACAATGTCTGAGCTGGGCGTCTGAAGTAATTATCATCCACTGAACTGCTTTCAAAATCCCATTGTGCTTGGTGAACTAGTAAATAATCAACTCAGTACGAGGTCGAAGCTATGGTAATAATTTTGCAGAGTTGAACAATGGGAGTGGATGAATTGCTCTACGCTGGCCGTTGTTAAGATAAGCTCAGTGCACCCTTTTTCTTTTCCACTTGTAGTTTATCTAATAGATAGTTTTATGAAATTGTCAACGTTCTCAGTAAAATCTTTCAAAAGAACAATAATTAAACACTGAATCAAATAAAAACAACTTATAGCTTATTAGTGTTTGATAAAGGTTAGTCGAAAGTATAAAATCCTATAAAAATCCATGTAGGCTAGCTCTCTCTGGCTCTCTGATCCAATATCTTCTCAGTAAAGATCTTTTTGTGGGATGGCAGTATATAGGTTCATACCTCTTATATATGCTTTTGAATTATGAGGGAAAAGATGAGTTTGCAGATTGAAAAAGGATGTGGTTGTCGTAGCTACTGAGTGACCTTTTGATTAAATAAGGACTTTCTTATTGCATGCTTGTTTTTATTGATTTCTGAATATTAAACCATAATGTTATGAAACAAAAAAACGTTATGTAAATGTCCCTGCAATGGCGTTATAAAACGTTGCTGCAAAGTTATAATAACGTTAACGCAATGTTATGATTGATAGAATCTTGTTGCCAAAGAGTCTCGAAGAAACATATCTTCCTCATTAAGGAGATTTGAATATGCATTCCTCAAACAACGGGATGTCCCTCTGCTCAATATTTCACTCGACCAATCACATTGTATCCCCCGATCTTTGCTTCCTCCCACCCACACTTTGCCCAACCAATCCTACTGCTCTCCTCCCCTCTCTTCGCTCCTCCCCCTTCCACTTGCTCCTCCCACTTCAAATTGTATAAAGAGTCAGGACTGATGTCAAAATATTAGGAATATCACTGGATTTGTAAGATGTTGGTTTGTTGTACTTTAGGATTATCACTGGATTTGTAAGATGTTGGTTTGTTGTACTTTAGGATTTTCACTAGGTTTGTAATGCTGTAAATGTTGTACTTAGGATGTTTTACTTGGCTGGTCGATTCTGTATGGTTACACTGTATGTTGACTGTATACTGTGCATGCTACTGTATCTCTATGATGTTTCCTTTGATGTACATCTCTACTGTACCAGGATTTCACTTGGGACCTTCTGTGAATTGTAATATGCTCTTCTGTGGTTTGATAAAGGTTATTGGTTCTTGCTGTGTATTTCCTTGTAGACAGAAAGTGTTGTCCTCCTCGGGAATTAAAATTTGTGATTCATCTTCTGACAAGGTTATGGACATTGAATTTCTTGATTCATCTATTACTTACTACTGTCTAAAAAATATCCCTATCACAACCCTGTCTATGGATTCTTCACCATTGCAGGAACTTCCTGTTCTCTGTCTGGTCGGATTGGATATCAGCTCATACTGTACTGTGTAGCTTGATCTACCGCAACGGCAGCTGGGAAAAGTACATCTCTGGTATAGCTTAAAGAGCCTCCCAGCGTCTTGGCTGATTATTATTTGATCTGCAATCCCTTTCTCAAGCTGCTTTGCTCCATTTATACAAGGTCACTATACGTCCTGTCATGAAGTATCATTGCCATATTTGAGCTGGTGCTCTGGTGCACCTATCTCTTCTTGACAGAATCCAGTGACATGCTGCCTTTCTGTTGGGACAGGAGTTGGCTTCATTCCCTGGAACCTCACTCAATTCGCTGTTGCTTCCTTGAGCTTTTTCTACAGATATTACCAATATGTACCAATATGGGGAATGTGCTCTGAGGGCCTACCACAAGTTGTTCCACCTAAGCATAATTTCAGTCGCTCCACACGTTTGGCAGTTTCTTTGTGCACACTGTACCTGTCCCAAGGAGTAAGACTATAAGGTATTCTGCCAGTTTTTTCCTCCTCAAGGAGGAAATCACTCTGGAACAGTTTACCTGCATCCTGCTTTCCCCCTCTATCCCAACCTACCTCACTTAAAGAGGAATGTGAATAGATTCCTCCTTTCTGTCTGATATCTATACTTTCCTTTGTATAGGCCCCACCTCGATTGGCCTTAAAGGCTTTGTTGCAGGTAATATCTCGTATAAAAAAAAGCTTTGGACTCTTGACCATTTAGAGCTTCAGACCACAAAGACCTTTTTCGACCCTTTTTACATACTTGAGAGATTAGACCCTTTAGACTTTTGAGACAATCTATAATAATAACAAAAGGCAGTGTGTGTGTGTGTGTGTGTGTGTGTGTGTGTGTGTGTGTGTGTTTGTGCATTAGTCTCCTACATAACTCCAAAACAATTAAACCTAGCAGCCTCATACTTTGCATGTATGCTAAGGAAACTCCAGGGGATTGCATGAAGGAAAACTGGGTGTTTGGGTGTTAAAACCAAAAGAGAAATTGGAAAGTATCTGAAAATGCAAAGACCGTCTGCACCCATTTGTATTCATACGTCTTTGTCTTCTTCCGTATACTCAAAATAACAAAAACCGTTTAAAAAAATGAGAAAATTGATTATTTTATGCAGCCTTGACCTTAGAGCCTTAGATCTAAAAAAACAACAAAAAAAAACCCAGCTTCCAGCTTTCGATTAAACCAATTATGGGACAAAATAAGCAAATTCCATGAATTTCAGGTCAATCGAGTGAAAATTGTTGACTTTACGCACCCTTGACCTTTGATCTTTTGATATAAAAAAAAACAATCGGCTTGTAGCTTTTGATAGGTGAACCAATTCAGTGAAACAATATGTAAATTATTTAAAATTCAGATCATGTGGGTGAAAATTGGCGATTTTATGCAGCCTTGACCTTTTGATCTAAAAAAACAAAATCAGCTTCTAGCTTTTGATTGGTGAACCAATTCAGTGACCCATTATGCAAATTCTTAAAATTTCAGGTTAATTGGATGAAAATAGATGATTTTATGTGATGCTGACCTTTGACCTATTGACCAAATTATTAATTTGGCTTCTCCATATTGTCATAATAAAGCTTTGTTGAAAATTTGATGACAAAACACAAATGGCAAATTTAAATTTCAGGTCAATTTGATAAAATTGATGATTTTATGTGATGCTGACCTTTGACCTTTTGACCAAATTATTAGTTTGCCTTCTCCATATTATCATAAAGTCTTGGTGAAAATTTGATGACAATAGCTCCAATGGTAAAGAGGTAGGCCCAGACAGACACACATACAGACAGACACGCATAAGTGATTGCAAAATCCTGTCTCCTGCTCTGCAGGGGATCGGCCAATTGAAAATAACCAAAAAATGCTAATAAACCAAAAACCTAAAAAAGCCTTACCAAAATGGTGGTCCGCCATCTTGGTCCGCCTACTGGCACAATGCTGGGTTCTTAAGGCACCATTTTGTTTCGGCCTATTCAAATGTGCCTTGCCTTGGAAACACGTTCCACTCTCATGAAATAATTAAAGCATATAATCAAAATCTGGATTGGGATTTGAGGATCGAATCTTGTTCACGAAACAAATATCGAAATCTGGAGTGAAATCTGTCAAAATTTAACACATGCGCGATTCTTATAACTAAGTGTATATCTTTTACTCATCTTTCAGCAAGGCTGTCCTTCCTCCTACTCCACATTGTCAAAGCATTAAACTTAACCTTTTCTACTGTTCCAACAATTATATTAAGTGAAGAAATTATTAAGGAATGTGCCCAAATTGTAACTTTATTGAGTGAAACGAAAAAAATTAACCAGCTGAAATTGAGAACAATGAAAACAAGAAGAACCAGAACGACACTCTTCGACGTCACGACGTCGACCGATATGCCTCCCCCCACATTCTTACATCATTATAATACTTGTAACATGTTTGCTTTAATCCATTCAGCTGTTCTCAAGTTGTCACATTTTTACCTGACATGACCTTTGACCTCTTGACCCAAAAATTTAATCAGTTCATGTTTATATCATTATACATAGCTGTACCCAGTTTTAATTTAAATCCCTTCAGCTGCTCACAAGTTATCACATTTTTACCTGACATGACCTCTGACCTTTGACCTATGACCCCAAAATTTCATCAGTGAATCTTTACATCATTATACACTAGCAACGGTACCCGCCCTATGGGCGGGGCTTCAATTGGGAGGCCCAAATGAAAAGGTAAAATATCAGAAATTGAAGGCTTTTTTTATTTTAAACGATTCATATAAACATCCGTTAAATCATATCACACGCAAATCATCAAAATCGAAACAGTATCTTACTATAATTCACCAAATGTCCCACAGTGATCGATACACTATGATCGTGATGATTGTGATCGTGAATCGTGATCGATAATCGTGTTCACAATCGCTATGTCGTATGTACTCCCGATACGTGTTTCCTTCAGTTGAAATGGGTTAGAATTCTCTCAAGCAGGGATTCAACCCGTGTCCTTATAAAAGGTCTTTGTCCGAGATCACCGTGTCCAATCAGTGCAGCCGTTTGTGCGGCACCCGGGAAAACAACATCGTTACAATGAAAACATCGTCATAATGAACGTTATGCGAACACGAATGTTATGCGGGAGTCCAAACCTGAGAATGCTGGAGACCAAAGCTGAAATTGGAAAAACAATATAGCCTATTTTACTCCAGGGGATCCCAGGATTAAGCAGCCAAAATATGGTTGCAATCGGTTCAGTCGTTTTTGCGGTATCTTCAAATGGACAGACAGACATACAAACGAACGGACATTTGGTGAATTATAGTAAGATACTAGCAGAGTATCCACCCTATGGGCGACCCTATGGGCGTTCTTGTTCCAAGCGTACAACACATTTTCTGCCATCTCTTATTGGAGGATATTTTCTGCTGATACAACTGATTTGACTTGGATTTCTTGTTTATTTCCTGTGGTAATATTCCTGGATCTCTGTTCAACATACGTGGCCTTGGTTTTTGAGGCATCTCAATTTTCCAGAAAAAACAAACATCAACCATCACCCTAGCTGACAAAACCCACAACCAAACTACACTCACCTCTTCCCCCCACATTCCCCCCCCCCCCCACCTCCCCTCAAAAATCCCCCTTCAAACCTCACCCGAGCTAGCAATACCCATGAAAACCCCACACCTCCCACCCACCCTCCCTTCATAATCCCTCTTCCACCGTCACCCACGCTAACAATACCCACAACAACTCCACATCCCCCTCCCCCCCCCCACCCTCCCCATCCACCATCTCCTCAAATTCCCCCTTCAACCATCACCCGAGCTAACAATACCCACGACAACCCCACATCTCCCCCCACCCTCCCCTCCACCATCTCCTCAAAAACCCCTTCAACCGTCAGCCGAGCTAGCAATACCCACGACAACCCCACATCTCCCCCCCCCCCCACCCTCCCCTCCAACATCTCCTCAAAATCCCCCTTCAACCATCACCGTAGCTAACAATACCCACAACAACCCCACACCACCCTTTTTCCTCCTCTCCACCATCTCTTCACAAACTCCCATCACACGTCACCCAGGCTAACAATACCCACGACAACCCCACACCTCCCCCCCCCCCACCATCCCCTCCACCATCTCCTCAAAATTCCCCTTCAACCATCACCCGAGCTAGCAATACCCACGACAACCCCACATCTCCCCCCCTCCACCCTCCCCTCCACCATCTCCTCAAAATCCCCCTTCAACTGTCACCCGAGCTAGCAATACCCACGACAACCCCACACCACCCTTTTTCCTCCTCTCCACCATATCTCCTCAAAATGCCCCTTCAACCATCACCCTCACTAACAATACCCACGACAACCCCACAACACCCTCTTTCCTCCCCTCCACCATCCTCTCACAATCCCCTGTCAACCATCACCCTAGCTAACAATACTCATCACCATCCCACACCATCTCTCTGTTCAACTTAGGTGGCCTTGGGTTTTGAGGCATCCCAATTTCCCCCAAAAAACAAACAAACCATCAACCACCACCCTAGCTAACAGTACCCCCGACCAACCTACACCCTCTTTTCCGCCCTCCCCCCCATGCCCCTCCACCATGCCCTCACCATACCCCTACAACTATCACCCTAGCCAACAATACTCACTCCCACCCCTCAACACCACTACACAACCCCCCCATCAACTATCACCGTAAATAACAATACTCATGACCACCCCACACACGCCACCCCCTCCAACATCCCCAATCATTATCGGAATCCCAGCAGCTCGGAATGCAATGTCTCTATGTACTGTCGCCAGCAGGCTCACAGTGAGTTAACAATGTGATATCACTGGCAAACTCGAAAATTGACACTCCAGGGCTTTTTTCAGCATTTTGTGATTCACAAATAAAATAGAATCCCCTTCAAATTCAACTGTGATTGATTGTCGATGGTTTTCAGAAGAATTGTTGTTTTTACATTTGGGTTTCCCTTTAAGGGTATTTTGGGTCCTCAGTGTCTTTTCAGTCTTTTGGGTCTTTGGGGTCTTTTAGGTCTTTGGTGTCTTTTGGGTCTTCGTGGTCTTTTGGGTCCTCGGGGTCTTTTAGGTATTTTCAGTCTTTGGGGTATTTTGTGTTTTTGGGGTCTTTTGGGTCCTCGGGGTCTTTTAGGTATTTTCAGTCTTTGGGGTATTTTGGGTCTTCAGGGTCTTTGGGGTATTTTAGGTATTTTCTGTCTTCTGGGTCTTTTGGGTCCTTGGGGTATTTTAGGTATTTTCAGTCTTTGGGATCTTTGGGACTTCGGGGTTGAGTGTTTGAGTGTTTGATTGAGTGTTTGGGGTCTTTTCAGTTGTTGAGGTCTTTTGAGTTTTTGGGGTCTTTTTGGTCTCTGTGGCCTTTTGTGTCTTTGGGGTTTTTTGGGGTCTTCGGTGTATTTTGGGTCTTCAGGGTCTTTTGGGTCTTTTCAGTCTTGGCGGTCTGTTAGGTCTTCGGGGTCTTTTAAGTATTTGGGGTCTTTTGGGTCTTCGGGGCCTTTTCGGTATTTGGGGCCTTTTGGGTCTTCGGGGTCTTTTGGGTCTTTGGAGTATTTTGGGTCTTCGGGGTCTTTTGGGTCTTCGTGGGTTTTTTGGGGGTCTTTGGGTTTTTTAGGGTCTTCAGGATATTTTGGGTCTTCGGGGTATTTTCGGTGTTTGGCTCTGTGGGGTATTTTGGGTATTTTCAGTCTTTGGGGTATTTTAGGTCATTGGGGTATTTTAAGTCTTTTGGGTATTTTAGGTCTTCTGGGTCTTTTCGGTCTTTGGAATCTATTAGGTCTTCGGGGTATTTTGTGTCTTCGGGGCCTTTTGTGTCTTCACGGTCTTTTCATTATTTGGGGTCTTCTGGGTCTTTGGGGTCTTTTAGGTGTTTGGGACTTTTGGGTCTTTTCAGTCTTTGTGGTCTTTTAGCTCTTCGGGGCCTTTTGGGTGTCCGGGGCCTTTTGGGTCTTCAGGATATTTTGGGTCTTTTAGGCCTTTGGGTCTTTTCAGTCTTTGGGGTCTTTTAGGTCTTCGGGGCTTTTTGGGTCTTCGGGGTCTTTTCAGTCTTTGGGGACTTCTGTGTCTTCGGGGTCTTTTCAGTGTTTGGGTGTTTTGGGTCTTTGTGGTATTTTCAGTCTTTGGGATCTATAAGGTCTTTGGGCTCTTTTAGGTTTTTGGGGGCCTTTAGGTTTTTGGGGGCCTTTAGGTATTTGGGGGTATTTTGGGTCTTCGGGGTCTTTTGGGTCTTTTCACTCTTTGGGATATTTGGGTCTTTGGGGTTGAGTGTTTGAGTTTGAGTGTTTGATTGAGTGTTTGGGGTCTTTTCAGTCGTTGACGTCTTTTGAGTCTTTGGGGTCTTTTAGGTCTCCGTGGCCTTTTGTGTCTTTGGGGTTTTTGGGGTCTTCGGTGTATTTTGGGTCTTCAGGGTCCTTTGGTTCTTTTCAGTCTTGGGGGTCTGTTAGGTCTTCGGGGAATTTCATGTATTTGGGGTCTTTTACATCTTCCGGGCATTTTGGGTCTTCGGGGCTTTTGGGTCTTCAGGGTCTTTTGGGTCTTTTCAGTCTTTGGGGTCTGTTAGGTCTTCGGGGTCTTTTAAGTATTTGGGGTATTTTAGGTGTTTGGGATCTTTTGGGTCTTCAGGGTCTTTTCGGTCGTTGGGATTTTTTGGGTTTTCATGGTCTTTTGGGTCTTTTCAGTCTTTGAGGTATTTTAGGTTTTCGGGGTATTTTGTGTCTTCGGGCTGTTTTGGGTCTTTTCAATCTTCGGGGAGTTTTGGGTCTTCGGAGTCTTTTGGGGTATTTAGGGTCCTTGGGGTATTTTGGGTTCTCGGGGTCTTCTCGGTATTTTGGTTCCTCGGGGGTGGGGGAGGGGGGGGCGGTGGGGGGAGGGGGTCTTTTTGGTCATCTCTGTACTTTAGGTTAAGTATTTCAGCTTACATTTGTGGGTGAAGTCAGGTCAGCTGTCCAACCAATGGGTGAAGAGCAGACATACATACATACAGTGCATTCAGAAAGTATTCAAACCCCTTCACTGTTTTCACATTTTGATATGTTGCAGCCTTATGCGGAAATCGTTTAAATTCATTTTTCCCTCATCAATCTGCACTCAATACCCCATAATGACAAAGAGAAAAGAGGATTTTAGAAAGTTTTGCAAATTTATTAAAAAGAAAAAACTGAAATGTCACATTGACATAAGTATTCAGAACCTTAACTCAGTACTTAGTTGAAGCACCTTTGGCAGCGATTACAGCTTCGAGTCTTCTTGGGTATGACGCCACAAGCTTTGCACACCTTGATTTGGGGATTTTCTGCCATTCTTCTCTGCAGATCCTCTCAAGCTCTGTCACGTTGGATGGGGACCGTCGGTGGACAGCCATTTTCAGGTCTCTCCAGAGATGTTCGATTGGGTTCTAGTCAGGGCTCTGGCTGGCCCCTAAAGGACCTTCACAGAGTTGTCCCGAAACCACTCCTTCGTTGTCTTTGCTGTGTGCTTAGGGTCATTGTCCTGTTGGAAGGTGAACCTTCGGCCCAGTCTGAGGTCCTGAGCGCTCTGTTTCAGGTTTTCATTGAGGATATCTCTGTCCTTTGCTCCGTTCATTGTTCCCTCAACCCCGACTGGTCCCCCAGTCCCTGATGCTGAAAAGCACCCCCACAGCATGATGCTGCCACCACCATGCTTCACCGTTGGGATGGTATTGGGCAGGTGATGAGCGGTGCTTGGTTTCCTCCAGACATGACGCTTAGAATTGAGGCCAAAAGTTCAATCTTGGTTTCATCAGACCACAGAATCTTGTTTCTCACAGTCTGAGAGTCCTTCAGGTCCTTTTTGCAAACTCCAAGCGGGCTTTCATGTGTCTTTCACTGAGGAGAGGCTTCTGTCTGGCCACTCTGCCATAAAGAACAGATCGGTGGAGTGTTGCAGTGATGGTTGTCCTTCTGGAAGTTTCTCCCATCTCCACACAGGATCTCTGGAGCTCAGCCAGAGAGACCATCGGGTTCTTGGTCACCTATCTTACCAAGGCCCTTCTCCCACGATTGCTCAGTTTGGCCTGGCGTCCAGCTCTTGAAAGAGTCCTGGTTGTTCCAAACTTCTTCCATTAAAATTATGGAGGCCTCTGTGCTCTTGAGAACATTCAATGCATCAGAATTTTTTTTGTATGCTTCCCCAGATCTGTGCTTCGACACAATCCTGTCTCTGAGCTCTGCAGGCAGTTCCTTCGACCTCATGGCTTGGTTTTTGCGATGATATACATTGTCAACTGTGAGTCCTTATATAGACAGGTGTGTGCCTTTTCAAATCATGTCCAATCAATTGAATTTACCACAGGTGGACTCCAATTAAGGTGTAGAAACATCTCAAAGATGATCAAGAGAAATGGGAGGCACCTGAGCTAAATTTCAAGTGTCATAGCAAAGGGTATGAATACTTATGTCAATGTGATATTTCAGTTTTTTCTTTTTAATAAATTCGCTAAACTTTCTAAAATCCTGTTTTCTCTTTGTCATTATGGGGTATTGAGTGTAGATTGATGAGGGAAAAAATGAATTTAAACGATTTCATCATAAGGCTGCAACATAACAAAATGTGAAAAAAGTGAAGGGGTCTGAATAATTTCTGAATGCACTGTACATATGTACATACATACAAACACTTACTCCATTATATATGGATGTGTACCAAGTTTGAATTGGATCACTTCAGCCGTTCTCAAGTTATAGACCTTTTACAGACTTTCACCTTTGACCTCTTGGTCCAATTTATAATCAGTTAATCTTTACATCATTACACATACCTGTACCAAGTTTGAATTAGATAACTTGAGCCGTTCTCAAGTTATAGACATATTACAGACTTTGACCTATTACCCCCAAAAATCTAAACAGTTAATATTTACATCATTATACATGCACGTACCTAGTTTGAAGTAAATCACTTCAGCCGTTCTCAAGTTATATACCTATAACAGACTTTGACCTTTGACCTATTGGCCCCAAATTCTAATCAGTTCATCTTTACATCATCTACCTGCTATATATATATATATATATATACATATATATATATATATATATATATATATATGATATATATATATATATATATATATATATATATATATATATATACAGTATATATATATATATATATATATATATATATATATATATATATATATATATATATATATATATATATATATATATATATATATATATATATATATATATATATATACAGTATATATACAGTATATATATATATATATATATATATATATATATATATATATATATATATATATATATATATATATATATATATATATATATATATATATATATATATATATATATATATAAAGCAGTAAAGTATGTTTGTTTGTTTGTCCCCTTATAACTCGAGAACTACTCATCGCAGAGCAAAACCAAAGGCATATTCGGAATCAGTACGTCTCAGAGCAACTACAGCACACCTTAAAATTTAAAAAACTTCGCGTTTTAAAATTATGACGTCATCACTCATCAGCGAATTTCAGAACGTTAATTTTTCAACTTCATATTCGGAATCAGTACGTCCCAGAGAAACTTCGTAATGTTAATTTTTCAACTTCATATTCGGAATCAGTACGTCCCAGAGAAACTTCGTAACGTTAATTTTTCAACTTCATCCGATTGACATGGGACCAAAGGCATGTGACAGAGAGTGAAACATTTATTTGACGACAATGACTTCTGACTTCCGGGTTCGGAATGCGGGACCAATGCCATTTGACAGGGAATAAAAAATAAATGCGACATTCAATTGACGACAATGACTTCCGACTTGACTCCCTCCTCCCCCTCCCCTCCCCCCTCCCCCTCCCCTCCCCCTCCCCCTCCCCTCCCCCTCCACCCTACCCCTCCCCTTCTCCCCTCCCCTCCCCCCTCCCCCTCCCCCTCCCCCCTCCCCCCTCCCCTCTCCCCCTCCCCCCTCCCACCTGCCCTCTCCCCCTCCCCCCTCCCCCCTCCCCTCCCTCCTCCCCCTCCCTCCCCTCCCCCCTCCCCCTCCCCCCTCCCACCCCCTTCCCCCTCCCCATCCCCCCCTCTTCTCCCCTCTCCCTCTCCCCCTCCTCTTCTCCCCTCTCCCCCTCCCCCTCTTCTCCCCTCCCCCTCCCCCTCTCTTTGTTTGTTTGTCTGCACCGGGACGGGCCCCGGGAAGGTTATAGGCTAGGTAGCGAGGCCCGTCGAGGCCCATTTCGCCAAAAATCTTCTTCTTTTAAAATTCTCGTGAAGTACAACTTATGCACTTAATAGGAATATCTGACTGATTGCAACACATGCTTTCAAAATTCTCTCTTGCGGGGTCCAACAGAAGAAAGAACAAGGAATCGTTGAGCACTAACTGATAATGGGCTCGTGTCAGACCTATGTACAGAAGATTAAATTCATTCAAAAAGAACCTGGGCAACGCCGGGTGCATTCAGCTAGTATATATATAAAAGAAAGTTTTTGTTTGTTTGTTTGTCTGCACACGCTAATCTCCTGAACGGTGAAAGATAGGAACAAAACCTCTAATACAAAAAATGTCGGGACGGGCCCCGGAAGGTTATAGGCTAGGTATCGAGGCCGGTCGAAGCCCACCTCGGCCGGGCTGGGCCCATTTCGCAATTAAAAGCTGAGCTGAATTATGGTAGTCAATCTTCTACGGCCGTGTGTAAAAGCTGAATAATAGTAGTAAATTCATTCAAAAAGAACTAAAAATGTCGGGACGGGCCTCGGGAAGGTTATAGGCGAGGTGGCGAGGCCGGTCGAGGCCGCTTCGTCCAAGCTGGGCCCATTTCACAATTAAAAGCTGAGCTGAATTATAGTAGTCAATCTTCTACGGCCGCAGGTAAAAGCTTCATTATAGTAGTAAATTCATTCAAAAATAAACCAGGCAACGCCGGGTGCTTTTGGCTAGTTCTACATAAGTGTACCAAACAAGTTATCGTGGTAACAGGATTTTTACCGAACATGACGTTTGGCCTTTGACCTTGTGAACCCAAAATCTAATCAGTTCATCTTTACCTCATTATACATACCTGCACCAAGTGTGACTAAGATCCCTTCAGCCGTTCTCAAGTTATTGCGGTAACGAAAAGCTATCATGGACGGATGGATGAACGGACAGCCAGACGGACAACTTGAAAACATAATGCCTTCGTCGGCGAAGGCATAAAAGACACAAATGTCATAGACCCCCGCCGTGGTTTTAGTAATTTTGCTGCATGGAGTTAAAAAGTAGAAAGTACATGATGGACGAACAAAGGCCTCTTTAAAGGTAAACCTTTGTTGCTTTGGGGTTGTCATGTTGATAAACTTGAGATGCGTACTCATGCTTTACTGCAGCGGCACTTCGAACAGGCCACGGTGCCTCGATCCACTCACAAGTGTGATATGGGAGATTGTGTGTGTGTGTGTGTGTGTGTGTGTGTGTGTGTGTGTGTGTGTGTGTGTGTGTGTGTGTGTGTGTGTGTGTGTGTGTGTGGTGTGTGTGTGTGTGTGCGCCGTTGGTTGTTATCTCCATTTGAACGGAGTCTTCCCAGGACCCAAAGTATCCACCTCCGCTTTGGTAAGGAATCACGGTTCATGAAACAAGCTGTTCAACGATGGTTTTTCAAAATCGCAGAGAGGTTCTTCTTTATCATTCCTGTTGCTCCAATTATCACTGGTACAATTTCGATGCTCTTCAGCTTCCAAGATCTCTTGACCTCATTTTTGATGTTCTGGTATTTTGTCATTTTCTTAATTTCTGCGTTGTTTTGGCCAAAATCGCTGGGTACTGATATCTCAATAATCAATGCTGTATTTTCCTTTCTGTTGCCGAGTACAATGTCCGGACGCAATGCCACGTTCCCGTTCGATGGAATAATCAGGTCGTACGTGAGCATGACATCCTCATTTTCAATGATTGCCTTTTGTTCGTGTTTCCATGAGTTTTCTGGTACTGGGATGTTTAATTTTATGCAGATATGCCAATGCATCTCTTTGCATACTTATTGTGCCTTTCTGTGTAAAGTTGTTCTGATAGTTTTTTGCATCCCGAGAGAGCAATTGACTTGTACTTTCTGTGTCTGTCTTGCAGAATCTGCACTTGGCCATCTGCCTCAGTCCCGCCATCTTTTTAAATCCATTGGTGTAGTGACCTTGATCGTACGCATTTATTATGATTCATTCACCGCTCAAGTTGAGCTGACATCTTCTCAGCCACTCCAATGAGCCCTCTTTGTCCATCCCCAATCTGTCCAACTCCTTCTTTTTTTTTCTTTTTTTTTTGTGTACAAGATCGAGGCTCGTGTAAGAGCTAACATTAATCACAAAAAAAACAAATGGACACACAAAACATACAATACAGGGAGCGGGATACAAGATGTGGAGACAGAGGGAAGCACACAAGTACAACAGCAGAGAACAGGGACATCGGGATATCTGTGGGAGGGAGAGGGCTTGGGGGGAGGAGGCATGGGAAGGGGGGGGGGGGGGGGGTGGGAAATGTATAAAACACATGGACACTGCTGGGACTTCCAGGAAAGAAGTTGGTATTTCAAAAAAGTGGATCTGGGGTGAATTAACGGGGGTAGAAGAGATCAAGGTTTTAGATGGAGGAAGATAAGAGATGGTGGTGAACAGCTGTTTTAAAGACCTGGAGGGAGGAGTGGGATTGAAGAGAGTGAGGGAGTTTGTTCCAGAGGTGGGAGTATTTTCCTGCTCTTCTGTCATTCTCCCAGTTGTTGGTGTATATTTCTTGATATTTGTTTGTGGTGAAAATGAAAACAGCAACAAATATAATTTATTTAACAACAAATTATTATTATTTAATTACAAATTATTATATTAATTATTATTATAAACAAATTAATACAAATTATTTAACAACAAAACAGCAACAACAAATTTATTTGTGGTGAAAATGAAACGGCAACAAATACAGTCCCAACAATTGCAAAAAGACTATATATATATATAAACTTTTAGAGGCCATTTTTCCCCACAAAGCGGGGGTTGGCCTTTTTCGGGAACCGTGGTTGTTGTTGTTTTTCGGTCCCCTATTTGAAGCAATGTTTTACGGCTGGATGCCCTTCCTGACGCCAACCCTTTTTGCCGCCTTTAACGACAAACAGGGAATTACCAGTGAACTGGTACTCAATTAGCCGACCTCGGCAGGATGATAGGCTGAGTCAACCCCCCTGGCAGTTAATTCAGCAATCTGACCAGGATTCGAGCCCAGGATGCATTGGTTTATCCTAATCCGGCACCCTAGCCACTAGCCCAACACCAGGGATATATATTCTCGCAGGGAATATATATATATATTCCCTGCGAGATGCCTTGGTATATATATATATATATATATATATATATATATATATATATATATATTGTTACGGATCTCGGACGTCGGCGCTCCCCTTATCAAGGGGGGGGGGGGGGGTAATCCCCTTGTCCTTTTATCAGGCCGACCCGAGTCCTTAGACGTTATAACGTTCCTTCCGGCCGGTGGTAAGTAGGGTTGTTGGTCGAGTGTTAGTCCAATTACCTAAGTATTACCACCGGCCGTAAAGCAAGGAGATAACTCTGACTCTAACCATGGATATGATGGAAAATGCCGAGCAGATAGCAATCCGCGATCTGAGCCGTTAACAAAGTGACTAAACCAGATTCTGAGCGGTTCCTAATCGTGCCACGCTTACCCAATTAGAGAAAAGATGAATGCGATAGGACAAGAGGAAACCAGAAAATAGGAAGAACAAAGATTGATTTATTAACAATGTACAAAGAAAGAAGAAGAGGAAATGAAAGGAATATACAAGATAGGAAGAGGAAGAAGCAGCACCCAGGGCAGTCTTAAAGCAGTCTTATCCTTAATACCCAGGACAACGGGCCTGTCTCAGACACTCATATGGGGATTGTAGATGGTAGGGCGGAAGGTCCGGCGATGGGGCCCAGGCTCCGGTCGGCTCCCGTCCAGGCTCCGGTCCAGTGGGCGAAACCCGGCAGGCAGCTCCGCATGTAGTTGAACGCGACCGGACAATTATATACCGGGGGGCAGCTGGTGTCCTGTGTATGTAATATGTGCACACTTGTGCCAAACGCCCTCTCTCTCCCCAATGTCCTCTTTAACAAGCGCGCCCTTCTTCTTCTCAGTCCTTCTCCAAGCCACCCTTCCAACACTTCTACTTTAACAAACGCCGGTGCATGAGTCTCCCAAAGGGCTTTACGTTCGTGCTTTTATAACGCAAGCAACGATCGCTCCGCGAGCCCAAAAGCCACGCCTGTCGGCGATGTCCCTTCAGCCCTGGTTGGCTGGTGAGGGCTTACCGGCTCCGCCTTTGATGGCTGGATGACGTGGCCACACCTTCTTCTTGGCATTCCGCCCCCTTTTTCCGGGCCTCACCGCGTGGCTTATGGCGGCATTTGAGCGAGCTCCAGCTCAAGGCGGCGAACGCTGCTAACAAAGGTGCGTAACAAATTGGGAGAGCCATAGGGCAGACTGGAGGGCGTGTAATGGCGTCGCTTGGAGAGGGAGGTTGCAAACTGAACGGAATGGGGCCAACTTCTTATTTTATTGACACAACGCAGATTCAACTATTGGAAAGACGGCCTTATCTAAAACACTTACTAATGAAATAACTGGAATCCTATGGTGACCTACGTGTTGCTGTGGCCTATCTAGGTGTGCTACCTTTAACCTTTAATGATGTTGAATTTATTTACACAAGTGAGGGTTCTCAAAACCGCAACAATATATATATATATATATATATATATATATATATATATATATATATATATATATATGTATATATATATATATATACATACATACATACATACATACATATATATATATATATATATATATATATATATATATATATATATATATATACATATATATATATATATATATATATATATATATATATATATATATATATATATATATATATATATATATATACTGTATATAGTCTTTTTTGCAATTGTTGGGACTGTATTTGTCGCTGTTTCATTTTCCTATGCAGAATCTCCTATTCACTCCTGTCTTTGGAAATTATTTACAAGGTGAGTTAGCTGAACAAGAGTTCATTAGCAACAGTTGGTATTTGCAAGAGTCGGTGAGTTAGCAAGAGGCTGCAGTGAGAAACTCATTGTCAAGGGAGAAAACACAAATAATCTCCCTCGATTGGAAGCTATTCTTAACAAATGATGAGAACAAGACGCAATTCATCAATCTCCTCTGTAAACTATGGAGTCATCAGTCATATGCCAGCAAGCTCCTGGGAAGTAAAGTCATCCTGACATGTGGAGGTGAGGAGGCCACTCGTACTGGAATGGATTTACCAACAACACCACCACACTCACAACCTCAGCACTGGGGGAGACAGTCGCAGTGTGTGGCATCCACATCATGTCACCTGCACCGCCCTCATCCCCCAGTCCACACAACTGCAGCCTCCAGTGCCCACCCACACTTGACCATGCCAAGGTCTAGCAGACAGCCATGCTCCACCAATAGACCTACCCAGAAGATATGGTCCACGCACTTCGGACACGCACAGCACTATGTTGACCCCCAGACTACCCAACCACATCACGACAAATCCCCGCATCCAAATATTGGCACAGTCGCCCGCATGACCAGTTGAAGGCTGTGTCCTGCTACTCTATCAATTTTTATCCCAGCCTCCAACATTTTGGTCTAACACACCTGGATCAATAATGGTGTCACTGCTGTCAGTATCCACCATAGCATCATAAAATTCCCCTTAAATTTGCATCTAACCCTCAGATTACCATGCCAAATATTTTTCACATTTTACTAAACTTTCCAAAGAAGGTGGCTGGCACAACAAAATTTCCAAGTGGGGCAATTTCCCACGCCATCCCCAATGACCTCTCCCAGTCAGCAATTCGCAGCCCGCGGACCAACTCCCTCCAAGGCTGTTCCAAATCCATTTACCATTTCCATTTAATTTTAAATTTCCTTTTAGAAATTTTGATTTCCCGCGCCAAACTGCTGCTGCAGGTAACAACCCCCTTCTTATGTTGTTCTGCCCCTCCCTGCAGCTGTTCCAAATTCCCTACAGGGACCACAACTTCTGAGGCTCTATCTCCCGACTCTTCCAATATCCAAATCCAGCTCGGAGCCAAAACATTCTCCCTGCTGGGTATCCAGTTTCGGAGCCTCTGGTGCCCAATCATGTTTCGAGGTGAGGGTCCCCTCAGTCACTTCAACCTCCTCCTTGGACCGACTCACCTCAACCCCCAAGCTCCCTTGGGCCTGGTCAACCTTTTCCTCCATGGGACTGTCCCCTTGTATCAAATCCTGTACATAATCATCACCCTCAATCAGTTCTGGCCCCCACAGGCCATCATCAATAAATACCCGGTCCGGCTCCGCCACACAGACCCCTAATACCTCTACCCCCTCTTGCTTTGCACAACTGCCCTTGTGCTGCACCATTCCAAATTCATCCCCCTGTTGATGTCTTGCGGCATCCACTCAGCCCCGATAACCATCCAGGCCTTCTTTCCTCAAACATTCCCCATTTACATTTTTACACTCCAAATTTAATTATTGACACTCCCCATTCACCTCCACACATGCCGTTATCAAATTTCCCCCCTCCTGCGCCCAAAGCACACCAGCCTGGGTCTCACACTCCTCCATTGTCAATTCCTCCCATTCAGATTGAATTTCTGCCACCCTTGGAATCTCCTGTGCTCCATCGGCACCATTCTATAGTTCTTCTTTTATTTAATTTGTTTGTTCACATTGGGTTTCCGTTTTATCAATTATCCCATCTATTATGTTTCCCAATCGTTCATAATGGCCATCCATTTTGTTACTCAATTCCTTCAATAAATTTACCATGTCCTGGGAAGTTATAGGACCCGTCTCTTCATTTATTTCCCCCTCTTGGACAGGGGAGGTTCCATCTGTATGCTCCACCCCATCTATATTTGGGGCACTTCCAACGATACCCAAATCTTCTATTCTTTCCTCCTCCATAGCACGCACCTCTTCCATCCATCAAGAGGAGGTCGTTTCCCCGCGCGTATTTTACCTCAGAAAAAAATATATTTAGCAACGCAATGCGTCTCGCACACCAATCGACTAAACAATTTATAGCGCCTCCGACTATGAAAATGTTTACTCCAATTTCTCCACTCTTGAAACCAAATTTTTTTTTCAGAGGGTTCAAAATCCCACTCCTGACACAAGTTGTCGTGTGGATGGTTTTATTAACCGGGTAGTCACCGGTCACTCACGCCGGAGCACCCACGGATGACTAATCGAGCTTACTTTGAGGCGACGATCGAATGCGGATTTCACTATATATGCGCGGCAGGAAGAAGGAAGAAGAAGAAGCGACAGATTACCTGTCGGTCCCAAGCAGTCTTCAAACCTGCAGGAAATTAAACTCATGAACACGGATTTTGAATGTACAAGAATAACGCAGCTTTATTGCCGGACCCCGAGAACAAAGAACGCGGCAATATCTAAAACTCCTAATGAGCGCCCCTATATACAGACTTTGAATACGTACAGATGGGGAGGATATGAAAGAAAATAAATGTTGTGTTTGTCGTGGGGACTTATCTCGTCTGGCTGAGGTGTGGCGGGGATCGTCAGGCTCATTGGCAACGTCCAGGCCCCAAGCGTGCAAGCCTGCCGCGGCACTGGTGTTGGCAGGTAGAAAAGCCGCCGTCCACCGTTGGCGCTCCAATAGGCCCCACCGAGCCACTCGCTCACCCCGACCTCATCCGCTGGCGTGCCAACGGCCCTCTGCGTGACTCGAATGGGTCACGTGCAGCTGGCTCCTCCGGCCGTGCCTGGCTCCGAGCGCAGTCACCCGATGCAGCTCCGGTTGTTGGGAACAAGGCCCCGATGTGCCCCCATTCACCAGGTCTCGATAAGGCCTCTCACGGCAAGTGAGCGAGCAGGCGTGCAACCCACCTCCATAGCCGTGCAATGTCCTCCCGGATTTGGCATGGTCACAGTGCACTGCACTCAATGTTCGGTTCCGAAGGGAGAGAGAGTCAAGGGTGAAGGAAGGTGTGAGGGCAGCAGGAGAACTAAAGAAAAGCGTCTAAAGTGAGGGGAAGGATGTCTGGCACAAAGGAATCCAGAAATGAGAACAAGAAGAGGACGTCGATCTGACAGAGCCAAAATGCGACCGTTCGCTATGGGATCCAGAATCAGAAGGAGCGAGAAGGGCACGAGAGAAGGAGGTCCAAAAACAAGAAGAAGCGAGATTTTCGAGAAGCAAGAAGAAGCGAGAGAAGCAAGAAGAAGCAAGAGAAGCAAGAAGAAGCGAGAGAAGCAAGAAGAAGCGAGAAGAAGCAATGTCGGTCACGACTATCTGCTATCGCATCCAAGACCACCAGAAGAAAATGTCGGCTCACGGTTCGAGGTCTGGCTCGTCATCTGACGTCACCGGCCTTCCGCACCAGTGGTGTTATCTGCCCATCAAACCGTTTGACCAATTAGCAGTCCCTCTGGGCATGTCTTTTTCCTGGCTTGCTCGATGTTCCATTTCCATGCCGGTGCAATGTCCGGAAGTTTCCTGTCTGTTCTTCTGGTAAGCTTTCTTGTGAGAGGGGAATTAATTAGTGTGTGCGCTAATGGGGATGGATTCCAAATCTACGTGTCTATGTGCATTGCCATATGGGACAATGGATAGATCACAGAGGGAATGACGTACAAATAAATTTTATCCTTATGCCCTAATCTAGTTAACAAGCCCTTCCCCCGTGTGATGGGGACAAAGACACATGCTTAATCCGACATTCGGGCTAGACAGGTCCTCTACTTATTGTACATCAAAGTGGTTCTTGCTTCCCATGATCATCGGAGCACCTACCTATGCAGATCTACCTGGATCGATGTATGCCCTACCCCACCGACATAACAGTATTTTTATAATGAACAAGAGAAGGATAAAAATAACTATTCCAGCGATTATCCATAGTACCCATGAAATAATTTTTGTTCCCCAGTTTCGAAACACACTAGATGGCATTCTCGCAATCCCTAAGAGTTACGATTCTCTCTTTTAGTTTGCAAATACTAACCCACTTCTCTCATTCTATCTATTGAAGCCTGTACCCATTTCCTAGGGTAAGGGATCCAGGTGCAACAACCTCCATCCATTATCCTGCAGACCCCTCCTTTTGTGCTAGAAGTAGGTCCAGGGCTACCCTATTTTGCATTACAATTGCCCGCATTTACATGACCGTATCCAGTATCTCTTGATCTGCGGCCATATACCGTATTTTCCGGTGTATCAACCGCGGTTTTTTACTGACGGAAAACCCTAAAAAAAAGGGGATGCGGTTGATACACAGTAACAGAAAAATTTGTGCATTGAAAAACTGTCATATCAATGGGACGTAATCTTTATATTACTTTGGGGTTGCGGGGATACAATGATGAATGATCGTCAATTACGTTACTAAGGTAGGTTCAACGCCGATTACTGCTGCCAGTCAAAATACAAGAAATTTTGAAGTTTGTAATATTTGATTTTTCTATGCGTGTTTGTGAAAATGTGTACTTTCACTAGTCCTCTTTGAATGACAGGTCAGATAGTGAATAGAGTGTGCTAAATAAAGACAGGATTAAGTCACAAAACAAAAGCGTCAACATGGTAAACAGGATGTTTTGCATGGGACATTATGACGTACCTATTGTCTAACCAACGCTGCGGTAAGGCCACATAAAAATAAAAAGTTGTTGAGCGTCCTTTTTTTCTCAAAAGATCGGGTAGGGAGGGAGGTTTTTATTTTTATTTTTTATATTTTTTTCCTACTTTCCATTGAGTTTTGTTGACATGGAAAAATATGAAATAAAGACTCCTTTCTCCTCAAAATGATTTTATTTCTTCATTCATCGGGTTCCATCCTGTGATCCGTGGCCGTGTCTGCAGCCAACACAAATTTGAGAAATGAGCCAAGAGTCTTTGTCACATCAGAAGTGACAAATACTCAAGTGCTGCATATCTAATGCCCTTGATGGCACTCAAGATGACATCATCTGGGAGGATGAAGTGGCAGTGACCGACGATGGAGAAGAGGATAACGACGATGATGATCTCGCCTACCCAGACTCGGATGATGATCTTCGTAATGTCTTCCCTGAAGAAACAGATGACGAGGACTTCTTCGGATTTTAGAGCCTAAACCCAACGGCCCTTTTCCGATGATGGAGAAGAGGATAACGACGACGAGGATCTCGCCTACCCCGACTCGGATTGGACTGAAGAAACGGATGACGAGGACTTCTTTGGATTTTAGAGACTAAACCCAACGGCCCTTTTCAGGGCCCCACATTGGCAAGAAAGAATAATTATAATGTTTTTTAAATTTTCTTTCAACTCATTTCATGTATTTCCACTCTTTCTCTGTCTTCAGTTTCTCTTTCCTTTCATCATATTTCGCTTTCCATTTTATTTATTTATTCTCTTCTCTTTTTTAAATTTTCCTGATTTTTTTTTTCCTCGAAAATCTTATTTATTTTTAATTTTTTTTGAAGTCGAAAATCGGGGCTGCGGTTGATACATGGGTGCGGTTGATACACTGGAAAATACGGTAATAGTTTGCAACCTTTTCGAGGATTAACGCCAATTCATCCAGTCTGCAACTGTTCATCACTACCCGTGTCCCTGGAAGAAAGAAACCGAAAGCTTTGTCCCAGTCCAAACCATTGAGATTTGTCAGATCTTCCTCATTTGCAATGGATCGTCGTTGAACACGTTATGCAGTGGCGAGGATGTTGGGAGGGTTTCTCTGATTCGTAGTGAGGGGAACACATCCCCTAAATAACAACATTCCGACCATCCTCTTGGCAAATAGTGATAAGGCTGATTTCCACAGACAAAACTCACTCCATGCGGCGCAACCTTTTCCTTGGATAAACAGGGTTTGTTCTTCCACATTGTGTGCATTTGTAATTTGTGCGTGCTTCCTATATTTAATTGCGTTGTATCCTGGAATGTGTGAGTGCAGACCGATCTTCCCATCTTAAACATGGTGCCGTTTCCTTCAAAAAATATCGACCACCTCTTTGGATTTAGTATAGTCAAATATGGAGGTCTTGCCCACCAGTTATTAACTTTTGGGATGTATGATGAGGCCTTTACTTTACACTTGTCTATCAAAGTCGTTGTCATACTGGTTACTATGCATGGGTTTTCTTGGTCGCTTATCTGTATTGCCACACATGTTTCAATCAAATTTCGTGGATAAACGAACATATCTATTCTTACATGCTGTCTGGCAGGACTGGCAGGCATACCCAACATTCCGTTTTGTTGAATGTCTTTGCAAGCACCCGATATGTCATCCAATCGGTGTTTTCCGAATATGGGTGTGCTGCTCCAACCAACAGGTTTGTGGTCCACAGATTTTGAGAAAGTTGTATCAGTAAGGTTAGGGGTATCTTCCCTGCCTTCTTCATTGGTTCCATGAGCACTTTTACAGTGCGTTGCATGGATCCACGATGGCTTACCTTTAACTTTCACTGCAGTGTGTGATACCAAAAGTACCTGGTGAGGTCCCAGCCACCTGGGTTGCAGTGCTGTGCTCCACCTCCAAATATTCACCAACACCCAATCACCTGGTTATAAAGGGTGGCACTGCTCTGTGGCTGGTTCAGGCATTGCTTCTTTAATGTGTGTGAAAACCGTTTGCAACTTTTTTTTAAAGCTTTACAAAATTCCGACACTGTTCCATCCATAAAATGCAAGTGCATCTTGGTTAAGTCCAATAATGCCATTACTGGCACTCTCATGGGCCGTCCCCATCAGTATTTCATGCAGGGATAACCCTGTCCTTCTGTTCAGCGTCAAACGCATCACCATTAGTCTTAACGGGATGGCCTCAGGCCATTTGAGGCCTGTTTCCTCGCACAACTTTGTGACCCTACTTTTGAGAATGCCGTTCTGTCATTCCACTGCCCCTGCTGACTGTGGATGATACGGACAGTGGAACCTTTGATCAATTTGCAGCGCCTTGCACAGCTCTTTTGTGATGTGTGCTGTGAAGTGTCCACATTTATTGCTCTAGATTTGATAGGGTAATCAATATCTGCAGAAGTATTCCTTCATTAAGCACTTCACTACCGTTGCAGCATCACATTGTCTGCATAGGTATGCCTCTACCAATTTCTTGAACATATCTACAATCACTAGCATGTATTTCAGCTGATTACATGGTGGCATATTGACAAAATCGAGCTGCATGTGTAGAATGGACCCATGGCGGTGAGTGAGCCCCTGCCTTCTGTTTTACGTGGCTTTTACCTGGGTTTTGCTTTTGGCATATCATATACCTTTGACAAAATCTTTCCGCTACCCCCACAAATCCCGAGGCATACCATGTCTGAAAACCTGTCTTCACCATTCCCCCCTTGCAATCCTGTGTCTGGGTTTTGGCTGCAGCCAGCCCTAATTCAGACTGTCTTTTCTTCCTCGCTGGCAGCTTCCTGTAGAGCCACCACGTCCTGGACGGTTGGAACTGTCTCAACTGTTTTAACTGTACGTTGAGGCATTTTATATTCAGTCGCAATTCCTGCTGCCTGTTTGGCTGCCTCGTCGGCCCTTGCTTTGCCTCTTGCAACATTGTCGTCTGCCTTCATGTGTGCTTTACATTTCACAATGGCTATGGCCTGCGGGAGCTGTAAAGGTTCGATGAGTTCTGCAATAAGTGCACCGTTTTTCACCGGTGTCCCTACTGACGTGAAAAAACCCCTCATCTTCCAAATGCCTCCGTATCATGTGCTACGCTCCATGCATACACAGAATCTGTGTAGATGTTGACCCTTTGGCCTTTTCTCAGATTTCATGCCGCTATTGCATTGGCATAGTTCTGCCTTCGGTGCCGAGAACGTGTCTGGCAGTCGAGCCTGCCCTAACACTCCATGGTCAGAGCACACAGCATATCCTGCCCGTAAAAAGTCATCTGGTGCCCTGGCAGCTGTGCCGTCCATATACATTACAGGTCTGGGTTGTCCATTGGTTCATCCTTCATGTCCTCACGTGAGGCCGTAGTGGCTTGAACAAAGTATTGGCAGTTGTGTGGTTTCCCGTCGTCGGGAGTCGGCAGTAACAAAGCTGGGTTCAAAGTGGAACATTGCTCGATAGTGATGTTTGACGCATGCATTAAAGCTATTTCGTTCTTCAATGTACGGACGGTTGTTAAGTGTTGCATCTTTGCCTGCAGCAGGATTGCTTGAACACAGGGTGGTGCTCTAACAATGAGCGGGAGTCCTAACATGATCGCTTCCGTATGTTCCACCGCCCATGCCACCGCGGCAACCACTTTGAGGCAATTCGGCAACCCTCTTGCTACCGGGTCCAGTCACGTGCTGTAGTAGGCTATGGGTCGCATATTATTCCCATGCCGTTGTGTCATAACTGCCTGGGCAAACCCCTCTTTCTCATGAACGTACAGCAGGAAAGTTTTATCATAATCTGGGAGTCACAATGTTGGTGCTCCCATCAGCGCATGTTTTAAATGCGTGAAACTTTGCTGCTACTCAGTCGTCCACTCAAATGTTGGTGGCGCTATTTTGAGAACAGCGTCCTGCAGGGATCTTGCTACTGAAGCAAAATCCACTATCCACTCTCTACAGTATCCCACAATTCCTCGGAATTGTCGCACTTGCCACTTAGTTCTGAGCCTAGGAATTTATTGGACTACTTCAGTGCGTTCACGAGTAAGCTTCCGCTCGCCCTTTCTATGGGTATGTCTCAGGTATACCACGCTTGGTTCACAGAATTTCAATTTGTCCTTGCTGACTTTATGACCTTTGCCTGATAGGGCAGTCAGCAAGGTAAAAGTATATTTCAAGCATGTCTCCTTGCTGTTCGCGCAGATTAATGTCATCTACGTACTGGATTAGTTTGGATCCCTCTGAAAGTTCCATGTGCGCTAAGTCCTGATGCAATGCTCAGGAAAACAAGGTGGGGCTGTTGCAGAATCACTGAGGTAGGACGGTCCAGGTGTATTGTTGACCTTCAGAGGTGAAGGCAAACAGGAATTGGGAGTCTGGGTTTATGGGGACTGTAAAGAAAGCTGAGCAAAGGTCTATTACCCAAAACCATCCCACTTCAGATGGATCAGCTGTTAGTATCGTGGCAGGATTGGGAACCACTGGGGTGATCCCTTCAATTAACTTATTTATAGCCTGCAAATCTTCCACAAAGTGCCAAGTCATGTTTCTGGCTTTCTGACTTGGAGGATTGGAATATTACATGGACTATTCACTTCCACCAAAATTCCCTGTTGTAACAGCGAGGCAACCACAGGAGCAATTCCCTTGGCTGCCTCAGGTCTAATTGGGTATTGTCGCAACTTGGGGTAAGGCCCGGTGCTTCCCACTGAGACCCGAATCGGCTCTGCCTGATGGATCCTCCCAACATCGTTAGCGTGTGTTGTCCACAGTCAGGGAGGGTGGTGGGGGTACCTGGTCCAGATCCTTCCATTTGTCTGGTGTTTGGAGTTTTCCTGTTCAAATACCCCCGTCACTTTGGGCCAACACCCTTCCCAACAGTAAGGTAGTCAGCATGTCGAGTCTAATCCCCAACTTCAGAGTCGAGGGATGGGTGTGCCGTCATCTGGTAGGTTTTGGTCTCCTGCAAGCAGCTTCAAGCGGGCTATTTGCTCTAATCTCCTGCAAGCCTCATCCCCTGGGATGAGGCCCTATATCCTCAGGATGGCGTCCCTTCGCGTTAGTCACCGAGATGTGCGGGGTGGAATTTTCCCTTATTTGGGTTAGATCCCGCTGGGCACTGGTTAGGTCTACCGCCATTCCAATACCTTCCTCTCCCATCTAGATTTTTCCCAGCTTCAAGTCCGATTGTTGGCCCAAGGCCTTTTCCACCCAGAGTTCCTAGTTGAACTTCTTGTTCTACCATGTTTCTAATGCCTGGATTGATGATTCTCCACCAATATACCTCTGGGGCCGGTTACATCAACACAGCCAGAACCTCTCCTCTATTCTTGTGAGGCATCTCTAGATACACCACCGAGGGAGGACATCGCACGACGCATCCCAATCTACAAGGTAAATCCCATCCCAGCAAATTCACCGGGGTATTAGTTGCGAATAAAAACGCATGTTGTTCCTCCAACGGGCCACATTGGACTGTCATTTTTTCTGAGAGAGGAATTCTCTCACTGACCCCTGGCACCCCTATTATTCTGACATGTTCCTCGGATGTGGGTGCGTTGGGCATTGCATTCGACTGCATGGTCGAGCGAGTGGCCCCAGTGTCTACCAAAAATGGCATTGTCCTACATTTTTAACACCATATTCAAGGTTGGCTCATCTGATGGATTTAGTGTCAAAAGAGGCAAGACTGGGATTTTCTCGCTGTCCTTCTGTCAATTCTGAAATCCTTTACCGTGAGGCGGTCCCCATCCTCCCCTTTTCTGGCCCTGCTGATTTTGGGGCAGTCTCACTTCCAGTGGCCCTCCTGGCCACATAGGAAACTTACGTTCCCCAGGATACGTCCTGCTCCTCGCCTATTTCCCCTGGCCTTGTACCTTTGTTTATCCTGACTGGGTCCTTGTGGCCACCCACTGGCTTCTCCACCTTCCCTAATGTGGCTGCAGATCTCTCCTGTGTGCCTGTAATGTCGGCCTTCATTTCAGGCTGAACAGCTTCCATTTGGGCTTGTCCCGCCTCCCTTTTGGCCATGAGGCTTTCCATCCTGGCTATTAAACCTCCTGTCCCTGCTCCGTGGGGGAGGGAGACATCGGAGTGACGGGAGTTGGGGAGGTCATCCTTCAACTTCTTGGGGAGGGTGGACTCGATGGCGAAGACAGCTATACAGTGCTTTTCATCAAATTACATTACATTACAATGTTTTCATCACAATGTCACTTCCGTTTCCTTGTTCCTCGAGCTTGGTTGGCCATTTTTGGACTCAGCCGAATTCCTCAAAGATAAGTACTCCCAGTAGTTTTGTCGAGTTTTTGCTCTTTATTTTGCTGTCTCTATGTTTATTGTAGGCTTCTAGTTCAGTTTTTGTCTTAAAAGTTGTGCAAATATGCATGTATTCATCGTACTTTTCATTCCTGGTTTTTGAGGCCTACATTTTCCTAGTTCGAGTCCACAATTGTGTTTTTTATCGTCTTTTCTCCCTACTTATTCAGCCTTTTTGTTTTCTCCCCAGTTACATTATTTCTGCTTTAAATTCCCTCAACTATAACCTCTATTTAGTGTCTAAAATAAATATACATCTATATTATAAAAACAGGAGTGTCTGGCTGTCCGCCCGTGCCCAGATTACTCCCTCAGTTTTGGGGCTAGCCCTGCAAACCTTCTGTGGAATGTTTTGGGGTCCCAGAAAATGTTGTAGGGTAGGTAGGAAGTTTCATAAGTTCCTCAATGAAATTATGATTTTGAAATTGACCTGATACCGAGCTACCCCAAATCTGGAAGTGAACACATGACGATAATGAGTTGGTTTGATAATACAGGCAGTCCCCGGGTTATGAACGCCCGACTTAGGAACGCCCGTACTTACGTACCGACCGCCATAAAGCCTATCATTAAAAAAATCGAGTTACATACAATGGTTCGTACTAACGAACGGGCAGACTACTTTACACGACGCTCAAAACACTGCGCGTTTTCAGCAGTTTGTTGGCCCAAGGGAGAACAACGCCAAGCCATTGTCGCCATTTTAAGTGGGATCGCGTAAACACTGTTGTTTGCGTTGTGTTTTGACTTTAAAATTTCGTGTGTTTACCCTCGTAATCATGGCTCCAGAGCGTAAATCTGATGCAAGTGATGGTGATACATCGAAGAAAAGGAAAACGATCACGATTGAAACGAAAGTGGAAATAATTAAGCGATCGGAGAGAGGTGAAACGCCAACAAACATTGGAAAAGTGTTAGGCTACAGTCGTTCAACGATTGGGACAATTATAAAGGACAAGGGGAGAGTAATGGAGCATGCAAAAGGCTCTGTCCCAATGAAAGTGACAATTATCATGAAGCAACGCAGTGGTTTAATTATCGAAATGGAAAGGCTATTGGTAATTTTGTTAGAGGATCAAAATCAGCGTAATATTCCTATTAGCCTTTGCTTAGTGCAAGAAAAGGCTCAAAGCCTTTTCAGTGATTTAAAAGCTGCACGTGCAGCAAGTGAAGGTGCTTGTGATGAAGAATTTGTTGCGAGTAGGGATTGGTTCAACCGTTTCAAAGGGAGGGTAAATTTACACAATATTAATGTGCAAGGTGAAGCAGCGAGTGCCGATGTAAGTGCTGCGAGAGAGTTTCCTGAAATGTTGAAAAACATTATTGAGGAGGGAGGTTATATGGCTGAGCAAATATTTAATGTAGACGAGACTGGCTTATTTTGGAAAAAAAAAATGCTTGAAAAGACATACATTTCAAAAGAGGAAAAAACTGCTGCAGGGCATAAGGCATCCAAGGATAGGCTAACGTTATTGCTTGGTGGTAACGCATCCGGGGATTGCAAGCTCAAGCCTATGCTTGTGTATCGCTCCCTAAATCCGGGGGCACTTAGCCGAATCATCAAGGCATCTCTTCCCATTATTTGGAAGGCAAACACAAAGGCTTGGGTAACAACAGCTCTCTTCGAAGATTGGTTCCTGAACTATTTTGTTCCTGCTGCTAAATGTGATTGCTTGGCCAACAAGATTCCTTTCAAAATTCTCCTTGTGCTTGACAACGCCCCCGGACATCCAAGCACTTTAGATGATCTTCACCTCAATGTAAAGGTCGTCTATATACCACCCATTACCACATCACAACTTCAGCCAATGGATCAGGGGGTCATAGCCTCCTTTGAGGCTTACTATTACGCCGGACCTTCTCACACGCAGTCAGCGCCACCCAAGATGATGCAATGACCTTAAAGGAGTTCTGGAAGAATTACAGCATCTACGATGGCATCTAAAACATTGCAGATTATTTGGAGGAAGTGAAGAAAAACCAACATGAAAGGAGTGTGGAACAAATTGTGCCCCCAATTCGCACATGCTTTTAAGGGGTTTACAGCTGAGGATATCGCCGAAGCCAGGCAAGCTGTGGTTGATATTGGTAATAATCAACGGCAGTTAGACATCTATGAAGATGATGTCTTAGACTTGCATGAATCCCATGCCGAAGAACTGACCAATGAGGACCATATGGAGCTGGAGCAGCAGATGATGGCATTTGAGGAAGAAGGCCGGGACCAAGAAACCCAGAACCCAAGAAGTTTTTGACGAAGGAGTTAGCTGAAGCGGCAAAGTTAGAGGAGCAAGATCATAATGCAGAGAGGTTCACCAAAGTTTTCCGGATAGTTACCGACGGCCTCAGCTGCTGCAAGGCCATTTATATGAGAAAAAGAAAAGCTCTGTTCAAGCCTCCCTTGATGTATACTTTAAGAAATTGACTCCAGAAGTAAACCCCCAATCTCCAGCAGCAGTATCAATCCCCGACTCTCCAGCACCAGGTCCATCCTCTCCAGCACCAGGTCCATCCTCTCCAGCACCAGGTCCATCCTCTCCAACACCAGGCCCATCATCTCGGTGAGATATATCAAGGTATGATCGTTTCAAGGTATGCAAGACATCAATTGGAACGAGAGTAAGTGTTAACCTTTACCAAGCTATTGTACATACAAATCCTACCAACCGGGGTCCGTTCGGACCCCACTGATATTTTCATTTTTTAGAACAGAAAAAAAGGAACACAAAAGACCTTTGCTTGTTTAAATGCTCTATTGGCTACATACACGTGAGAATAGCACAAAAATAACAGAATAGTAGTCAATGCATTCCTTGATGAGTCATTTGTTAGGAAATATCACTCACATTTTGCTCTTTTCCCAGCTAATATTGGCATTTGATGTGTTCTGAACTAAACAATGGCATAATCCTGTACCAAACTATAACGTGAAATATCGTCAACAAAATAAATTGATTATCTATCATCATGTCCTGCAGGAACATAGGTTTTGACTCTTTCAACTTGAATAGTCTGCCATTTTTGGATTTATAGGCATTGTTCGCACACAACTTGTTGGGTGCTGTGATCGGAACATACAGGCTTCCTGCATGCCCAACATTCCAGCCTAACTTTTCTGTCAACTTGACGAGGACACAGGCAACATCTTCTCCTCTTGGCAACACCCACTGCCTGTTGAGCCTGCTGTGGCTGACCAGGAGCTACTACGCCAACCATCTTCATTGCCAAATGGATCGGCGCGTGCAATGTTGGTATCAAGGACCCGCGCCGGACCTGTGGCATGATCAGCCCCTGTGCTAGTTCCAGCAGGAAGAGACGTCGTCGTCGTCGTCCCTCAGATAACTTCCACTCAGGAAAGTTGACTAGCCATATGTATGTGTTACACATCTACAACACAATATGGAATTGCCAATTTTTGCTGGGGTCAGTTTGGACCCCAGAATAAAAATCAATCTTACAACCTAATACCCTGCCAGCATCTGAAAGTAACACATGCCCTGAAGCAGGCTAGGGTAGACCAACAAACTCCTAAAATCTAGATACCAAAGTGCAGATAATAAAAATTTGACATACAAAATATACCACCCAGGGGCCGATCGGACACCCGTTGGTAAGATGAAGGTTAATCATTAGCTTTTCTTTTCTATCTAAACAGTTTAAGAAATGTTTCTTTAATGTTTTTTTTATACCTATAGATGTTTTAGGTAAAATATATACTATACTAGACGACCCATGACCCGTTGGGTCAGTCAGTTTGAATAGATATGAGAATAGAACTAAAGCGAACGCTGGACATCATCAGGGAGATTATTTGGGCCAGCAAGCCATAAGGCTCACCTCTCCAGCGTTCTAAATCACTTATCTGTGACACGTGATTTCGACCCTTATCTCCGATCACGTGTTTTTTTTTTGTTTGTTTTGTTTTTTTAGAAAAAACACGCGACCCGTGGACTACCACGATTTTGTTGTCAGAGGACACTTCTGATGACGATGTTCTTTGTCGACGATCCTCCATTTACATAAACTCGCACGTTCTCTTTCCTCTTCCCTCGACTGAGCGCCACATACAGCTGACCATGCTGGAAGACCGGTTTCTCCAGGTAGACCAGCACATTCTCCATAGTTTACCCTTGCGCCTTATGGATCGTCATTGCGAAGCAGGATTGTATGGGGAACTGGCAGCGCTGCAAAGGGATATCCTCAGCTTCCGACAGATTTAGTCGGATCCGAGGGAGCATTACAGTTTCGCCTTCAAACGTTGAACTTATGATCCTCGCAACTATAATATTTCGAAGCATGTCCTCAACAATCATGCGCGTCCCGTTGCAAAGTTTCAGAGGGTCCAAGTTCCGCATCAAAATGATAGGGGATCCTTTTTTGAGCTCGAGGTTGTGCGGCGGCAATCCCGAGACTTCAACGGAATATAGGAATTCCGTTGGGAAGTGCGTCGCATCAGTACCCTCAGTCACACTGTTGAACGCAGCATACTCCTTGCTAGCACCAGGGAACCTTGTGATGCATCTTGAATTGATGTTTCGCATCATATCGTTGAGGGGCACTAATATAGACCTTGCTGAAAAAACCTCCATCGGATTGGCGAATGATGGATATATGGTATCGATGCACTCATCGAGCCCACTCGCTGTCAGCAGTATATCCTCTGGCAAATCTATCTCATCATCCGCATTTTTCTCGATTCTATCCTCGCCGATGTAGAGCAAAAATCTTGAAAACTGCCCACTTCCGTTGGTCAGTCGCATATTAGTTCTCAAGTGAAACATTCCAAAGCTCTGCCATAAGTAGGACTTCTTTATGCACGCATTCTCAACGTCAGCATCACACCCTCTTTTCACCACGGGCAGAAGTTGACGGAAATCACCACAGCATATCGTCAAGATCCCTCCAAAAGGCTCGTCTTTGTCACATACATCATGCAACGTGCGATCCACAGCCTCGAAACTCTCTCTCCTGATCATAGGACACTCATCCCACATAATGAGTTTTGTACTTCGAAAGAGGTCTGCGATAGTGGAATTTTTATCGATGTTGCATACGCCATCTTCCCTCGGTGTCAGAGGGATTTGGAACCTTGAGTGCGCTGTTCTTCCACCAGGCATGAGGGTAGCAGCTATGCCAGATGAGGCCACCGCAAGGGCAACTTCTCCACTCGCTCTCACTTTAGAGAGAATCAGGTTAATAAGAAACGTCTTCCCTGTGCCTCCAGGCGCGTCAATGAAAAATCATTGATGACTGATTCATGCGGATGCAACCGCACGCAAAGTCATAGACAACTCTCTGCTCATCATTGAGCAGAAGCTGCCTTTCGTCTACGATTCGCTGTTGTTCCTCCGTGTCGTATTGGAGTTCTCTCAGTAGGTGAATGTTGGCAATCCCTTCATGACGAAGAACAGTCGTTGGAGTCGGCAAGTGAAAATGTGCAACAGTTCTGTTCAACAATTGCAGTTTCTGCTGCAAATACGATAGAGCCAAGTCATGATGGCGCTCGTTGATGGCAATATTGGGATCATTTGCAGATCGTCGATGAGCTAGAAGATAATCTTCAGCCATAGCGTCCTTGAAACGTTCCCATAGATCCAATGGATTGTCGACTTCACTTTGTGTGAGGAGCACAACGAACAAATCCCTCATGGGTCTGGGAAGGCGTGTCCTCTCAGCATCCTCCAGAGTCTCACGCCAGACAGCGTCTCCTTGCAGCAAACCCATTTCTCTGCAAGCGTCTTTGAATGTGGGTAGAATGACATTATCACACGTTCTCAGGACTTCGAACGAAGTCGGCCCTCTCACGTGGTGGAGGAGTAGTCGGAAATAGTGCAGGTCACCAGTACGCAGCGAAACAGTGTAAACTCGTCCCAATATGTCATCCTCAAACATTCCAGGGTTGCCCTCCACCGGTCTGCCCTGTTTTCTTCGTTGCCATCTCTTCTTGGTCCATGTATAGAATCTCGGAACATCCACGTACAACAGTGTCTTAGCGAAATGGTCACGTCTGCAAAGATCCATAAACTCTGTCAACGTGGTTTTGGCCATATTGGGATTATTTCTTTGTTCACGAACGTTCCCAGCAAAAAATACCTGTTGTTCATTTGGCAGATGTACTCCTAAATGGATAACGGCCGGCTTCCTGTCATGGACTGAGAATCCAAGAATGGAGGCAACAGCCTCTGAAGGTCCAATGTATCTACCCGTCAAGTACTCCATTATCTCGTCGTTTGTGCGCAGTGCATACGTAGCTTGATCGCTACCTTTCATGGCATACTTAATAACATACTTGATCGACTTTATAGAGCAGCATATTTCAACGTTGATGTGGCAATCAAACGTTTTCAGGAGATAGAGATTATGGGGAACAACCCACTGATTTGTAACAGGTCGTCGTTGCCTCCCTTCTTGGTGCCCTTCAAATCCTCCCATTTCTGGGGATCTTCTTCTGTATATGGGGTACGAATCGTCTCCGCACCGTGTGTACGGAGCATATGACCGCGGGTATCTGTGTCTGCATGCTCCATTCTTCCAGCATCCAGTTGCTGTGGAACAATATGGACCATGGATCATGTGCTTCAACACCAGTCTGTGTCCCTCTGGATCTTCATCGGGATCTGGTATTTCAGCTTGTACAAATCGATCATAGTCTTGTGGTCTCGGCTTTGAAGCTTCATCGAGCCACAGCAAACAGTGTATGTGAGGGAGACCTCGCTTTTGGTACTCCACACACACAACGTGAGCGATACAGTTCCCGAAGAAGCCTTCTGATCCAGTGAGGTATTTAATGAACACCGTTTTCTTCAACTCGAACACTCTCGCAATGAGATCCGGTCTGTCATTCTCACTTTGGTGAGGAAACAGGTTATTGGAGATTTCAGGCCACTTTGGATTACACGTCATAGTGATGAAGTAGGTCACGTTACCATATTTTCTTACGTACATCATGGCATCTTGACATCGCTCCATCATATACCTCGGCCCCCCTACAAATGTCGATGACAGTAGTACGCGGCGTCTGATGTTGGACAAATCGTCATTGTCATTGAGAGCATCAGTGAAGCCACTGTATGTAGCAGACCTCAGCGATGCCTGGTTCAGTCTTATAAACGCCAATCTTGTGCCTTCCATTTTGGCTGCCATATCAACAAGATACTGCTGGAACAGACGCCCCCCTCTGAGGAGGTAGTTGAACTCATCCTCGTGGTTCATTATTCGGTAGGAGTAGTATTTCATGGCAGTCAATCTCCTGCCATTGGTCATGTTCATTTCGGGCTGCCATCCGTCATCTCCGAATGGGAGAAGAAGAGAACATACTGGAGTGCGTCGTAAGAACGGTGCAACTCAGAAATACTTTGCAGCGCTCCTCCTCTTGCTTTCAATACAATGTGACGCGCTGTAGCTTGAGGATCGACAGTATTCTTCACAACGACACCCACTTCATCAGCGATTTGACCATTGAACCTCCTCTCATGTTCACCAGCTGGTCTCCTGTTGGGATCAATAAGAACGAACGCCTCTGGCAAATTGCCTATTTCCTCGCGTGCCATGCGGAACGAGTGAACGTAAGGATTCACTTGTCTCAGCACGGTCTCTAATGCTCCAACTACATCACGGTGAATACCAGCATTGGTGAGTATCCGCATCCTCAACTGTACGCTGTCATGTGGATCTAAGAAATAAATTTGGAGGAATTTCGGTTGTTCATCCGCATTTGGCAAGAAGGAACTGATACGATGATGTATTTGACCCTGAATTATGACCGATGGGCTCCATGCACCATGCCGAGGAGAAACTTGGCTTCCTCCAAATGATGTCATTTGAAATAGACAGTTGTATTGTCTGATGTTCCTGCGGAATTCATTCGCTGTGGGTCCATCGCCGGCAAACAGATTGTGTAATTGATGGGGTAAAGGTCCCAGATTTCCCAAGGACACCTTTCCATTCGTGCAGCAAAAATGAGCTGTTTCACCTTGGAAAAGAAGCGCTCTACAATGTGGACAAATCTTGTCCATCGCACCGACGTCAGCAGAAGTGAAATTTCTTGCATTCTGCGCGTTTCTCTGCCTTGTCTCAAGAACTTCCCTTATCCTATCTCTTTCTCGCTGCTCCTGAAGACGCTGTGCCATCTCCTCTGCAGATTCCACATCTCTCCTCATACGATCTCTTTCTTGCTGCTCTTGATGGCGCTGTGACGTCTCCTCTGCAGATTCCGCATCCCTTCGCAAGCTGACTCTCTCTCGTTCCTCCTGAAGACGCTGCGCTCTCACCTCCTCCGTCTCAGCACTCCTTCTCATCCTTGCCCTTTGTCTTTGCAGCTGAAGGCGCTGTGACCTTTGCTCAGGCGTTTCAGCATGTCGTCTCTTCCTTTGGCTTTCTCGTTGCTGCTGAAGACGTCGTGATCTCCCATCGTCTGTTTCAGCACCCCTCGGAGATACTGCTTCCGCACGAGAACTTGAAGGAATGTTGCTATTCGCGTCCATAGACGTGAGGTGTGATTCGTTGTCCGCGTCCGTAGCGCCGTCGGAGGGTTGATACGACATTCTTCCTGCAAATAGTATTGTTTTTGTGCTATCGTTTTGCCGATCATCAAATGACAAATAAATTACATTGTGACAATTAAAGATTTCAAATAAACCTATTTAAAGTGTATGCGCATCACGGAGGTATATAATAAACCTGGAGAGCCAATGACGGCTGTTGGCTGAAGCTAGCGGAAGTTGCTTGGCGGCCATATTGGGAAGCCGATTGTGTCTGCGTCCGTGTTTGATCTCACAATCAGCTGATCTCACAATTTCTGATTCATCTTGGATGCTTACCGACTGTAAGGAGTCTTATTTGTGAACGCGCTGTTTCAAAATGCCACAGTGTGTTGCATTTGACAGCACAAATACCTCAGGGAAGGCCTCCACATGCACATTTCACAAGTAAGTGACAAACCGCGATCGCGGGTGTTCTGCTTTTTCAGTTTTTGGCATGGTCACGGTGGTGGGGCTAGGTAATTAAGTTTCAATGAAGTTTCAATGAAGTTTGAACACTGTGTTTGAATTTAATGATGTTAGACCACGCGCAGGGTGTGCAATACGACACAGATCTCAAATATAACTGTATTGTGTATTCACTAGGGCTATGTGAGTATGTCAGACTGATGTCTGATTGACTCATTCATTGATTCAGATTGAAGTATCGAGATTGACTCGTCAGCTCGTGATCATTGTCAAGTGATTTAATTTGTGATGAGCTTAACTTAATTGTCCAGTCTACTACTGTCAGGGTTTCCATGCCCTCCTGTGTCACTCGTGAGCAGAAAGAGCAAATGGGGGTTACTTGTGGAAGGTATGAAAGTCCGACACATGGCAAACATTAGCAGATGAAGTTGTATTTAACTATACATATGAAACTCAAAATATTATTTTGATATGGAGTCGTTTTGACTCGGATGTTTTGACTGCCCTCTGAGGTTTTGACCCGCAACCACATTTTGTGAGCACAATGTATTTTGTTTCAAGGTTTCCAAAGGATAAGGACTTGTGCTCTCGATGGACATCTGCCCTGAGAAGGGAGTCCTTCTACCCCACCCCAGGCACCACAGTTCTGTGCAGTGATCACTTCAATGAGAGTGACTTCGACAGGACTGGTCAAACCGTCCGACTGAAGCCGAAGTCCGTCCCCAGCTGTTTCAACTTCCCAGCACATTTAAAGAAGGTAAACTATGCTATGTTGGTATTCCACCTATGTTAGGTTGGTATTCTCCATACAGTGGTGCCCACTTAAAGTCATACCGCTTATTTGAATATCCCGTCTATAGTCCTAGAATAGTGAAATCCAAAACCAGTTCCTATATAAACTATAGTGAATCTTCCCATGTAATGTCATAGAATAATGTCATATCCCACTTAATTTCATAGTCAAATTGCTCACAATTGATTCCAAGCATAGTTATTTCCCAATTATTATCATACCTTCCTGTGGCCTCGCTCATTAACTCTGCCATCTGGCTAGGCGGCAGTCATGCATGGCTGATTATCACACCTACAAGTCACAAGACTGAATTCATTCTCTGCATACATTGATCCCACAGAAAACATCGTTTCCATTCTCAGGGCCGCCGCCATTTTGAATCCTGCCCATTGGAATATCCCGGATATTGCCATAATTTCATCCTGCACAGGGGGTATGATAATAAGCGGGCTCCACTGTATTATGTTGGTATTCCACCTATGTTATGATAGTAACCCATCACATGCCATGTCTGCTGCTTCATATGCAGCTCCTAAGACATAGTTTTATGGAGAACAACTCAGTTGCTTTTTTTTAAAATTAGAGCTGAGCCGAATCCCATTTTGTACACTTTCTTGGCATTTCCCCCCCGAAGCTTTGTTGTAATAATATTTAACAAAATGTTTAGTCTTTGAAACAATGTTACAATACGTCCAACGCAGTCACATCTATTTCTAATTAGAACCCCAATCTAATGAACGAAGCTTCTAAGCATTCGGCTCAGCCCTAAAAACAACTTAATGAGTATTAATGGTTCACCTTTTCTTTTCTTTCCAAATAGGTTACAGTTTTGAGGAAAGCGCCAGTGGCCAGGTCTGTCATCCAAGAAGATACACCAGAACCTCAAGCCACTACTCAAGATCCTGAACCTGAGGCGGGACCCTCATTTCAGACCACAGATCACTCCTACTCCGTCACAAGTCCACTGGTATTGAAGCACAAGCTCGATGAAGCAATCCACAAGCTGGACAACTTTCGAAAAAAATTAAAAGTGAGTCAGCAACACAACAGAAGGTTAGCCAGAAAAGTGGAGTCCCTGAATACCATCGTGGAAGACCTGAGGGAGAATGGGATGGTCACCGACAATTGTATTGAAATGCTCAACACAACATTCTCTGGTGTGTCAAAAGCTATTGTGATCAGAATGCTGAAGAACAAAGGCAGCGGCACTTCATTTATTCACCTTCATGAGTTCACCAACACTTCATGTAAATATTTAAACTGTAAAAGATGTGTTGCATGAGATGTCTATATCTCCGCTCCATTATTCATGTAACAATTACCATGTCCTGCTGAACGTTCCATTGCAACATGTAAGTCTTGTATGTTATGAATAGCAAAAACTTCCGAAACCCAAGAATTGTGTGGGTTAACTACATGACAGCGTTTCATGTCATTTATGTGACTGACTCACTGTTGATGTGTTGCTGACCCATGTCAGTGTAGAATAAACTCTGGTTATCATTATATCTGCGTGGTTTCTAACATCTCGGTAATAGAAACATACACATCTTAGTTACAATATAATGACTGAATTAAGTAACATCATATAACATGACAACACATCAGATCTTTATATTGAGGAATATTATTGAACAAGCCAAAGAATGGCAAACGACGATGTACCTCAATTTTATAGATTTCTAGAAAGCTTTCGACTCCTTTCCCAGAGAATGTCTGGGTCATAATGAAGAAATACAGCATACCCGGAAAATTAGTGAACCTTGTAAAAGCCCTTTACCAAGACTTTCAATGTGCGGTCGTCGACCAAGGTGAAACAACAGAATGGTTCAACGTGAAGACAGGAGTTAAACAGGGGTGTAACATGTCAGGATTCTTATTCCTACTAGTGGGTGATTGGGTCATGAGAAGAACGATAAAGAACACCGAGCAGTAATTTTGGGCACTTTTTTTTCAAACAAGCTCGAAACCATTGGATTCCCCAGGAAAAATGCGTCTAGAATCAACTTCAAACTTAATGAACCCCATTTCCTTAAAGAACGGGATTCTGAGCCCGAATATCAGTTCAAATATTAGTATTCTATATTAATTAAATAGTCGGCGGTCCTTTGCTTTGACAGGCTTTGTTTACAAAACGATCGGCTTCCCAATATGGCCGCCAGACTATTTCCGGTGGCTTCACGGCGGCTAATGCTGCGAGGTGGCGAATTGGCTCTCCAGGTTTATTATATACCTCCGTGATGCGCATATAAATAATAAAAAAAATCGAAGAAATATCTCTCGGTAATTTCCTGAAACATTTTACTTCCGGGTAATAATGTTGAATGAAATAACGAAGATATATACTGTATGCCTGTTATTTTAGGCGGTGTATTTTCGTATATCAACGTGGCGCGATTTTTAAAATATATCTCTGCAATTTCCCGTGTGTGCGTGAATGTTCTCAATTATTTCTTTTACCGAGTCTAAAACCATCGATAAAAATGAAATCAGATGGAAGCGGTAATAATAAAAAAAATCGAAGAAATGTCTCTCGGTAATTTCCTGAAACATATTTTTGCCGATCATCAAATGACAAATAAATTACATTGTGAAAATTAAAGATTTCAAATAAACCTATTTAAAGTGTATGCGCATATAAATAATTTAAAAAATCGAAGAAATATCTCTCGGTAATTTCCTGAAACATATTTTACTTCCGGGTAATAATGTTGAATGAAATAACGAAGATATATACTGTATGCCTGTTATTTTAGGCGGTGTATTTTCGTATATCAACGTGGCGCGATTTTCTTCCCGTTTTTTTTCAACCGAGTCTAAAACTATGTTAGCGACTGTGAAAAATGAAACGATATATCGAATTTGATTTGAAATAAAGCTGGGAGAGAGAGCAAGACACCACGGGCCTACAAAACAGGCCTCAAAGCTATGCGAGTTAATAAAATGGTGGATATTACTACTCTCTCAAAGGGGTAAGCCACGCCCCCGGACCGATCGAATGTTACACACAAACACGCAAGATTTCAATTTTATAATTATTTAGATATAGATATAGATACTAAGACAAACATTTGACTAATTGACATTAGATGTGAACCGTACGTAACTGTTCCGACTTACATACAAAATCGACTTACCGACAGACTAAAAAACGGACCTTGTTCGTAACCCGGGGAATGCCTGGATCTCAATGCAAACGTCATTTAACACAGTATTTTGTTATAGTATCAATTTATGATTGGAATGACATTTGGAATTGAGTGAATGAAATTATGATTTTGAATTTCCAACCATACGGTACTGCTCCATATCCGGATGTAACGTCAGCACATATATACTGAAACGCAAAAGAAACTTACCACCTTTGAAACCTTTAAATATAAACAATAACACTGCGTGTAGTAAATGTGTGAACTTATTTGTGGACAATAGTGTCCTCACTGTCAGACAAAACGGTCACGGATGGTCACTTGAACCTTCAATGGTCACTTCATAGCACAGCTGTTGAACAGCCGTTTTGACTGTCAGTGATTAGCCAAGGGGTACGGGATGATTTTAATGAGCTGCACGTGATGTCTTGATATTGGCTTTAAAAAGGCCAGTGCAAAATGGGCATTTCAATCAACATGCCACGATTGTCAAGGGATTAACGGCAGCGTGCCCTGGGCATGCTGCAAGGCGGACTGAGCTACCGTGAGGTGGCACGTCGCCTTGGCTGTTCACACCAGACGATATCGGCCCTGGTGGACAGAGACACCCTCCACAACTCTGCAGATGACAGACCTCGATCAGGGAGGCCAAGAGTCACCACTGCAAGGCAGGACAGGCAGATGGTCCGAAGTCACCTGCGGGATCGATTCCGTCCAGCATCCCGCACTGCGGCAGAAACTCCGGGGCGTGCAAACCCACGGATCTCCAATGATACTGCACGAAGACGACTGCATGACTATGGTCTGACTGCCAGAAGACCATACAGAGGCCCATGACATGTCATGGGAAGACCATCCCCATGACAACGCTCACGTCTCTGATGACGGCTGCCCATCTCCGCAACCGACAGAGATGGTGCCAGCAGCATCAGCGGTGGACCTTGGCGCAGTGGAACGAGGTCGCTTTCAGCGATGAGTCAAGGTTCTGTGTGGACAGTCCTGATGGGCGTGAGCGTGTCTGGAGAAGAACTGGCGAGCGATATGCCGATTGTTGCGTGCGTCAAGCCAACAGGTGGGGTGGCCCAAGTGTGATGGTGTGGGCCGCCATATCAGGCCGGTACAGGATGCCACTGGTGGTTGTGGATGGGAATCTTAACGCCCAGCGGTATGTGGAAAACATCCTGCGACCTCATCTGCTGCCATTCCTGCTAGACCACCCAGAACTGAGAACCTTTCAGCATGACAACGCTCGTCCCCATGCTGCTCGCTTTACCACTGCATTTCTCCAAGGCGAGAACATCAACATCATGCAGTGGCCTGCGCTCTCACCTGACCTGAATCCCATAGAGCACCTGTGGGATGAGCTTGGGAGACGCGTAGTTGGCAGGGCCAGGACACGGGCAGAGCTGCTTCAGACATTGAGGACTGAGTGGGACAGAATCCAGCAGCAATCCATCCAAAGACTGGTAGGCAGTATACGCCGACGATGCACTGCCTCTATCCAAAACAATGCTGGCCACACACGCTATTGAAAGGGGACTGACATTGCACCCTGTGCTGTTCTGTACTGTAGAACAAACTGATGAGATGGTGTATCTTGGTCAAAAACTTGACATGTCATCAATAAAATGCCAATGTTTCAATTAGCAATTGTTGGTTTGTTTTATTTTGAACTGTTACAATTTTATTACATTTCAAACAAGTGGTAAGTTTCTTTTGCGTTTCAGTATATATATTTTTGTACACAGAATCGAGGCTCGTGTAAGACCTAACACATTAAACATGAAAACATGCACGTATACTTAAAAACATACAATAAAGGAAGCAGGAGACAAGAGGGGGGGGGGGGGGGGAGAGAGGAAAGCATACAAGCACAACAGTAGAAAACAGGGACGTCGGTAGATCTGTGGAAGGGAGCGGGCTGGGGGGAGGTGGTGGAAAGGGGTACACAGTATTTTTTAAAAAAAAATTTGTATTTAAGACTTTAAACAAAGGGCAAGATGTTCGGGGTAAGCAGGGGATGAAATAAAAAAAAGAAAAAAGCAATGCAGCGAAAGAACGAACATAAACAAAAGACCGACAAGATGGGAAGCCTCGAGGAACAGGCCACAAACACGGCGCAAATATGATTTTGAAATATTATATGATTTTCGAAAACATAATTTAAATATTTGTTTATGTCACGAGTGTTGGTAAAAGTTTATTTTTTATCTTAATGCTATTTAATTTGTGATTTGTGTTATGCTGGTTTAAATTGAGTGAATACAATTACAATTTTTACAAACTTCCCTGCAAATGTCTGCTGCTTTTCTTCTGCTCCAATTGGTTCTTCTGACCATGTGCTTGTTGAAGTGGATATCTCTCTGGCCATTCTCAGAGAGCCTCCTCAGCGTCGACGAGTCTGGCATTTCACTCAGGCTGACTGGCACGGTCTGCAAGCAGCCATCAATCATCTGGACTGGTCTCCCATCTCTACTGCCTCTGACATCAATTCTTCCTGGGAATTCTTCCAAAGCAAACTGCTCTCTCTCATGCACAGATTTATCCCATCTCATTTTCAGTTGTCTTATTCTTCCTCCATCCTTGGTACACTGAATCTTGTGGTGAGGCAGTTGCCCTGAAACAACTTGCCTCCACCTCCTGGAAGGCAAATCCAACGGAAGGAAATCTCATTTCCTTTCACAAAGCCCGAAACAAGTGTGTGTCCACCCTCAGGAGAGCCAGGAAACAATATCTCTCCGTTCTCAAGACAGAACTCTCTTATCTGTCTCCCTCTTCCAAATCCTGGTGGCATCTGGTCAAATCTGTTTCTGGTGTTTGTTCCCCCTCCATCCCCATCCTTACCTCAAAGGGCTACACAGCTAACACTGCTTGTGAAAAAGTTGAATGCTTTTGTTGAGGCAAATTGTTGAGGCAAAAATGTTGAGGCAAAAGTGCCTCAACTCTGTGTTTGCCTCTAAATCTTGTGTAACAAACCCATCCCTCTCTGTACTCACCGTACCCAGTTGTACCCAGCTGCTCCTGGACTCTGTGTCCTTCTCTCCTGATATGGTGGAGAACTTTCTGTCAAACCTCGACTCTGATTCTGCAACTGGATCAGACCACGGGTTGTAAAATCCTGCTCTGCCGCTCTAGCACACCCTCTCTCTGTTCTCTTCACCCTCTCTTTTGCTCAAGGTAATCTGCAATCTGCTTAGAGAGCAGCCAACATTACCACTTTGCACAAAAAGGTGCAAAAATAGATCCTTGCAACTACAGACCTAAAAGCCTGCTCCCTATCATCAGCAAGGTCATGGAATCCATCATTACTTCTGACATCAAATCCTTCCTCTTCTCCAATGGCTTGATCTCTGATCATCAATTTGGATTCAGACCAGGTCATTCTACTGGACATGCCGCTTCTGCTGTCTCAACAAGGGATGGAGGTCCTCGATTACAAACAGGAAATCAGAGTTGTCTCCCTTGACATATCTCCCACCATCGATACGGTCTGGCACCCCGCCATGCTCACCTAACTCTCCTCTTATTGTATCGATGGAAGTCTCCATGCTTGGTTGGTGGACATTTTCTCCTGTCATAGTCAACGTGCGGCCCTGCATGGAATTCTCTCATCTCCCCTTCCTGTTTAGGCTGGAGTGCCTCAAGGCAGTGTTCTGGGCCCAATGCTTTTTCTGGTCTTCATTAATGATCTCTCCGACTCTCTGGAAAATCTTCTCTATCTTTTTGCTGATGACTCCACTGTCTGCCGCTCCATATCTCAACCCTCATATCGCAGGCAGCAGCCTGTCCAGTCTCTGCAGACCTGGATAACATCACAAACTGGTCAAACAAGTGGAACATATCTTTCAATCCTGACAAATCTCATACTCTCAGTTTGCCTCTCCGAAAAGACCGTCTGGACAACCCTCCCATCTACTTCTAAACAATCATCTCAAAGAAGTTCTGTCACTCAAGCTTTTGGGTCTCACTATCTGCCATGATCTTTCCTGGGAAAACCACATTTCCAAGATGGCCTCCAAAGCCAGTCACCATCTGGGCATGCTCTGTCTTGCAAAGTCCGTTCTGGGCACTTCTGAGCTCCTCGCCAAATCCAGAGCTTTAATCCGCAGCTCAATGGAATACTGCTATCCCCTCTGGGCTGGTGCTCCTGCCTCATACCTAGCTCGCCTTCACGTGGTTGAAACCAAAGCATTCAGAATCATTGGTATCTCCCATGATGAAGCTGATTCTGAGGGCCTTTTGCTCTCACAGCGCAGGCAGGTTGGTGGTCTTTCTGTGTTCTACCGACTCTTCTTTGACCTTGCTCCGCCTGCTCTGTATGTTCTCTGCTCCACAAATATTCCTGCAGGATGCACAAAATATTCGAGCAACCCTCTTCTGGTGAAACCTTCACTCTTCCAATCCTCTTTTCTCCCACCTCTGGAACAATCTCCCACACTCTCTTCAATCCCTCTCCTCCCCCCAGGTCTTCAACACAGCTGTTCACCACCATCTCTTATCTTCCCCCATCCAAAACTTTGACCTTTTCTATCCCCATTTAGACATATAGACCTTAAATTGCACCCTTTAGACCCCTTCAACCTCTTAAGTCCGTTTGAGATGAAACTTTCAGGGTAGGAGAGACACCCATGTAGAATGTTTTTGTGATGTCTCAGGGCACGTCGTATGGCAGCCATCTTGGATTAAATGCAAATAATTAAAATTGTATTTATTGGAAAACGTTGAATGGGATAATTTGAAACTTTGCACATTTTCAACTACTCCTAAAGGCAAACAAGAGCATGATAATGATGACATAATCGTAGGTATAAACCTGCCATAAATGTTTTAATCGAATTCCTTATCCTAAAAAATCTGAAATTGCATGCACATGATCGAGGACCCATTTGTATTGAAATATTAAATTTATGAAATCATCGGTCTCATGGTTTGGCAGCCATATTGGATTTAACCAAAAACCTTAAAAAAACATTTCTCAAATCACTGAAGCAATTGACTCAAAACATTATGAGTGTCAACGACCAGGCATGGTGACTAAAAGTTGATCAAGAAAATGTCATCACTCACATGGTGTGGCAGCCATATTGGATTGATGGAAAATATTAAATCATTATGTCTCAGAAATGCTTAACCTACTGATGTAGAACTTTACAAATGTCATCTAACACTATTTCTGCATACAGTTTGAAAATGATGACGGCGTAGGTCACGTGGTTTGGCAGCCATCTTGGATAGAAAAATGAACCTTATCTGATCAAAACGAAACTTCACAAATGTGATTCCTTACCCATACATATGCAGAGTGTACATTTTTGATATATGTCACGTGGTTTGGCAGCCATATGAGCTTGAAAGCCGATATATAACCCTCCCCCCCCTTCTCCGAAACCGCATCACCGATCGATGTGAAACCTGTCATGTCTGGTAAAAATGTGATACTTGAAAACAACTGGAGGGATTTCAATCAAACTTGTTTATCTTAAAGACAGTCAACGAGGGCATCCACCCGTTGTCACTGGTAGGGATTATGCATAGGCATACTGGCGATGCAGACAAATTGCTCCAGTTTTTTTTTTAAAGCGATTCTTCCCCATTGAGAGCAAATGCCAAAAATGATATTTCGAACATTATTTCAAAAAGTTCTGGATGGGTTATGAGAAAACATTGTGGATAAGTTAGGCAGGTGAGAAGAACAAGCCAATTCGATTTTGGTTAATTTCTGGATTCAGATCCGGCCAATCAGTGGGATATGAAACGTAAACTGTTCAGCCTGGTGGACGTATCCACTCTCGTGACTGCCGTTCTATTTACTCCCGCTAGGGAGTAATGCATTCGATCGTGTCCGTCCGTCCATGTGTGTGTGTGTGTGTGTATGTCTGTGTGTGTGTGTGTGTGTGTGTGTGTGTGTGTGTGTGTGTGTGTGTGTGTGTGTGTGTGTGTGTGTGTGTGTGTGTGTGTGTGTGTGTGTGTGTATGTTCGTGTGTTCGTGTGTTGTGAACAAGATATCTGGAAAAGTTCTGAACGGATTTGGATGAAAGTTGGTGGGATGATTGCTCTTGGGATAAGGAAGAATTGATTAGTTTTTGGTGAAGCTCAGGATATTATTCCGGATCCAGGAATTTTTTGAAGGATTTTTTACCATTAGAAGATAGGGCTCATTTTTTTTTAACATTATCTTCTCCTATATATTCTTCTATATATTCTATACACAGTATATTCTTCTAGATCTATATATATAAAAGAAAGTTTTTGTTTGTTTGTTTGTCTGCGCAAGCTAATCTCCTGAACGGTGAATAAACAAAACGTATTATTCCAACTTGACCCACGGCGGCAGTATGCGCTCTACTGAGTGGCGTTCTAGTTTAGCATATGATTTTGTCTTTAAATACATTTATGGGTATGTTTACGATGTCTTATGACATCACGAGAGAGTTTATTTGTCTATTTAGTCTTTGTCTATTCAATGAAGTTGGTTTTATAACTACTGTATTCGAAAAATAAGTTATGAAGTTTATTTGATTATATCATCTTCGTGGGGAGAAGAGATCAAGTGGGTCCAGCGATGTCATTTCATTACTATTCGTCACCCTCAATGACGTCACATAAAGTTTACTTTGGCAAAATGCATAACATAAAAATTCCTGTGAAACCTGTAATATTCTGTGAATTTTCTTACATTTTTACGAGGATACATGTCACCTCTTATTATTACACAAGGATAACTTTTGAAAAACATATTACCTTTTCCCCCAAAACTTGGAAATTACTGGAATTGACGAACTAGGAATACGCCGATGATAACAGCTACAACATCTGTGAGCTTAGGAAGTGAAACGGGGGGAAAGAAAAATCAGGCATATATCACTGTTGTTTTAATTCAGAATTATTCTCACAGATCATCTGGTTGGTTGTGCGCAATCATCAAACACTGGAAAGTCGAATGACACTTGGTAGAGCACATACCTAAGCCAGGCTGAACCATTTATGTTGTGCATCCCACTGATACCACTACAGGGGATATATACGCTTTACCTCTTGACCTCCGGAAGTAACGCTTATCCGGAACGGGATCTGCACCAAAATCTAATTCCTCCTTGTCACACATCCAACCTCCACCAAGTTTTGCTCAAATATGTCCATAACATGGAGATATGCTGCTCACAGACAAACAGACAGACAAAGAAACAGGGGCGAATACATAACATATGTCCATCTTCGGTGGCGAAGCTAAATATGAGCAGCATCATTAATATCTCTCACATTTTAAACCAGTCTATCATCTGCAGTATTGAACTCATGTGACCATGGATGTATCGCTGAATGTCTTGCAGTAAACGTCATGTTCTTCGGGGTGGGGGTATTTGTTGTAAAGAAACGTCTGTCGAATTTGAAAAATAAATTTTCGGTTTACTTGCAACATTGTTCTTACTTCTCACTTTTTCCCTTTCAAAATTAACATTCTCATTCACGACATTCATACCCAGATTGAATGGCATTTTGTGATGAATTACTTGCACTTTACTGAAAGCAAGAACAATCGTTGAGCGAATCTCCTTCATTCTGAAACCGAATATTAATGGATTAACAAAGGCCGGTGTGACTGCACTTATAAGAAGCAAGATAAAATCAAACGTTGGAATTCGTAAAAATCGTTGCAGAACACTTATGACGACAAGTGACATGAACTGTGCTAAAGATGCAAATATTTGTGTAAAACATGTGTGCATCGCTTTTCGATTTGCCTCTGTGGATGATTTGCGACATTTACGAACAATGCACCATGTAGAGTATAGTGCTGTAAAACCAGTTAACGCATATACAACATAAAGCAAAAATGCAGAATGAGTGGGTGAAAGATGAATATTTGCACAAGCAGATCTTGCAACGGATGAATAAGTACAGAGAACGCTGTAAACGACCACGGAGTAGTTGCAGTACGTCATTGTTGTTGGTACTACAACATAGATGACGCTCAACAACAATCCCATTGTTAAAACTACAATCACAAGTTTCACAGCACCACCTTTGTTCACCATCAGAGCCACGTAACTGTACGGCCAGAAAATAGCCCAATGTCGGTCAACGTACATTAACCACGTGGTGAGAAACTGCTGAAACAATGAGCAATATATACCAAACAACTGAAGCAAACATTCATTAAACGATATTATTTTACGTCTTGCAATTATTCTACTGAAATAGCACGATATTATCACGACTCCCCATAAAGTGTCAGCGAACGATGATACAGCAATGTACATGAGCATGGGTGAATTGAGTCTACGATAAAAACAAGCCGCTATGATTGCTGCGTTCAGAGGGATTGAAATACACATGATAAACGTGAAAACCCACATGATAACTCGGCCGCCGTTATCCAAAGGAATGTTCGACACATCCAGTGTGACCGTGAGAGGCAAAGATCCCACAACAGTTTCGTTCATGTCTCCTGTAAAAACACAATGAAAATTGTAATAACGTGTGTTACATCAAGTTCACGATGAAACATTCACTTCATCAAACATCAGTGCATGACTCACAATTTAAAATGATAACTAATTATATCTATCTATATCTATATCTATAATATATATATATATATATATATATATATATATATATATATATATATATATATATATATATATATATATATTAGGGTGGTCCCCAAATGAATGGGAAAAAATTAAATTCAAAACAACATTATGACCACCATGCCGTTGTTTTACATAGACTTAAATAAGTTAACGTACAAAATGACAGCAAAATTGGTTAATATTTAGAGGTGCCACAAGTGGCCACCATTAAAGGGAGGGTTGGTCCCGGGTAGACCAATGTGAAGAACTTCTCGAAACCCCAAAACAGCTCCAGTTCCTGAGGGAACAAGCAAGTGACGTGAAAAACGACAGACAGGATGGGAATAAAGGACAATAGACCACAATTTCGATAGAAATGTTGTATTAACATTAAATAACAAATACACTACAGTGTACTCTGCATACTGTTGTGAGCTCAATCTGCAATGGCTTTGTGGCACCTCTAAACGTTGTCCAATCTGTACCAAATTTTGTATTTTAACTTCGTTGAAACTATGTAAAGGAAGGCAAGGTGGTTGCAATACAATCCTCAACTTCATTTTTCGGGACCATTTTTCGGGAAATATATATATTGTTGCGGATCTCACCGTCGGCCCCTTTTCCCCTTACCAAGGGGGAATTAATCCCCTTGTCTGTGACTGACCGACGTGAGTCCTGAAGCTGCCCAGCTCCCTCCAGAGAGGCAGGTGAGCAACCTCGTTCGAGACCGCGGACAAGATGTTATTTGCCGAGTGGATTAGCAGCCGCGGCTCGAACCATTAGCAATACTACACCCGATCCTAAACGTTGGTCAAATCGTGCCACAGGTATTCAATGGGGAAATCACAAAAACGAAACGGATGTAAGGCATTAGTCACACATAGGCGGATTTGTCGGCGACTACTGGCGACTGGAAAAATCGCCACCACCCGCCGACAATCATAATGAAACCGTAATGGACGGTCGCCTGTAGTCGTGGTTATCCTCCCCAGGTCGGCTGCAGTCGGCAAGAGCCGCAAAGGGGCCAAATATTTTTTTAAATGTTTAAAAACGGCGCGCTCAGTCGCACTCGAAAAAAATCCACCATGCTGTCGTGATGGAACCGCCATGCTGTCGTCGGTATCCGTAATAAGAGCGTAAAGCGGCCGCAACCCAGTCGCTCATAGTCTTCCGCAATCGCCCCACCAGCTAGCACGGCAGAGATGCGAATGCCATACGGCCTTCCTGCGGCATCTTCCCGACTACGGGCCGACACTGTTGCAGCTACAAATCGACTACAGAAGAACTACCACATCTCCCCTGCGGCTATGGGTGACTGACGACGACAGCAGTAGGACTAGTGGCGGCCGAGTTACGGCCATTGGCGACAAAGATACGACTGCCTGGCGACTGCATTACGACATACCACGATTCCATGGCAAGACAGGATGGTGTGAGGGTCTCCGTGGAGTGAGGTCCTGTGGTGCTGACAAGGATATGGCTTTATTGTTTGGACTTGGGACTTTTGGGAACTTTATTTTTGGGACTTTGGTCCTTTGGAAACTTTATTTATGTGACTTGGGACCAGTGGAAATAATTTGTTGGACTTTATTTCCATTCTCTCTCCCTGCAGAAAAGTTTGATTATTAGATTACAATGATACATCTTTATTAACTTTGTTATTGTACATCAAACATCTTTATGCTTCATGTCATACATCATTGAAATGAATAAAGTGAAATGTAAAATAGAGAAATAAAGATTTAAAAAGTTGTGTGAATCGTCTCCAATCGCCGGCGGTCTTATTGCAGTCTTGCGGACGTCGGAGTAAACCACCACCCGGCCCCAATGCAGTCACCGCGATCTGCCATTGGTCGTAATCTAGCCGCCAGACTGTCACCACGCTGCCGCCGTGCATCCGCAATGCAGTCGTCGTCGATCTTCAACAGTCGCCATCCCACTCGGGGCGTCGTCGCAATGCAGTCGCAATGTGGCCGCCTGCAGTCGCCATACTGCCGCCTGACCATATTTGACCGCCCAAAATCGCCAGTGGTCGCCGAAAAATCTTGATCGCCGGCAGTCGCCGGTAGTCGCCAAAATATCCGCCTATGTGTGACTTAGGCATTGAGGAAAGAAAGGCAAGTTAGGAAGAACAGGGATTTATTACTAACTATTATGTACAAGACCAAAGAAACCAAGGAAGAAGGAAGAATACGAAAATAATTTACAGAGGAGGAAGGAGACACAGTGCAATACCAGCTTACGTATACAGTCTTACTTATTCCCAGGGACAACATGAAGGACGGACGACAATCAGACTTACACGGGGAATGAAGCAGGAATGAATGGCAGGAGGTGGCTGGCTGGATGGACGAGGAGGTGGGATCACAGGGCGGGAAGGATGCGGGTCCAGTTGGTGTGATCGCGCGGCTTGAGGTGAGCAGCCGCCGACCCTCCTCAAGCGTGTTCACACGGCAGCATTGCTTCGCGAAAGCTCAAAGCTGCGGTGGTCAAAGCTGCGGTGGATTCAGCTGCAGTGGATTCCGCTGCGGTGGACTCCTTACTCATCTGCTCATGGGGGCTTCCTCGGTCATCCGCGGGTGGGGGCTTCCTCGGTCATCTGCTTCGGTCATCTCCTTAAGCAGACCCTCCCAACTTCCTTTTATAAGGCGCGTGGCGATCAAGCCGCCGGCCTTTTAGAAACGCCAATCGGGGAGCTCGCCTCGGCCTGGATTGGTCGCGAGGGCTCACCGATCCCGCCCCCTTGATGAGGCGTTGGCAAAGCCACGCCTTGTTCCTGGCGCTTGGTTGACTCCTCCCACCTTCTTCTCTGAGATGACCTCACCATAATGGCGGCAAATGTAGTTGGCAATGCGAATGGCAATGACGCAGTTGGAAATGGAGGTTTTGGGCAATTGTAAGGGGATCTATCTTATTTCATCTGGTGCAATGCAGTCAACTAATGGGAAACAGAGCCTTATACTAACATAGAATAAGAAATAACTATAGAGAAGGGTATATGGTGGCCTACGTGCTTGTACATGGACTAGCTACGGTGCACTCATTTCAATTAACAGCCAATTAAAGGGGAAATGTACATAGGGAATTTTAATACTAAATTTACAAAGTGAAGGTTCTAAAAACCGTAACACAGCACCCTCATTCCTCACGGCACGTCTCAGGCCGACAAAACTTTAACTTAGTGTAGCACGTAGGTGTAATTCCCTCTACAATTAACCTGACCCTGAGTGCGACAGTTTTAAAACACAAATAAGTATGTCACTCTGCTGCATGCACCCTACTTAACAGAATCACGCCCACAGGATAACCGAATTGCGGAATGGTTCTCAAACTAAACATGCACGGTGGGGAGCATTATTTACAAGTGATGCTACTTGGACTATTTACAAAACGCAACCCAGGACCTGTGATTTTTCTTTTGGGGGGGGGGGGGGGGGAGACAGCCTGCGCTGCATCGACACACCAGCACCAATAAAGAGCCCCATAAAGCACCATAAAGCACCAGTCAGTGCACAGTCACCACAGTTCAAAAAAACAAACCCCTGTTGGTGGTCTTGTTCTTTGGCTCCCTCTGCTGGCCATTGTTCTTCCTGATGTTGTCAACTTCATCTTCTTGGTTGCGGCCTATTTGGTGGATATAAAGCACAAAACGTGTCCATTTCATTTATGGCCCACAGGGGCCGACTATGGGTGGTTCACCTGTGGGCTTGGTGCCACCTCACCGGGTCCGCAAGCAAGATCTTGGGCCATCGTGGCCGGTTCCAGCAGAGGGGCCATGCCCCAACCCGTGGGGTCCATGAGTGGTGCTCAGCCACAGACATGTGGTCCATAAGTGGTGCATCGATGCAGGCAGCTGGTTGTGGGGGTTCGGGCACACCGACGCAGCCCTTCGCACGCTCCCCTCAGTGCCCAGAGAGCACGATCCATGGCTCGGGGAAGGAAGACAGAGAAGACAGGTGAGTGAGGGGTAAGGTCACAAGGGTACACATCAACGAAGGCAATGCAGAGTGAGGTGCGTCTGGAGACTGAGCGGAGAAAAGCTCGTCCCTACTGTACATCACCCCCCCCACCCCCCCCCCCTGTTACCTACTCTACCCTTGCCCTTACCCCATATTTACAAATCTACACCCTTACCAATTCGTCACGAACGTCACGTCTTCCCCATATTTCCCCTATACCAAATTCGTCACAATCCCATTGTCTAAATTTGCCATCAACAATTCACAATCAATCCTCATAAGGAGGGAGAGATGGAACATCAGCACAATGTCACAACCACGTCATGATGCATCTCACATTCCAAAACATTTGCACAGAAAATAATAAAATAACAAACCGTGGCACGGTGTGGAGTCCTGTCACCCCAGGTGATTGGATGTAGATGGTGCGAGGAGATTCTTAATCCTAACTACTTCCTCTAAATGACTTTAATACACTTTACACTACCCGGGGTCTTTCCCTGCCAATCCATTGGCCATCTTACACTCTATGCGGTTTTAAGAACCAAATTCCCATTGACCAAACTGTGGTGCTTCATCAATTTGGGGTCTCACTGCACCGATTCAACTCCCTGTGCCTTTGCACAATTTCAGGACTGGGTTGTGTGGCTCTCCCAGCAGGTCTACCCACCTGCACACCTCCACCACTGCAGTTGCATTCGAGCTTACCTGCTCCTTACCCTAACCTATCTACCTGGGGAAGGCCCTCTGGCGCTCTCCCCACTCGGTGCCCTCTCTGGCACTGGGCTACCTGGGTCCGTCCTCTGGATCCTCGGCCCCCATCCACAACAACTCTACCGGCTCCCAGAGCCCACCTGCGGCCTCACCTAGCTGACATCCTAACAGTGGTGGAGTGCCCATTTAACTACACACACTAACAGGCCACACGCCCAGCCATTTCCACGTCACTAATGCACCCATCCAAACACCATTCTTCCACCACGCACCACAGATGCCAATATCCAATCACAATTTACCTACTCCCTCTACCTAACTCTTAAACTACCCTCCCCGGGTATTCGTGATGGGGTCCATCCTCCCCATACACACCTTCGCACCATCCACTCCACTCCACAGTTTCCACCATACTCACTCCACACCATCCATTCCATACTCCATATATTCCAGACCATTTATTCCATACAACCATGCTCACCTGTATTTGCACACCTGTGCCATCACTCCGACACCTGGTGCTTCCTGCACCCTCCTTCCTCCAGGACCATTTGCTCAACACAGCACACAATCACCATTACTCACTCATACACTGCTCCATACACCTGTTCACTTGCACACCTGTGCAGTTACACCTGGTGCCTCCTGCACCCTCCTTCCTCCCAGGCTTCTTCAATCATTCAATACAATGCACAACCACAATTGTTCCTCATGCACTGCTCCATACACTTCCACGCTCAATACAACTCACAATCACCTCACTCTTTTCAGAATACACTTCCGAATACACTTTCGATTCTCAAACACACGGCATCATCTGATCTACCTGGTTTCCCTCTAACTTGGTGCTCCCCGTCTTCCCTTTAAACTAAGCACATCCCACGTCATTAACAACCATTCTAACCTCTCTATGTCCCCACTACCTGTCCAATGTCGCTACTTACCTCTACCGTTACCTATGGTCATCTCTAGGTCCCTATACATTACCCAAACCCTCTCTCGGCGAGCTTGCACTGCCATAAACCCCATAAAACTATATCTCATGTGCCCCATTGTGAGTGGATGTCAGAGTTGCCATCGCACCACATCGGCCATGTCCCACTATCACCCCCCCAGTCCTCTGACACTACGAGCCCCCGTCGCAAGAGGTACTGGGTCCTGCCTCGGCATCTAGAGCCAAGGCGATCCACGAGGGCGCCTGCTCGCCGGCATAAGGTCTTATCCGGTCGGCATGGATGATCCGAGGGAGGGCCCGTGGCCCCATTTTGATCTTAACGACCACGTCACAGACTTGCGACAGGACGACTCCCGGGCCTTGCCTGGGGGAGGTGAGTTTTGGGCACCTACCCTTCCGCCTCCGGGGATTGAAGAACCAAATCTTCATCCCTGGGGCGAACTGACTCCCCTAGCTCCGGTGGTCGTACCTGCGCTTCATCTTGGCCCCCGCCAGATGGAGCTGGTGGCGGGCGAAGGCTTGGACCCTCTCAATGCCTTCCTCCAGGTGACGTGCGTAACCCTCCCTCAGTGGTGTATCTGTGGTGTCTGGCACGGGACCGCATAGCAAGTCGGCGGGAGCCCGCAACTTCCACCCATACATGAGCAACGCTGGACTGCATGCGGTGGCCCAATGCTGGCTAGTTCGGTAGGCCATTAACAAGTACGGAAGATGTTTGTCCCAGTCATCCTGACGGGTGGTGGTGAACAATGCCAGTTGTGGTATCAATGTTCGATTGAATCTTTCCACCATCCCGTCAGATTGTGGCTGCAAGGGCGTTGTCCTTGTCTTCCTAATTGACAGGAGTCTGCACACATCTTTTAGCAATTGACTTTCAAAATTTCGAACCTGGTTGGTGTGCAGCTCCTGTGGAATCCCGTGCCGACATACAAATCCTTCCACGAAGGCCTGCGCTACAACCCCGGCTTCTTGGTTGGGGAGGGCGAAGGCCTCCGGCCACTTGGTGAAATAGTCCATTACAACGAGGATGTAATTATTACCTTGGCGGGTGCGGGGTAGTGGTCCGAGGATGTCCATAGCCACCCACTCAAGGGGGGCCCCCACCTGGTGTAATTGAAGGGGGGCCCTCATCCTCCGTGCTGGTCCCTTTTTGGCAGAACAGGCGTCGCATCTCCGACACCAGTCCTGTATGTCGCGCCCCATATTAACCCAATAGAACCTCCGGCGGACCCGAGATGTAGTCTTTGTCCTGCCCAAATGGCCGCCGGAGCGGGTACCATGCACCGGTTGTAATATGACGTTCTTAAATTTGTCAGGGACTATCACCAGCCAGGAAGTTCTCTCAGAGGGAACCTCCACCCACTTGCGATACAAGATGTTGTTTTTCAATTCCAGGGTCTGCCACTGAGCCCAATACGCCTTGGTTTGCGCCCCGAGGGGGGTGACCTCTTCCCCCTTTGGTCTTTGCCACAATTTGACCCATTTGAACACCGGCCCCAGAACGGGATCCGCCTGCTGGGCCGTGCTCCATGCCAAAGTTCCAAATTCTTCATTCGCGGTTAGTGGCAAAATTGGCCCTCTCACCCGGGTTGCCCGGACGACGAGAATCGGGGCAGAATCGCCCAATTGCTCTCTCTCCTCATGTCTCGCACAAAATTTGCAGTTTTCCCCCAGACAAGGACGCCGAGAGAGTGCGTCAGCATTACCATGGGCCTTCCCGGCCCTATGGGTCACATTAAAATCGTACTGCTGCAACTTTTCCAACCACCTTGCAATTTGGCCCTCCGGTTCCTTGAACCGAAGGAGCCATTGCAAGGAAGAATGGTCAGTTCGAACCAAAAATTTCCGCCCGTACAGGTACGGGTGGAAATGGTTCATGGCAGCCAGCATAGCCAATAATTCCTTGCGGGTTACGCAATAATTTCGTTCGGGCCTACTTAAGGCCCGACTATAATAACCAATCACTCTCTCCACGCCTTCCTGTGTCTGAGACAAAACTGCGCCCAATCCTTCCTGGCTCGCATCCGTGTCCAGGGTAAATGTCCCGTCGCTAGTGGGGTAAGCTAGAAGGGGTGCGGATGTCAAACACCCCTTCAATTTTAGGAAGGCCTTTTGGCACTCCCTTGTCCAATTAAATTGCGTCCCCTTCTCCGTAAGCCGGTGGAGCGGACGGGCCAACTCCGCAAATTTCGCCACAAAGCGCCGGTAGTAGGAGCACAGTCCCAAAAATCCCCGCACCTCTTTGATGGTACGTGGTGCGGGCCACTCCTCTACCGCTGTAATTTTGCCTGGGTCCGTTTTTACCCCCTCACGGCCGATAACGTGACCTAGATAGGCCACCTCTCTTGCAAACAAGGTGCACTTACTCGGGCTCAGCTTCAACCCTGCCTGTCTGAGGCACCCAAACACCTGGTCCAAATTAGCTAAAGCCTGGGGGAATGTTTTCGCATGTACTAGGATGTCATCCAGGTATACCAGGCATGATTGCCATGGCATGCCGCCTAGTACATGTTCCATTAATCGCTCAAAGTTGGCGGGGGCGTAACACAAACCAAACGGCATCACAGTGAACTAATACAGCCCCTTACCTGAGGAAAATGCCGTTTTATCCTTCCCTGTCCGATCTATCTCCACCTGCCAATACCCACTCTTGAGGTCCAAAGTTGAAAACCAATTTGAGCCCGCAACGGCATCGAGGGTATCATCAATTCTTGGCATGGGATATGAGTCCTTGAGTGTCACATTGTTTAGCTGGCGATAGTCCACGCAGAACCGCGTGGTCCCATCTTTCATTTTGACCAGTACAACAGGTGACATCCAGGGACTTCCCGAGGGCTCGATGACGCCGGCATCGAGCATCTTTTCAACCTGCTCGTCAGCTTCCGCCCTCTTGCTCCAAGGGAGCCGTCGGGTGGGCTGACGAATAGGCCGGGCCTCACCGGTGTGGATATGATGTTTCACCAGGCCCGTACGCCCAATATCCTCGGGGGACAAGGAGAAGAGATCCAAATGGGATCCAATCAGTTTGTGTAAGGCCTCCCTCTGGGTACCTCCCAACTCTACGCTACTATGATTTACCATCTCACAAATGGTATCGGGCCAATTTCTACTATTTATTTAAAGCTCCCCCTGGGGCCGGCTCGGCTGGACGTTCTCGCCCCTCACTGACGCGACTTCTCTAACTGGGGTGCAGCCAGCTACCTTCGTGCCCCTCACTATAGTGCGTGGTTCTGTACTAATATTAATTACTCGAACGGCCACCACTGGCCCATCCGTTTTTACAAGGGTGCGGCCCACGATTAAACCAGGTATGGATCGCGCTGCCACCGGTTCGACCAGGCCGCAGGACTCCTGCCATGTCGGGCAAGCTGACCATCGGGACGGCACTATGGCCTCGGCCCCCGGAGGGATGGTCACGGCCTCAGGAGCCTCCAGCTCCACCCTCTCGGCCGTGTTCACCCCCTCCAATGGTAGCTCTTCCATTCCCACTTGCAGGATGCCCCGGCTCAAGTCGATTTTACAACCGCTGGCAGTCAATAAATCCAACCCCATTAAGCATGGGTCGCACACCTCCGCCACCCAAACCTCTATCTCCTTCTTTACCGATCTCAACTTGAGGGTTACAAAACCACACCCTATGATCGGAGCCGTTACCCCGGTAGCCAGCTGCAAACTATGATTTTCCAGACGCTGGATTTTATCCCAGCCGTCTGCACTCGAATTAAGGATCACGGGGCTGATGATCGTGGCGCTGGCTCCCGTATCCACAACGGCGTCTACCCCCACGCCAGCAATTTTGCATCGAATTGTTAAACTACCAGTTCCAATTTGGCCACAATGAATGACCTGTCGTGTCAATGAGGGCTCCTCTCCATCCCCTACTGCCGAACACCGCCCTGCATGCCCGGCACGTTCTAATTTCCCGGGCCCTGGCGGGGGGTTGTCTGAGGTCGGCTAGGCCGATCGATACAGGGCGGAGTTGAGGGCATCGGCTGGCGGGGACCGTCCCGGCGCGGAGCTCGACACTCCCATGCATGGTGACCCAGCCGAGCACAATTATAGCACCTCACCTGGTAAGGTGCTTGCCTCCGGTATTCCAAATTCCCCCCCCTGAAAGTCTGAATCGTAGAGTACCGGGTGCCACCGCTGGGGCCGCCTGCCATGGTCCAGGTCCCGCCAGGCGCCGATCCACCAGCCTCCGGACCATGCTCTCCAGGTCGGGGGCCCTAGGGGGGCCGCCACCCATCACGGGCCCTACCTGACACACCGCCACTGCGTGGCGCTCGCCTCCCCGGGCCAGGGGCCTCGCTGCTTCCCAACGGGCTGCAGCGTCGGCCGCCTGACTCATGGTCTGCGGGCGCCACATGGCGAGCTGTTGTCTGAGCTCCGGATCCGGAAGAGCCTGGATAAAGTGATCCAGCGCCAGGCTTTCCTGGGAACTCGCTGCCATGTCCGCATGTGCGATCCCTACTGCACGGCGAATGTCATGGGAAAGTTCCCCGATGGTCTCCTGGGGCTTGCGTTTGCGCTGAGCAAGCTGAGCTTTAACAAGCTCGCTTTGCTGTTCAATGCCGAAACGATTAATTAAGGCCGCACGGAGAGCTGGCAGGGTGAGAGCACCCGGTGGTAAAGCTGTCAGCACCTCCGCCGCCGCACCGCGCAGTGCCCCCACAAGGTGTACTCCACCTTCGTCCGGATTCCAACCGTTGCCTCTACACACATATTCAAACTGTGCCAGGTACGCCCTCAGATCACTCTTGCCATCATACGGCGCGAGTGGGACCTTGTGGGCACCCGAAGGCCAGACCCCACGCGTCACTCTTTGCGGGATCAGCGCGGGACCAAACCGTTCGGGCCCCCACAGTACACTATTCTCGGGGGGGCTCCCGTGCATCCCCCATCCCTCCAAACACTACCCCTAGTGGTGTCGATGCCTGGGTCGCCCTTCCGCCACCCACTACCCACTCCATACCCGCACAACCTTGCTCACCAATACCCCTCTCACTCCCCATAGTCGGACCCCCTTGCACACCTCGTCTTTCCATACACTCCGGACCAGTCATACACCTCACCATTGGTCCCTCATGAGCACCCAGGTCTAAACCAACACCCAAGGTGACTGAATCTCCCCTCACACCATATACATTTCCGAATATATCGCCACTCACCTCAGCACCTCGTCTTCGCTCCTCCTCCGCCACCTGCAAACTCTTTATTTGGTCAGTAAGCACATCATCACGATTTGAGCACAGACCTTGTACATATTCCATCACTTCCTCCTTTATCTCCCTCTGAGTTTCCCTCCGTCTCTTCTTAATTTCACTTACCCCCTCTTCCACATCCTCTAATTTTTGCTTCACCTCTTTTATTTCCCGGGGCGCCCCCTCAATTTCTTCCTCTAAGGCCACCTTGGTCGTCTCTGTGTGCGTCCTTACTTCCCGTTATTTTGTCTCCATTGCCTCTGTTACCTCGTCCAACCTCTTTGTGAACCCCTGATGTACCATCTGACATTCCCTCTTCGTCGCTATGAGTTCTTTTTTTTTCATTTATCTCTTTCTGTGTCGCCTTCAACCCCACGATTACCGCAGTGTTCTTCTCCACTTGCTCCCCTAATTCCTTTTGTTCCACCGTCAGCTGCTCGACTCCCCTCGTCAGATCCTCTATGCCCCCCCTGTAACCCAACCGTACTATTTCTCACCTCTTTCTCCATACGCTCCTCACCCCGCTTTACCTCCTCGCGTACCCCCGCGACTTCCACGCGCACACCTCGTCTGATCTCCTCCCCCATTTCTCCCATCTCTTTGGTAGATGCTGCCCTCATCTGTTCCAAATCATTCCTCTGCGCATCCAATTTAGTTTCCAACCCGATTTTCACCTCCTCTATCTGATCTCCCATCTGTTTAATTTCCCGGGTGGATTGCTCCCCTATTTCCCTCAATTTGCCTTCCATGGTGTTTTCTAACCCCCTTAACCCATTCTTCACCCCTTCCATCTGGTTCTCCTGGGCAGCCATTCTGTTTTCCAACCCCGTTAACCCCTCCTTCATTTCCCCGATTTGGTTACCCACGTCCTCCAGTTGGCCCCCCAATTTACCCTCTAGCCCTTCCAACCTGTTGTCTAACCCCACAAATTTATTGTCTAAACTCTCAAATTTGTTGTCTAAACCCTCAAATTTGTTGTCTAAACCCTCAAATTTAGCTTCTAGCCCCCCGATTTGATTTCCTAATCGCTCTCCCATTCTGTTTTCCAATCCTACAATTTGGTTTCCCATGTCATTCCTCAATTCCCCAATTTGGGCACTAGTACCCCTCGCTTCGTTCCTCATTGCCCCCATTTGGCCTCCCAATTGCTCACCCATCTTGGCCATAAGGGCCTCCATTTGCAGCATGAAAAGGTTCAAATCCACCGGTGCTGCGGGCGTGGCTGCCGCAACCACGTGCGAGCCGCCATTTTGTGCGCCTCCCACCTCATGCGAGGCGCCGCCATCTCGTGTGCCTGAAGCCTCCGCTACCACATCCTCACTGCTCTCCTCCTCTCTCTCCCCCGTATACATTTCCCTAGGGTCCTGGGTCGCTTCTACCCCCCCACCCCCACCCTTCTAACTCTACTCCCACCGGCATCCGATCGCCTTGATTATCCATGGCACGATTTTAAATTTGGATGTGTTTAATAAAATTTTGGCCACTCGTAATTTGAGTGCGCTAAGCGCACTTCAGGTCCGAATCCCACTCCTGACACCAATTGTTGCGGATCTCACCGTCGGCCCCTTTTCCCCTTACCAATGGGGAATTAATCCCCTTGTCTGTGACTGACCGACGTGAGTCCTGAAGCTGCCCAGCTCCCTCCAGAGAGGCAGGTGAGCAACCTCGTTCGAGACCGTGGACAAGATGTTATTTGCCTAGCGGATTAGCAGCCGCGGCTCGAACCATTAGCAATACTACACCTGATCCTAAACGTTGGTCAAAGCGTGCCACAGGTATTCAATGGGGAAATCACAAAAACGAAACGGATGTAAAGGAAAGAAGGCAAGGTAGGAAGAACAGGGATTTATTACTAACTATTATGTCCAAGACCAAAGAAACCAAGGAAGAAGGAAGAATATGAAAATAATTTACAGAAGAGGAAGGAGACACAGTGCAATACTAGCTTACCTATACAGTCTTACTTATTCCCAGGGACAACACGAAGGACGGACGACAATCAGACTTACACGGGGAATGAAGCAGGAATGAATGGCAGGAGGTGGATAGCTGGACGGACGAGGAGGTGGGATCACAGGGCGGGAAGGATGCGGGTCCGGTTGGTGTGATCGCGCGGCACAAGGTGAGCAGCCGCCGACCCTCCTCAAGCGTGTTCACATGGCGGCATTGCTTCGCGAAAGCTCAAAGCTGCGGTGGTCAAAGCTGCGGTGGATTCAGCTGCAGTGGATTCTGCTGCGGTGGACTCCTTACTCATCTGCTCGTGGGGGCTTCCTCGGTAATCCACGGGTGGGGGCTCCCTCGGTCATCTGCTTCGGTCATCTCCTTAAGCAGTCCCTGCCAACTTCCTTTTATAAGGCGCGTGGCGAGCAAGCCACCGGCCTTTTAGAAACGCCCATCGGGGAGCTCGCCTCGGCCTGGATTGGTCGCGAGGGCTCACCGATCCCGCCCCCTTGATGAGGCGTTGGCAAAGCCACGCCTTGTTCCTGGTGCTTGGTTGACTCCTCCCACCTTCTTCTCCGAGATGACCTCGCCATAATGGCGGCAAATGTCGTTGGCAATGCGAATGGCAATGACGCAGTGGAAATGGAGGTTTTGGCAATTGTAAGGGGATCTATCTTATTTCATCTGGTGAAATGCAGTCAACTAATGGGAAACAGAGCCTTATACTAACATAGAATAAGAAATAACTATAGAGAAGGGTATATGGTGGCCTACGTGCTTGTACATGGACTAGCTATGGTGCACTCATTTCAATTAACAGCCAATTAAAGGGGAAATGTACATAGGAAATTTTAATACTAAATTTATAAAGTGAAGGTTCTAAAAACCGTAACAATATATATATATATATATATATATACATACATACATAAATATATATATATATATATATATATATATATATATATATATATATATATATATATATATATATATATATATATATATATAACTGGGAGAAATAGTAGAAACTCCACAGTACGAGCAGGGCATCTCATTTGCGTTAAATAAATAATCGGGAGATTAAATCAGACGTGGACGTAGCTTCAGGACGTCGACCTTTAATTGTCAACAAGCTTTCGACCAACAAAGGTCTTCTTCTTAGTCGTCCCCAAGTTCAACTAAGAAGAAGACCTTTGTTGGTCGAAAGCTTGTCGACAATTAAAGATCGACGTCCTGAAGCTACGCCCGCGTCTGACTTAATCTCCCGATTATATATATATATACAGTCACGGGAAAAAGTAAGTACACCCCATGTAAAGTTTGGACTTTTCAACATACTTCAACATACAGCTATTTGATCTTCATTTCAACAATATTGACAGATAAAGGTGATATAACATAACAAATATCATGAAACATTTACATTTTGTAGTCCATTGGATAATTTAAATGAACATAAATGCAAATTTTGCATGTGGAAAAAGTAAGTACACCCCCACACTTATCACTACTTCAAATACCTTAAATTTGAATCAGGTGCACCAGCTCAGGTGCAAATGATTAGAACATCGTTAGAGAGGATCTTGGAGGAACCTGTCTTATTTCAACCTCAGACATTTAGTTTGGTTTGCTCTTTGTTGTTGAAGTGTGCGGCGTCACCATGCCCATATCAAAAGAGCTCTCTGAGGCCTTCAGAAAGAAGGTTATAGATGCCTACGAGTCTGGGAAGGGATTTAAAAAGATATCCAAACAATTTGAAATCAATCATTCGACTGTCCGGAAGATCATCTACAAGTGGAGAAGATTCCAAACAACTGCCAACTTGTTCAGGCCAGGCCGCCCCAGCATGTTCAGCCCGAGAGCAGACCGCAAGATGCTGAAAGAAGTCTCTAAGAACACCAGAATGTCATCAAGCGACCTACAGGTAGCTCTTGCCACTGTTGATGTCAAAGTGCACGAGTCTTCCATTAGAAAGAGGCTGCACAAATTTGATCTACATGGGAGGTGTGCCAGGAGGAAACCTTTGCTGTCCAGAAAGAACATCAGGGCAAGACTAACGTTTGCCAATGAACACCGAGGCAAAGACCAGCACTTCTGGAACAATGTGCTCTGGACAGATGAGGCAAAGGTAGAGCTATTTGGCCACAGTACCAGAAGACATGTTTGGCGAAAACCAAAGACAGCATTTGATCACAAGAACCTGATACCAACTGTAAAGCATGGTGGTGGAAATATAATGGTTTGGGGCAGCTTTGCTGCATCAGGGCCTGGGCAGCTCACCATCATATAATCCACTATGAATTCTTCATTGTACCAGAGGGTGCTTGAGGATAATGTGAGGCCATCTGTCGGAGAGTTGAAGCTCAACCGAAGGTGGACCTCGCAACATGACAATGACCCTAAACATACCAGTAAATCCACCAAGGAATGGCTGAAAAGAAAGAAATGGAGGGTTCTGGAATGGCCAAGTCAAAGCCCAGATCTAAATCCCATCGAGATGTTGTGGGGGGATTTGAAACGAGCTGTGCATGCAAGAAACCCCTCAAACATCGCTCAGCTGAAAGAATTCTGCATGGAGGAGTGGGCAAAAATTTCTCCCAGTCGATGTCAGAGACTCGTAGACAGTTATAAGAAACGCCTACTTGAGGTTGTTTCTGCCAAAGGGGGCAATACCACCTATTAGAGCGAAGGGTGTACTTACTTTTTCCACATGCGAAATTTGCATTTATGGTTATTTAAATTATACAATGGACTACATAATGTAAATGTTTCATGATATTTGTTATATTATATCACTTTTATCTATCAATACTGTTGAAATGAAGATCAAATAGCTGTATGTTGAAATATGTTGAAAAATTCAAAACTTTACATGGGGTGTACTTACTTTTTCACGTGACTATATATATATATATATATATATATATATATATATATATATATATATATATATATATATATATATATATATATATATATATATATGTCAGGTCGTAGATTTGTTATTGCCTAAAGTTCAGTTATAGACGTTGGTTGCTAATGTGTTATGATTTAAATGTTGTTTAAAAATGCTATTTTCATAAAGTTAATAAAAGGTTTTTGCTTCGTTTTAGTTTAAAATGAGGAAAGGCTCGCTTGGGTCGTGCTGGACAATTGTATACGTGTGCTTTTTCGAGGCTAGATAAGGCCGGTCGTAAAATCACGCTCACATGCGCGTGATTTTGTGTAACGCTAGTAGAATGATTAGATTGCAGACATAAACCTATCGTTAAAACCATATATATTTTGTATTAATCACAGCGACGCTTGACTCTGTATAAACATGCTTTGAATTACTCATTTGAACAAACCCATATATTTTATGGCCTTATCGAAGCCAAAGAATGCACCCTCCCTTTAATGAGTTATATTTTCTGTCTCCTCGGAGCCCAGAGAAACATCTGGTCCAGATAAGGGACGGATGACGGTGGGGGCTAGGGATGACGGTGAGGGACTCTCGCCAGTCGCTTTGTTCTCTCGGAGATTTTCTGATAAACTTGTCCCTATTTATACGGACTGCGAATCAATGTGCTTCAGGAAGGGCTGAACGTGGCATGAGGGCAAGTCGTGCTGTAGATGTTCGCTTCCTCCGGATCTGTATAAAGTGGTATTTTTAATAAAGCTTCGTCATTCTCAAGCTGTCGGTGAACTTCTTTTACGAGCCAAGAGTTGTTTCTTGACATTTGGTGCCGTGACTCGGATTGCAGCAGACAGAGGACAGAGAGAGCGGACCCCGAGCGACAGGAGGAAGGCTGCCCGAGGCCGGGACGCTGGCACTCTGATTTGATTAAGGTGAGCATTGTTTTATACCAGAGGGCTATCTTTCCAAATTCGTACCTTCCTTCCTGGAGCGGGTTCAGCCCGTTTCTTTTTGCCTTCTGCCTTGCCTGCACTCCGAACAGAAATTGTAAGTAAAGGCTAATTTAAGCCTTGGAATGACGAGCCTTTGTTGAAATCACCTGGATATCATTTAAGAGTAACGTTACAATATTTGCGCTGGATAAACATTTAAGAGTAACGTTAAGGATAAGATTTGCGCAGGGTAACGTTATAGTTAACAAGCAGGAGGGGGAAACGTGAGGTCGGACAGCCGTATAGGTTGAGCCAGGTGGCCGAGAACTTTCCAGGAAGGAACAGCCCAGAGACAAGATGGGGTATGCCATTGCATGCCAGGGAAAGGGGGCTGTGGTTAACTTAGAGGGCCAAAGGGACATGGCCAGTAAAAGGATAATGCGCAGGTACCAGGTAGGCCTGACAGAGGAAGCAAGCAACAGAGGTCCAGATAGAAACAGGCCAGGACCTGGTGAACAAGAGAAAATAAATAGGCTCACAGGAAAAGGGGCCAGGTAACCACAGGTAAGAAGGACAGGAGTGGTTTTGGAAATATTGAAATTTTAAGCATTACAGCTGTAGTTATTGAAGCTACAAGGGCAGAGGACAATTAAGTAAGCAGTTAAGCAAGTAAAATCAGCGGTTGATGCCGCTGGTCCAAGATCCGGACCAAGAACCCCCACCCCCCCAAGACCTGAGCTCAGTCCCGGGGCTCTAGGCAACACCCCAACACCCCCCGCCCTGCCTTCCCTTTTTCACCTCAACCCACCCCGTCCAACCCGTCCCAAGAAAAAATCCTTTTCCTTGAATGAAAGACGTAACATGAATGAGCAAAGATTGTATATGGGAGTGGCTGGAGAAAGGCATGATTTGAGTCGATCTGATTTTCGCGCGAAGTCTGGGAGACTCACTGGTATATGAATGAGGAATGAATGTATATTGGGATATTAATTGACGTGTGTATCTGGCCAATGTATTTGTCTGTATGACATATGCAAAGCAGAGGGTTTCGGTGTGAAGCTTTGTAAGTGGTCTGCTTGACGTGCGGGAAATTCAGGCCGGGAATGTCCATTTTAGCGTCCATCCGAGGGACCAGGTGAGGTCCTGAACTGAGTCCGGATTTTCAGTTGTTTGGGAGTGTTTGGGAAGCGAATTGATATAAATTGGGTCAGGAGAGCACTCGGAGTGCCCTTGTCGACCTACTGTTGATATGAAGCGGTTTCTTGGAGATGGTTACAAGATGGGCTGCTTTTGTCTGTCGAGTGGCAGTCGGGCAAGAAATTTGGAATTTGTTGAACTAAATTCAGAATTCGAATCAATATGTGTGTTTTACTTGAATTGAAGAGTTCATTCAATGGCAGATATTGTGTATTGTATGTGTGGGGTAGGCCTATATCCCTGAGGCAGCTCACCTTTAGGATGATGTTATGTCACGGGGTGGTGACGATGATGTCATGTAGTGCATATTGGGTCACAGATCCTGTTTTTTGCGATGATTACGAGCTAGGGATGAGTTAATGACAGCTAACTGCTCGGACAGCTCAATGTTATGACAGGTCGATGTTATGACAGCCGTGAACGCGAATAGAGCGGCGTGCAGTCTAGTGTTGGGATTCGTGTGGAGGCACGAGGGTGCGCGCCGGGACAGGGGGCGGCGTGGCGTCGCCACGTTGAGTTGGTTGTGCCAGGTCGATCGGCGATCTCTGAATTTAAATCGGACTTTTGTCGTGTGTATTGTGAATTTTAGCGTCTATCCGAGGATTCTGGCGATGTCACGAGTCACGAGCCGCGAGTCATGTGTGCGCTGTATGAGGGGCTCTCGGGTTTGGGCAGTTGGTGTTGAGTTTGTTGAATTGGGTTTGGAGCATGGGATTTGCTCAGAATGCCGGTGATAACTCGCCCACTCTCAGGGAGGATGTGTGCCCAAATGCAGGGGCTGTGGGTCATTGCGACTTTGCTGAATGTCGGACGCTGGATGTCGGACGTTCATGTCAGACGAGCCATGTCAGTATAGTGAGCGCTTGCGACATACATGCCATGCAATGTCACAGGACGAATACGTTATTTAAGATGGATTTATATAAGGGGAATAAACGATTTCTAAAACGATTTCTAAACTAAAATTCGATTTCTAAAATGATTTTCTAAACGCTAAAATAAACGATTCCAAGACAGAGTAATTAATTTCCGGTGCCAAGTTCAAACAGGAAGTCTTGTTCATACAGTAAGTGAGGTACAGTGCGGAGTGGCGGCTGGAAGATGCATCGATGCATTTGTGTTGATCGATGCGCCGGATAAAGGGTTTGCTGGCAAGCGATGTTGGTAAGGTTAAGTTATTAAAACGCATATGGGTCTGGAGGCAGATAATGTGGGACAAGCTGCCTCACGTCACGGGCGCTGCAGGGAGAGTATTTGGAAATTCAATAATTTGAGCAGAAATGTCACGTTTTCAACAGAACGCTTATCAGAGGAAGGAGGACGATCGAGGTTTCAACTGTCGGTATGTGGTGTGGCTTGTGCCAAGGTGTGGGCGCGAGGAGGTGTGTTGATGAAGCGTTGTGCGAACGAGGAGGGATGTGCGAAAGGTGTGCACCAGGTAGTAAGGGTGATGCATTGTAAAGCACGCCTCGTACGGAAGTTCCTGGACGGATTGTGACGGTCGTTGGATTCGTAGAAGTTAGCATTTTGCGATGTAGAGCCTCAATAATGGTCATTTGTCTGTCTGTTCTGTGGAGTTCTTGCAGGGAATGTCGCCGGACTTGTAATTGTATTATTTGCGGAAAAATAAAGCGCTGGTTACCCCAATTCGAAGTTTGACCTTTTAAAGTTTAGTTGACCTTTGCTCGAGATATGCAAGGGAAAGGTCAGAGGTAATTCACTAACCTTGGAAGAACGACAGGCGGAGTCAGTCTACAGGGTGTTGCCTTAACGGCAGGATATAGAACTTAAATCTGGAGAGAATATCGGGACATATATTGTTGGATAAAACTGAAATCATGTACGTAATTAGCGAACAGAGGATATCGAGTTCTTTTTTCTTTTGTTGTTGTAATCGTTGTTGACGGCTCGATTCAGGGGACTCAAGAAATAAACAGATTTCCTGTGCCGACCGGAAGCGTCAGGTACAGTACGCTTGGAATTTAATTTAACCGGGCCGAGTACAGTGACGTGTTCGATCGAGCTGTGGGGATAGTCACGTTAAATGGAGGACATTTGGGAGGATGAAGAGATGCAAGTAACGTGGATTAAATTGTGGTATCACGAGTTGGGTGCCAGAGATATTGTGGTTATTATAACTCGCTGATTATAGGGGGCGCCGGGCGCACCAAGTACAGATCGGGTTGCATGCATGGAGCATGGAGCTTGGTGGAGCAAGCATGGAGCATGGAGCAGGGTGGAACACCCCGTGTGGATTGGAGGTTGAAATGCAGTGAACATGCCCGATTTTTGGCTTTGCGAGGCTTCAGGTAGAAGCTGGCATTTCGATACTGTGGATTATATTGTGCCTGTCTGGAGAGGTGAGGTCCGGTGCTGAGGCTTGTGATACGCCTCCGTTATTTGTCTGTCTGTCTGTGAGTTACAGTGTGTCTGGAGAGGAGGTCAGTCAGGTAGGATGGGGCCAAGTTATGGAGGACGTAACAGATTGGTGGATTATAATGACGGGGTAGCGCAATAGTATAAGAGGCGACTGGGAAGCGCAGGTCTCAGAAGGGAATAATTAGCTTCGATGATGCAACAGTGTATGAGTGAGTAATTGTGATCTGTTTAAGTGTAAGAGATGGTGGAGATGGAAGGAGGTGATGAAAGCATGGATGAGGATTTCTGCAGCCATGGAGGAGAGGGATGGATGCACGGGCGATGTTTTTAAGGTGAAAGAAGGCTGTCTCTATGATCTGTTTAGTGTATTTTGTCAAAGGAGAGGGTTTGGTCAAAGATGGTGCCAAGATTCCGGTTGCGAGGGATGTGGATACTGGGAAACCATCGATGTTGGGGGAAAAGTTATGGGTGAATTCGGTGAGCGGTTTTGGGTAATGAAGATTAATTCAGATTTAGCGTAGTTAAGTTCGAGGTTGTTGATTCGAAGCCAGAATTTTATTTCAGTGATGCAGTTCGTCAGGATAGAGCGAATTGTGGTGATTAAACTGTTGTAGATGCTGTCAATTTTGCTTTGAATGCAAGAAAGGAAATGCAGTTTGTACTGTGAAGGACTGGTGGTGGATCGACCGAATGGTCCAGGAAGGAAGGAGGGTGCAGGTGGCACCAGGTGTGAGTGCACAGGTGTGCACCAACAGGTGTGTGGAGCAAGGTGGTGGTATCCAGGGTGCTGAGGAGTTCGTTCACGTTGTAGAGTTTGTTTATTTAGTTTGTTTATTGTAGAGAATAGTGCTTTTGGGATTCCGGAGCCAGAGTGGTGATGTTTGAGTTGAGTGGCCACAGCTCGTTCCAAAACTTTTGACAGAAAGGGTAGGTTGGAGATGGGTCTGAAATTATTTAGGGTGTCAGGGTTTATTCCAGGGTTTTTCCAGAATGGGGGTGAAGTTTCACGAGGTTTTTGGGGAAATCGGTATGTGAAGCTGGATTAAGTTGGAACTGCTTGGTGAGCCATGGAAATGGATATCAAATCCGTCCTCTTCTCCAATGGCTTGATCTCTGATCATCAATTTAGTTTCAGACCAGGTCATTCTACTCTGGATATGCTGCTTCTGCTGTCTCTACAATAGATGGAGGTCCTCAACACCAAACAGGAAATCAAAGCTGTCTCCCTTGACATATCATGTGCCTTTGATGCGGTCTGGCACCCCGCTCTGCTCACCAAACTCTCCTCTTATGGTATCCATGGAAATATCATTGCATGGCTTGCGGATTTCCTCTCTGGTTGTAGTCAACATGTGGCCCTGAATGGTTTTCTCTCATCTCCCCTTCCTGTTCAGGCTGGAGGTCCCCAAGGCAGTGTTCTGGGCCCTGTGCTTTTTCTGGTCTTCATCAATGATCTCTCCATCTCTCTGGAAAATCCTCTCTGTCTCTTTGCTGATGACTCCATTCTCTGCCGCTCCAATCCTCATCCCTCAGATCGGCAGTCTGCAGCCTCCTCAATCTCTGCAGACCTGGACAAAATCACAGACTGGTCAAACAAGTGGAACATGTCTTTCAATCCTGACAAATCTCACACTCTTACGATGTCTCTCTGAAAAGACCATCTGGCCAACCCTCCCATCTACTTTCTCAACAATCCTCTCCAAGAAGTTCTGTCACTCAAGCTTTTGGGTGTCACTATCTGCAATGAACTTTCCTGGGAAAACCACATTTCCAAGCTGGCCTCCAAAGCCAGTCGCTGTCTGGGCATCCTTCGTCGTGCGAAGTCCGTCCTTGGCACACCGGACGGAGCTCCTCACCACATACAAGGCTTTCATCCACAGCTCAATGGAATACTGCTCTCCCCTCTGGGCTGGTACTCCTGCCTCACACCTAGCTTGTCTTCACGCTGTTGAAACCAAAGCATTCAAAATCATTGGAATCTCCTGCGATGAATCCGATTGTGAGGGCCTTTCACTTACTCACTGCAGGCAGGTAGGTGGTCATTCTGTCTTCTAATGACTCCTATCCAGCCTAGCTCCCCCAGCTCTATCTGTGCTCTGTCCCCCAAATATTCCTACAGGTCGCACATGATCAGCCAGCAACCCTCTTCTGGTGAAATTGCAAAGAACAAGACCCTCTGCTCACCTTCACTCTTTCATTCCTCTTTACTCCTGCCTCTGGACAAAAACTCCCTCACTCTCTTCAATCCCACTCCTCCCTCCAGGTCTTTAAAACAGCTGTTCACCACCATCTCTTATTTCCCCCATCCATAACCTTGATCTTTTCTACCCCCGTTAATTCACCCCAGATCCACTTTTTTGAAATACCGACTTCTTTCCTGGATGTCCTTGCAGTGTCCATGTGTTTTATACCTCAACCACCCCCTCCCCTTTCCCATGACTCCTCCCCCCAAGCCCACTCCCTCCCACAGATCTCCCGATGTCCCTGTTCTCTACTTTTGTACTTGTGTGCTTCCCTCGCTCTCACCAGCTTGTCTCCCGCTCCCTTTATTGTATGTTTTGTGTGTCCGTTTGTTTTTGTGTTTTTTTTGTGATTGATGTTATCTCTTAAACGAACCTCGATCTTGTACACACACAAAAAAAGAAGCACATAACATGCCATTTATTTGTGGAAAAGAACATCGAGGAGATGTGCCCCATTTCGTCTGACACATTCCTCCAATCTTGGACGCCAATTATTCATGATGTTCTGCAACATGGCCACGTCAATGTCATTGATTTCGCGTCTGATGTTTTCCTTAAGTTCATGAAGAGTTTGTGGACGGTTAACATACACTTTGTCTTTTAGATATGACCACAATAAATCATCACATGCAGTCAAATCGGATGACCTCGCTGGCCATGGAATATCGCCATTTCTGGAAATGACATGCTTTGGAAAGATCGCTCTTACAGTAGTTATGGACACGCTGGTGGTGTGGGAGGTTTCACCATCTTGCTGAAACCACGTCATGGGGCTCACTTCTGCAAATCTGTTTAATTATCTGGAGAGGAAGTTAGAAACCATGTCGGTATATCGAGCTGCAGTAACAGTGACGGCATTTCCGTTATCGTTCTCAAAGAAGTAAGGCCCTATGATGCCGAACGACGAAAGTGCACACCACACTGTGACTTTAGGACTGTGTAATGGTTTCGGGTGCATTTCTCTTGGGTTATCGGCTGCACAAAAACGAGTATTTTGCTTGATGACATAGCCACACAGATTAAAATATGCTTCATCAGACATTAACAAATTGTTAGCAATGTTTTGATTTTCATTTCCGTCCATAAATGAAAGCATTCCCTCACAAAAATGATTGCGGGCAATCTCATCATCTTGGCTTAATTCCTGGACAGTTTGAATTTTATGGGAATAAAAGTTTAAACCCGTATGCAATATGCGGCGTAGTGAGTGTGAGAAATTCTTAAGGCTGATGCATGCTTTCGGCTGGAGCGATGCGGACTTCTCAAAACTGACTCCCTTACATGCTCAATGTTTTGTGCTGTTCTTACTGATTTGGGTGCTCCGAGCGGTTTATCTTTTAAAGTTTAACCGGTCCTCTCAAACTTCTGAACCAATAACTTCATAGCACGGACAGACGGCACATTTCCATGATGTTGAACATTGAAATGGAGTTTGAATTGACGTTGTTCAGCAGTTGCACTATAATTATTCTTGTAAAAAGCTTTGATAGCGAAAGCGCGTTCTTCACCTGACCAGATCCACATGGTCACTCAAGTGTTCTGCCTGCAAAAAATAAAAGGAAATCACTAAAAATATATATATATTTTTTTGCATGTTATGGACTTCAATATCATGAATGAATTTATTTTTAAATACAATTTTTTATTTCCTACACACAAATTTCAAAAAATGACCATATTTCTGGCTCACCCTGTATAACTATGTGTGTGTGTGTGTGTGTATATATATATCAGTTATTATGCGATTTCATACCATCAGTGGTGAACCACTGAAGAGGTGGGATTAAGGTATCCGACGAGCGATCGCTGTATCTTAATGGGAGCGATAAGCACCGTCTGCCACACGGCACATTATCTCTGGTATCCACTCATTATATGGAATTGCCTGGATGCAGCCGGGAGTAATCAATCTAAATATAATTTTATATCGAGCTGGAGCTCCAGCTCATTCAGCTGGAGAACTGAAATTATATTTAGATTGATTTTACTAAGCTGCAAACACAACTTATATTGTGGGCAGGTGGGATGGTCCACTACGGTAATCCATTACCTTGTCTGTGTTATGTGTATGTGTATGTATAAATATATATATATATATATATATATATATATATATATATATATATATTAGAAACAGGAATCAAATTCCTGCGAGGGGCTACGTGTGAAAAAATCCTGACTCAATGTGGGGCTCGAACCAGGAACCTCCATTGTATTACGCGTCAACAGTCCACTGCACTATTGAGCCAGCCGCAATCTCCTCAGAACTTTTCCACACTTAACACAGCGAGCTTTATAATGGCCGATGTCTTACGTGCCTGCTAGGCAGACCCCGAATGTTAGCGTTATGTTAACGTTCGCAAATGTCTGTGTTATGTGTATGTATATACAGACTTGGCATATAATATGGAATATTTTTTTTGTGGGGGTGAACTTACTTTTCAAGGTGTCTTAGAACCAAAAGTTCATTGGAATTATGTTGAAATTATTCTAGATTTTGTTAATGTGACCTTTAAAAGAAACAAAAACTACATTTGACATTTCGAAACAAATAAATTGATCCTTGAAAGTGATGTAAACAGATATCGAACTCAATTCATGGACAGTACTGTGTTAAACTTCTGTACGTATTCCAGAAGTATCTCTTTATTTTGCACATTAGCCAAAATATCTCTTTATTTTGCACATTAGCCAAAATTTTTTTTAACAAAAACAAAAGTTAAATTACGACTGGTATTACGGACAGTAAAATTACAGTTCAGTACTTCATGTAACCCCAGCGAGCATTCAGGAGAGCACGTACACGTTGAGGCATGCTGTTCACGAGGTTTGCCAAGGTTTGGACAGGAATCGCTTGCCATGCAGTGACAATAGCCTGCTGCAATTCACGCACAGAGGTCGGCTGATGGTCCAAGTGGTCGATTTGACGTGTTAATTCTGCCCACAAGTTCTCTATCGGATTCATATCCGGGGACATGGCAGACCACTCCATATGCCCTACACCACGGTCAGCAAGAAAGTGATGGGTCATGCGAGCATGATGAGGCCGTGCATTGTCATCTTGGAAGAAAAAGTTTCCTCGAAAGGCTGCACGAGCAAATGGAAGCAATGTTTCTTCCAGAATGGCCCTGTACTTGAACTGATTCAGGTTTCCATTCAGAACAACCAGGTCAGTTTTGCCCCCTGCATGAAAAGCAGCACAAATGGTCACCCCACCACCTCCAGCTTGGACTCTTGGCACTATACAATCTTTGTTGTAGGCTTCATGCACTTGTCTGTGCACTCGGACGCGGCCATCTTGACGATAGACCAGAAATCTAGACTCGACACTGAAGATCACGTGATTCCAGTGTCCTGGCTGCCATTGACGGTGCTCTCTGGCCCACTGCAATTGGCGCTGGTGGTGTTGTCTGGTCAGGAGTGGCTTTCTCAGGGGATGCCTGGCACGATAGCCTGCTTGAACCAGTCGTTGGTTGACTAGCCTTCTGGATACAGGCACATTTGTCAGTTGCTGCCACTCAGCCCGAAGCTGATTAGCTGACTTGGTGAGGCCATTGCGGACTAACCGGTGCAGCTGGCGATCATCCCTCCTTGTGGTTCTGTGGGGACGTCCTGGCCTCGGTATTGGAGTAGGGACACCCCTCTGAGCATTTCCTTTCAGGATCTTTGACACCTGACCTTGAGTGATGCCATACTGCTGAGCAATAGCACGCTGTTTCATGCCGTAATTTCGTAAAGCCACCACTCCATGACAAACAGCATTGTCGAGTTGACGGACGATCTCCAGAGGAAGCGGCAATAACTTTTGGAGATGTGCAGCAGTTGTTTTCCACGAATACAGAACGCAACAACCCTTGTATACACGACTGTGAGGCCAATCATCAAATGCACCTGTCCATACATTTTGCCACGCCACCTGTAATATAATCCTGTTGTTGACTTCTTGCTGCGACAGACAATCAGTGACATGGTTCTTTTAACAAATAAATCACCAAAGTGTATAAGAAACTCACCAGATTGATATACTGAGTTAAGAAAGGAAACACAAGTCAAGAAAAAAAAATATTCCATATTAAATGCCAAGTCTGTATATATATATATATATATATATATATATATATATATATATATATATATATATATATATATATATATATATATATATATATATATATATATATACTGTATATATATATATATATATATATTGTAACGAATTTGAGAAGTGTAACGGATTTGAGAAGTGTAACAATTTTGAGAAAGTGTAACGAATGTGAAAAGTATGGTTTTGTTGTGTGTAACTGACCCTCGTAATGTAAAGAATGGTCGCAGCTCGTCCTCTTAGTTAATTCCATAAACCTACACACAGGACACGATATATCCTTTTAAATAGTTAGTCCCTTATTCTCTGTGTAGGCTAAGGATGTGTTTCCCACTAGTTTGACTCTTCATTGCACCGAATTAAATAAGAGTAGGCCCTCTGACGCCCCATGGCAGCTTCCAAGTGCCAGGTTCGCCACTATGCTGCAATTTCCTCTTTAGGCACTAGCTGCATTTCCATCTGCCGTCCACTTTGCTGCATTTGACTCCATTACGCACGAGGTAACGACGAAGAAGAAAGGCGGGTCTCCACCTCGTCATAGAGGGGAGGAGTAAGTCGGCCCCGCTCATCCAACCCAGAACGAGGGGTTTAGCTTGAGAGGGCGGAGAGAGAACGTGTGGGGAGGTTCGCAAAGGGTGAAGGGCGGGGCCTATATAACCCACCGCGGGACGCTCCCCCAAAGAGATCTGAGATGAGCTTTGACGGAGATGGGTCCAGGAGATGCGCTGGAGACGAGCAGGTGTGACCGAGCCGCCGTGAAACGTGCCGCGCTGCAGGAAAAGCGGCCCGGGGCAACGCAAGGAGCGCACGAGGCAGCAGTACAGAGAGAGGAACTTCGCCCGCGCAGTTTGGGACCAAAGCTCGGCTTCTTGACGGCGGTGCCTTCTGGCCCGACCGTGCCCAGTACCCGCTGAACCTTCCTTGCCTCAAAAAGCCACCCATCTCCAAGCCATTCATTCCTGCCTGCATTTCCCCGTGTAAGTGTGATCGTCCGTCTGTCTTTAACGTTGTCCTGGGGTTTATCAATTAAGCTTGTATAGGTAAGCTAAAGATTTCACTGTGTGCCTGCTCCTTCCATTTTCTGTATATAACCAACTGCTCTCTTTGCTTTGGCTTGTGAAAATAATTAATAAAACCTGTTATTCCTCCGTACGTCTTCTTCTTCTTCCTCTTTACATTCGGTCGCTTTAGAGGTTTCCACATTGAGTGGCTGTGGCGCGATCGGGCCTACGTTTGGGTGAATCGGGGAAACTGTTAGGTCGCGGGGCCTCCGCTCGGCAAATATAACATCCTTAACCACGGACCGTAACAATATATATATATATATATATATATATATATATATATATATATATATATATATATATATATATATATATATATATATATATATAATCGTTAGATTAAATAAGACGCGGACGTAGCTTCAGGACGTCGATCTTTAATTGTCGACAAGCTTTCGACCAACAAAGGTCTTTTTCTGAGTCTACAAAAACAGCAGGTATGTATATCAGTCAAGTATGTATGGTGATATGTGTGTGAGATGTGTGAGATGTGTGTAGGAAATGCATACAGAAGGAAGAGCAATGCCAAAGTTCACTCACCAGCCCCAAGTTCAACGGAAGTGACCGTTTGCGTTACAGTTAGGGTGCACGTGCATATACAAATTTAGAGATATACATACATAAACACACAAGCATATATTCATATCCCATTTATATTCATATAATATATTTATATATTTATATAAATGACATATAAAGGTAGAATGAATGAATGAATGAATGATGAATGAATGAATGAATGAATGAATGAATGAATGGGTTACGGTTAACAATTTGATTGGGTTGATGTGGGAACATGCTTTAGTCATCAAAATTTATGCCATGAGGGACTTTTGTCCGAAGTTTGTGTATCCAAAAGGACTCACGTTTCAGAATCGTGGTGTGTGATCGATCGAAACGTGAGTCCTTTTGGATACACAAACTTCGGACAAAAGTCCCTCATGGCATAAATTTTGATGACTAAAGCATGTTCCCACATCAACCCAATCAAATTGTTAACCGTAACCCATTCATTCATTCATTCATTCATTCATTCATTCATTCTACCTTTATATGTCATTTATATAAATATATAAATATATTATATGAATATAAATGGGATATGAATATATGCTTGTGTGTTTATGTATGTATATCTCTATATTTGTATATGCACGTGCACCCTAACTAACGCAAACGGTCACTTCCGTTGAACTTGGGGCTGGTGAGTGAACTTTGGCGTGGCTCTTCCTTCTGTATGCATTTTCTACACACATCACACATCTCACACACATATCACCATACATACTTGACTGATATACATGCCTGCTGTTTTTGTAGACTCAGCCAAAGACCTTTGTTGGTCGAAAGCTTGTCGACAATTAAAGATCGACGTCCTGAAGCTACGTCCGCGTCTTATTTAATCTAACGATTATTTATTCAATACAAATGAGACGCCCTGCTCGTACTTTGGAGTTTCTACTATTTCTTACAGTTATATATATATATATATATATATATATATATATATATATATATATATATATATATATATATATATATATATTGTTTTGAATTTGGGTAGAGGAATATCTAGAGCCAGATATATCTGTGTAGGTAGGTATTCGACTGTCGCGATAGGGAATCAACCTTGTAATAAGTTCTGTGTTTTTCGGTGGTTTGTCGGGATAAGAGTATACCTGTGAACATACCAGGATGTTCGGGTGTTAAATAGTGTAGGGAATAAGATAACACCCCTTGTGTGTCAGACCTGGTAATCATTCCTTTGTCCCTTATGACAACGCACTCCTATAAACACTGAGATAGTTCCTTTAGTGCACACAGTAATTAAATCCCCTTCCCTTACAAAGACTGTGGAAGACAGGCAGGAAGCCAGATCGGGCCACTGCCGGATGGCCGCCGCCAGCCACACCTCCGGCAGGCCTGGCAACATCGCGTGGCACGAGCTGTAACCATGCCCAGGGAACGTGTGATTGGTTGACGCGGAAGGCGCGATTCTCCAGCCAATCAGCACTGAAGGCGCGAACCTGGGGTGAATCAGCGGCGGTGACGTGGAGAGATGTGAGAAGGGTTGGTGAATGGTGGGAAGCTACGAGGCGCTGATTGGGTGGCGCGCCAAGGCTGACGTCATAATGCAGGTTACAAAAGGGGGCGCTGCACGACATTTTCAGCAGCTCTTAACTAGCAGCTCTCTCCTGGCTTCCTCGCGCTTGTGGTTTCCTCTTCGCTCTGGGCTTCTTCGCTGGTCGCTTGTCTCTGCGCTTCCCTTCTTGGTCTTGAGAGGTCCTGGTGGTCATTGGTTCACCATCTGCGTGGTGCGGGAGCGAGGCTCGGTGCTGTGAATGGACGGTACCTCGTGTGCCAACGGCGAGGGGATTGGAGCGAGGGTGTTGGCTCGGGCCTAGTAGAGCGTGGGCGAAGCGGACGAAGGGTTCCTTCGCGCCGGAGCTCGGAGCCGTGTTGGACGAGACACTGCAACCGACGGACAGATAAGGCCGCACCATACATTCACACTTACACGACGATTTATTTTGTTTATACATTCCTTTGTGGCATATTCAAAGTGAGGTGTGTGGGATCCCAATTTAGGAGCATTTTATTACCGTTGCGTTCCTTGTTCTCGGGTTCTGGAATAAACGTGTTTCTTTTTGTTTGGACATTGAATTTGGTTGTCGTTCGCTTGAGTTAATTCCCCTGCAGGATTGGAGCTGCCGTCGGTTCGCCCAAGGTTCACGCTTTTGCCACATCTTCCTCTTCCCTCCTTCTTCCCGTGCTGTAATAGCAAATTCCGTGTGTGTTCCTCACCTTGGTTAAAGCCGTTCTGGTCATCCGTGGTCCCTGGTATTAACAACTGTTGTCAAGGAGTGGGATAGAACCCTAAAAAAAATTTGGTGTCAAGGTGGAGAATTTGGACGCAAAATTTCGTAGTCGAGGCGATAAATTTGCATCGTCGATTGGGCTTACAAGACGCTGACGGAGCGTCGTTAAAAGTTAAATGTTATTCCTGTTAAAAGCCACGCAGGAAAGCGACCTCCTCTTAACGGATGGAGGAGGTGAGAAAGATGGAAGAAGGAATGGAAGGTGCATTGAGCCTGCGAAGTGAGTCGGAAGTCGTTGGGGTAGAGAGTAGTGGTGGAGCTTCCCCCACCGTATGGACGGCCCCTATGGACAACCAGGCCATAATGCAATTTTTGAAGCAACTGAAAAATAACTTCGATGCCGAAAGGAATGAAATGAAGGCCCATTATGAGCGAATGGGAATTAAAATTGATGAATGTGCGAGTGAATTGAATGAAGGACGAACGAATGGGACCGGTGGGGCCCAGAAGAAGCCAAGGGTGGCAGAAATTCGATCTGAACAGGGGGAAGCCAAATTGGGAATTGCAGTGGGAATGGCAATTGAAATAAATGGAGAAGTTAGGGAAGGAAATAGGGAATGTGAAAATTGTAATAGGGAATGTTTCCCACCTGCTGGCCTGGAGGTTTATCGGGGCCGGGTGGATGCCACAACACCGCAACAGGGGGAGCAATTGGAATCCTTGCAGCACCAGGGCGGTGGTGCAGAGCAAGAGGGGATAACATTATTGGGGGTCCGGGTAATGGAGCCGGACCGGGTATTTATTGGGGAAGGCCTGTCGGGGCCGCAAATGATTTGTAATGAGGATGAGTATGATGTGACAAAGCGGCTGGGGACCGGGGACAGTCCAATGGAGGTAGGGTTTGACCAGGCCCAAAGGAGTTTGGGGGAGGAGGTGAGTCGGTCCGAGGAGGCAGTTGAGGTGACTGAGGGGACCCTCACCGTGCTCACCGATTGGGTAACAGAGGCTCGAAAATTGAAGAACGAGTTGGGGGAGTGTGTTGGCTCCGTGCTGGATTTGGACCTAGGGGAGTCGGGAAATCGAGCCTCTGAAGATTTGGTCCCCGTAGGGAATTTGGAACAGTTGCGGGGAGGGGCAGACAACCTGGGGTTGTTACCTGCAGCTGCGGTTTGGCAGTCGAAATGAAATTTTTTTAAAGGAAAAATAAATTTACATTTAAATGGGAATTTGATTTGGAGCAGCCTTGGAGGGAGTTGGTCCCCGGGCTGCGGAATTTGGACTATGGGAGGTCATTGGGGATGGCCTCGGGCAAAAGTCACCACTTTAAAAATTTGGGAATGCCAGCCAGCTGAGGGGCTGGGCTGGCGAGATTTGGACTTGGGGTCCAGCCATGGGTGGCATGGTATGTCCTGGGCCCCATGGGGGGTCTGGTGGAGTGTGGCATCCCTTGTCCGACGGGGCACCGCCCGAGCAAGTGGCTCGGGCCGACAGGGTCACGGGACCCTGGTGGGGGTTAAGACCTCCAGGGGTCCGAGGTGGTTTCTCAAGCCTGGGATGGCAATTATTGAGGACCACTAGGGGGAGGTGCTGTGGGTCGCGCTTTGGTGGTGGCACCGCGGACAGCCAACTTGGGCCTGATGTGGTGACCACCCGGGCATGCAGCCTGACACCCTCCTCCTGAGACTCTGGGACAGCCGGCATGTGGTGACCTGCCATGCCGTGCTGGTCTATGGACGCGGGTAAAACCGAATGGACAGGGATGGAGATAGCCTGCCGGACAACCATTGTGGCATCTGTGGAACGTGATGGTGTGAGAGTGACCTTCCACAGATGTTCCGTTATGATGTGTGGACTGTCGGTTTGGGAAGAGAGCCATGGGTTTGTTGAATGGGAATTTGTAACGTGCCGAGCATATGGGCCATGCTCGGCTGGCATGTATATGGCAAAGCATCTTTCTTTGGTTGAGATTAGTGGAATGTGAAAAATGTTTGTCATGGGTAATCTGAGGGTTAGATGCAAATTTAAGGGTGAATTTTGAAATGTCATGGTGGATACTGACAGCAGTGTCCACATTATTGATCCAGGTGTGCTCGACCAAAGTGTTGGAGGCTGTGATAAAACTGATAGGTTAGCAGGACCCAGCTTTCAACTGGTTGTGGGGGTGACTGCGCCAATATTTGCGATGCGGGGTTATGGGGATGTAGTTGGGTAGTCTGAGGGTCAACGTTATGCTATGGGTGTCCGAGGTGTGTGGACGATGTCTTCTGGGTGGGTCTCCTGGTGGAGCATGGCTGTCGACTGGACCTTGGTGTGGTCAAGTGTGGGTGGGCACTGGGGGCTGCGGTTCTGTGGACTGGGGGATGAGGGCAGCGTAGGTGACGTGCGGGGAAAGCCACGCACTGCGACCGTCTCCCCCAGGGCCGAGGATGTGCATGCGGTAGGGTTTGTTGGCAGCAGGTGCTCACCACATTGGCCAGCTGGGGCTGGTGCAGCTGTGTTCCTCGCAGGGGGGCCGAAGGATGGATGGTGGGTCGCACCCTTGTGGACACTCATGGGCCATGTTGGCGTTTTGACTGCTCACCTTGTCCCGATGACCCTTGCACGGTAGCGGTGCGGAGCTGTCGTGGCCACAGGTAGTTGGGTAGTGATAATCACCGTTGGATTCGGAGCCACATACCTGCCAGTATAGTGGGGGAGAAAAGAGAAGTTTGGAAGAATTTGATTGGTCCAATGAGAAATTTTGGGATTTTGTGGGTGGATGGCACTTTGGACCTGACCAACCATAGTTACCTGTACATCAAGGTAGAGGTAAGGCCTGGATGCGTACTGTCCCAGGCTTCAGGACTTGCTTATGTAAATTGGGGACATGTAATTTGGAGTAGGGAGGCAGGTGAGAGTGATGACATGGCCGGTGAGGGGGATGGAATGTGTGCCACAGAGTCTTGTGGGTGGCATTTGTGTTAGTGTTGTGGTGATGTGTTTTCATGTGGTCGTGAGAGTGGAGATATTGGAGAGTGAGTGATGATTATTGTGTTTTGTAAATGTGATTTAAAATGTGAACTGGGGATTTCACAATAGTAGGCCATGGCAACGTTTTGTAACTTATTTTTGGTACCATCTTCTCTGAAATGTGTGAGAATTGAATGGCAGCGGGGGAGGAAATGTGTTTTGGGATCTTGTGGGTGGGGAAGGTGTGTGTGTCCGCAGGTACAGATCAAGCTCTGAGGAGCAATGCCTGCCGCCCCCCTCTGTGGCAATTACCCCTGGCAGCCAGTGATATCTGGAAATTGGAGCTCGTCGGTGGAGGGTCTGGTTGGGCGCCGTGGGGTAAAGGAGACCCCCTGCGACCCGTGGAGCTGCGCGGAAGCAGGAGGCCACGGAGGAGCCTGGGGTTTGGAGACCCTCACCGGCGGGGTAACGGCGGAAAGGGATGTTGGGCTGTCACGCGGCTAAGAGGTAAAGGGGGGGGGGGGCAATGAACTTGTAAGTCGGTTGACTTGTGTTTGGGACTGCGGGCACCACAGCCTGAAGCGCCCGCACCATCTTACATGTGCGGTACCTCCCCGCTGCCTACTTGAGGAATGCACACATGTAAACGACACCAATGCCATGGTCCTGCAGGGGGGGGGGGGGGTGTATGAAATAAGTGCTTGTAATGATTTTGTATGTGATGACTTATGGAATGTGTATGGGTGGTTAAGGGGTTGTGTTATGAATGTGGGCGAAATCCACCGAGCCATGTCACTCACCTGTAACACCTGGACAGGGCCCGCAGAAATTTAGGGGTGCATTGGGGTGGCCCCACAGGTAAGGTTGTGTCTTGTGGCATCCACTGGGGGATGCGGTCTGTAGACCGGGGTATGTACAAATGTTTATTGGAAGTTTTGAATTTTTGAAGAGGGATAAGTTTGTGGTTAAGTTAGTTTTGTGTGTTGTTTGCTTCCTCCCTCTGCAGGAACAACGAAGGAAATGATTGTACATATTTGCATGGCTGTTAAGGGGATTAGCATGTTCGGATGTTAAATAGTGCAGGGAATAAGATAACACCCCTTGTGTGTCAGACCTGGTAATCATTCCTTTGCCCCTTATGGCTATGCACTCCTATAAACACTTAGATAGGCCCTTTAGTGCACACAGTAATTAAATCCCCTTCAATTACAAAGACTGTGGAAGACAGGCAGGAAGCCAGATCGGGGCACTGCAGGATTGCCGCTGCCAGCCACACCTCCGGCAGGCCTGGCAACATTGCGTGGCACGAGCTGTAACCATGCCCAGGGAACATGTGATTGGTTGACGCGGAAGGAGCGATCCTCCAGCCAATCAGCGCTGAAGGCGCGAACCTGGGGCGAATCAGCGGTGGTGACGTGGAGAGATGCGAGAAGGTTCGGTGAATGGCGGGAAGCTACGAGGCGCTGATTGGGTGGCGCGCCAAGGCTGACGTCATAACGCAGGTTACAAAAGGGGGCGCTGCACAACATTTTCAGCAGCTCTTAGCGAGCAGCTCTCTCCTTGCTTCCTCGCGCTCGAGGTTTCCTCTTCGCTCTGGGCTTCTTCGCTGGTCGCTTGTCTCTTTGCTTTCCTTCTTCGTCTTGAGAGGTCCTGGTGGTCGTTGGTTCACCATCTGCGTGATGCTGGAGCGAGGCTCGGTGCTATGAACGGGCGGGACCTCCTGTGCGAACGGCGAGGGGATTGGAGCGAGGGCGTTGGCTCGGGCCTAGCAGAGCATGGGTGAAATGGACAAAGGGTTCCTTCGCGCCGGAGCTCGGAGCCGTGTTGGACGAGACACTGCAACCGATGGACAGATAAGGCCGCACCCTACATTCACAATTACACGACGATTTCTTTTGTTTATTCATTCCTGTGTGGCGTATTCGAAGTGAGGTGTGTGGGATCCCAATTTAGGAGCATTATTTTATTACCGTCGCCAAACCTGCGTTATTGTTGGAGGTATTGACTTATATAGGGTTGGTTTTCTAAGGCTGTAGGCCGCACCTCATTTTGTCGAATAAAGTGGTATTCGGGTGGTTCCGGTATTTGGGACCGCAGGGACGGAAAGTGCAGGTACGGGGTGCCAGTCACTCCCCAGCCGGCCCGCTCTGAAGGTTCGGATCAGGACACCGGGATTCATTCCGGTCGCCTGGTCGGCCCGGAGGTGGGGGTGCGGGGCCTGTCACGGAACGTCAAAACAAACGGCCTGCCGGGGCCGCCCAAAAGTCGGGCGTGAGGGGTGCGTCCACTAATGGAACGCCTCTCGCTTCCCAGATCGAGGGCCACGTGGTCAGGAGAACCTCGTCCCTTCTGGTTGCCTTGCCGTCCCACCGTGAGCGCTGGTCAGGGTGTACTTCAAACTAAGCTTAAGTGTCAAGTGTTAAGTTCCTCCTTGCCCTCGCAAGGGAAAGGCTAGGGTCAAGCTCTTCCAAATTTCCAAACACTAGAAATTGGATGTCTCAAATTAATTAATTAATTTGTTAATGCATCTCAGTCGCCCGCGACCTCTCTAGCGCGGGTGTCGAACCAGTTCAATTCCGGTGCGACCGGGCCGAGTATCGGCACGGCCGCGCCGGAAGCCGTTGATTCTGCCGTAGCACGCTGACGCGTAGGCTCGCGCGTCCCTGGTCCGCCGGGGCTCCGCGGGTGTCCTACCGTGCCTGACGCCGCTAGTCTCTCAACTTTCGGGAGTAGGCGCCAGTGCCCAGGGACGGATTTCGCTGTCTAAACATGGTAGCGCTAGGCCAGTGGGACCGCCGGGACCCACGTGCACTCACAAGTTGTTCTGCGCGTGGGCGGCAGTATCAGACCGGGGCGCCCAAACACTCCCCGGCTAAAGTTCATCCTGAAGCGCCCACATTGTGCGGACAAACCCCACCAAGTCGAGGGCCACGTGGTCAGGAGAACCTCGTCCCTTCTGGTCACACTGTGCCTATTGGCCGGCCTCGAAGACCGAAATTGTGTCGGTTTACCGATCCTTCGGGTTCGGAACTATGCCACCCTGAAAATTACCACATTACCGAACCAAAAATGTTCCTTGTTCTCGGGTTCCGGAATAAACGTGTTTCTTTTTGTACATTGAATTTGGTTGTCGTTCGCTTGAGTTAATTCCCCTGCAGGATCGGAGCTGCCATCGGTTCGCCCAAGGTAAGCACTTTTGCCGCATCTTCCTCTTCCCTTCTTCTTCCCGTGCTGTAATAGCAAAATCCGTGTTTGGTCGTCGCCTCGGTTAAAGCCGTTCTGGCCATCCGTGGTCCCAGGTATTAACCGGAGGGATTCGCACGACAATATACTGTATATATATATATTGTTACGGATCGCGGTTAGATGTTATGATGGGCCGAGCGGATGGTCCACCGCGACCTAACAGTTCCCCCGATTCTTCCCCAACTCACCCGATTCCACCCGAACGTTGGCCAAATCGCGCTACGCTAAATCAATGATTGGAAAGGACACAACGACTGGGATAAATGAAACGACGCAAGGGGTACAGTTCTCAAGACCTCCGGAGGAGGGTATAATTAGTGGTGGAGAAAAGGGGAAGATTACAAGGTAGAGTGAGGTAAAAGACACAGAAGAGATAGGCACTTAAATACAATCTTATTTTATCCCAGACAGACCACAGACAAACGGGACAAGGTTGACTTACACAGGGATTGATGGCAGGGAGGTACAGGTAGTCGATAGCACAAGGTGCACCTTGGCTCGGGGACAGGATCAAGCACGGTCCAAGAGATGCAGGGAGGTCTCACTGCGCTCGGAAGGGACGTCTCTCTTGCTTCAAGCTCAGCGCGCCTCTGACGTCACCTCCCTCTTCCTGCGCATGCTCAGCGGGGAGTGACACGCCCTCGGCTGGTTGGCTCCGCCCCAGATGGGACCGGTCCGCCGCTTCTATTGGGTGCGGGGGTTACCGGGCTCCGCCCTTGACGAGGAGCTGACAGGGAGCCCCTATTTGGTAACCCCGTCGAGCACATGTTCGATGGCGGCTCGTTGGAAAGGCCTGGTGCCCTCCCAACACCCCCTACCAACCAAGCCGGAGTGAGGACGCGCACTCCCAGCGCCCGCCGCTGCTGTTGTTGTTGTTGTTGTTGTTGTTGTTGCTGAACCATGAGGAAGAGCTGCGGGGAGGTATTGGGAGGTCCTAAACTTCCTAACGGTGCCATGCAATCACATTCTGGTGCAACGAAGGGTCAGAATTAATGGAAACGAATCCTTAACTGACAAAGACTAAGAATAACTAGCAAGATGTCCTATAGTTGTCTACGTGAGATGCGGTGGACCTGGATGCGACATTTAATGGGGGGAAATAGGGGGAGGTCGGGTCTACAGAGTGTTGTTTACAGAAAATGGGACTAGGGAATGGGGGATTGGGGATAGTTGGGAAGTATTGAGGAAATAGGGGAATATTTACAAGCGGATATGGATGGATGCAAATCCCATATCCGCAACATTGCACCCTTCTCTATCTCGGGCCGTCCCGACCCGATAAATTTTTACCTACGTTAGTGTGGCACTCAGATGTAGTTCCCTCTACTATTGACTCAACCCTGAGTGCGACAGTTTTACAGATGTTCACAAATGAGTAAATATGTCCCCCTGCGACGTTGCACCCTTCTCCTAACAGAAACACACCCACAGGATAACCGAATCGCGGAAAGCATCCTCAAACTAAACATACAGCCGGTAGGGAGCATCATTTATACAAGACTGATATTTACACTACGATCCAGGACCTGTTCTTTGAGGAACACATGCAGATGTTATGCATAGAGAGAGCACGCATGCCAGCATTGATACACCAACCCACGAGTGCCCTGTGGCCCTACGGCCTTTAATAATGTGCAGAGCACCCCGTCCAAGCACCAAAAGAACCACCCCATTATGCACAGTCAGCACCATCCGGTGCACCAATAAAGTGTTCAATAATAAATGCACAATCAAGTGTCCATGGTCACCGGTGGTGTCGCAGCCCGCCGATGTTCTGCCGCTGGTCTTGCCTTCATGGAGTGCACTTGGCCTTCTGGCTTCTTTAGAAATAAAGAAAGGCGCCAACCGCGTCCATTTCTAAATTGTGGCCGTCAGGGGGCCAACTAAAAGTGGTTCACCTGTATGGCATAGGTGCCACGTTGACCCAGAGGTCCATCCACGGGTGGTGCTTGACCACAAAAGAACTGCGGTCCATAGTGGGCGGCCACAAAAATTGCGGTCCATATGGTGTATCGATCCAGGCAGCAAGCAGCGGAAGTACAGGCCCACAACTGCGGAGCCAGCACCTCTCTCTCCTCTCTCTCTGCCCCAAAGCCAGATCCTCGGAGGTGGGAGACAAAAGAAGACAAGTGAGTAAGGTGGTAAGGGCGCAAAAGTGCCTGCAATATAAGGTAATGCACACTGGGGGCACATGGGAACCAGGTGAGACAGGTACGTTCCTACCGTATGCCCCCCCCCACCAGGTAACCTACATTGCCCCTCCCTTACCCCTTACTGTATCCACAAAACACAACACTACCCATAAACATCTACTTTACACATCAACAAACGTCCCTACTGTCTTCCCCGTTCCTCCCATAAACCAAATTCGTCTTCTCTCCCTCCTAATAATAATAATAATAATGCATTTATTTTATATAGTGCTTTTCAGGAAGCCCAAAGACGCTTGACCAACCAATTCTGACCCTAACCAATCAAATTTGCCATTTCCAACTCTCATCAAAATTTGCCATCACCAATTCATCATCAGTCCCTCCTAAGGAGGGAGAGATGGAATCACCCCAATGTCTCATCCACGTCGTGATGCGTCTCACAAATCCAAACAGCAATTCTCATTTCCTGCAACACAGAACAAAGGAACACAGGTGTGGAGTCATCATCATCACCTCAGGTAAGTGGCTGCGTATGGTGCGACAGGTTCATCAATCCTAACTATTTCCTAAATGACTTTAACAACTTTACATTACCCGGGGTCTTTCTCCTGCCAAACCATTGGTCCTCTTACACTATGGGTTCTAAAAACCTATTCCCATTGACCAAACTGTGGTGCTTCTCAATTTGGGGTCTCACTCCCTCGATTCATCACTCGGTGCCCCCTGCACAATTTCGGTGGCTGGGTCGTGTGACGCTCCTAGCTGGTCCGCCCACCTGCACACCTCCACCACTGTTGTTGCCTACCGAGCTCACCTGCTCCTCACCCTAACCTAACTAACTGGGGAAGGCCCTCTCGCACTCTCACCCCCTCAGTGCCCTCTCTGGCACGGCCTGCCCGATCCACACCCGGGATCCTCAGGCACCCACTGACACTAACGGCTCCCAGAGCCCACCTGCGGCCTCACCTGGCCGACATCTAACAGTGGCGGAGTGCCCAACCATTCACACTCATACTAACAGGCCACACGACCAGCCAATTTCACCACACCAATGCACCCATCCACAATACCATTCTGCATCCGCACCACAAATGCCAATATCCAACCACAATTTACCTATACCTTCTAACTATTCTTTAAACTACCCTCCCCGGGTACTCGTGAAAAGGGGTCCACTCTTCCCCCATCCACACCTTCGCACCATGCACACCACTCCGTACCACTTACTCCAACTTTCTCCACACACCACTCATTCTCTGCTCCATATATTCCACACACCTGTGCTTGCACACCTGTGCTCTCATACTTGGTGCCGCCTGCACCCTTCTCTCCCCCAAGCGCATTCGCGCTGATCCACAACACTCACTACTCACCATGACACTCATCCGCAATGCTCTCTCATTCATCACTTGTACACTCACACACACCTCGGAGCATTGCCTCACCGATGCCTCATTTGAAGCTGCTCACCAGCACTTCCATTCACACTGCCTCATCTGCTCTGTCTACTCCCTTCTAAAACTCGCGCTCCTCTGTCTTCCCTTACACTCAGCGCTCCCACGTCATTATCAAACACTAAGCTACAACGTTCCCAATACAGGTACCAAGTCTCTTACTTAAATCTTGTCACCTATAGTCACCTCTAGTCCCTATCAATATAACCAAGCCCTCCCTGGCTCGGTTGTCATAGCCACCCCATAAACTATTGTGCATTTGCCCCCATCATGGGAAGGGTGGCAGGGATGCCACCCTTACCCACCGTCATACGGCGCGAGTGGGACCTTGTGGGACCACCTCGTATGTGAGTCGTTGCCCGCCTGCCGGACCCCGTGCGTCGCCCAGCGCGGGGCCGAACCGGCCAGGCCCCCACAGTACATTACCCCCAAGGGGCTCCCGTGCCTCCCCTGTCCCTCTAAAAACTACCCCTGTTGGTGTCGATGCATGGGTCACGCTTCCGCAACCCGCTACCCATTCCATACCACCACAACCTTGCTCACTCACACCTCGCACCTCTCCCATCACCGGACCCTCTCGCTCGCACCCTCGTTCCATACACTCCGGACCAGCCATACACCTCACTCTTGGCCTCTCACGAACATCCGGGTCCATCTCGACCCCCAAGCTTATTAAATCACCTGGCGCATCATACGCACAACCATATTGGTCACCACTTACACCGGGTCCTCTTTCTCTTCGCTTCTCCTCCATCACCTGCGAATCCCTCATCCGGTTAATGAGCACATCATCACGATCCGAACACAGACTTTGGACCAATTCTTTTACTTCCTCCTTTATCTCTTTCTTATCCTCTCTCCGTCGCTTCTTAATTTCGCTCACCCCTTCTTCCACTTCTTCTAATTTCTGCTTCACCTCCTTCATCTCCTCGTGCGCCCCCTTAAGTTCTTCCTCTAACTCCACCTTATTTTTTTCTATATGCTCCCGCACCTCCCGCTCTTTAACCTCCATCACCTCTACCACCTTGTTCATTTTCCTCGTCAGGTCCTCATGTACCGTCTGACACTCTTTTTTAATTACCCCTACGTCCTTTTTCATATCCTTCTGTGTCGATTTTAAACCCTCTATTACCGCTGTGTTCTTCTTTACCTGGTCCCCCAACTCCTTTTGTCCCACTGTCAGTTGTTCTACTCCCAGCGTCAACTCCTCTATACCACCTTGCAATTTTATAGTCCCCTTTCTCACCTCCTTCTCCATGCGCTCCTTACAGTGCCTCACCTCCTCGTGCACTCCTCCGACCTCCTCACTCACACCTCTTCTGATCGCTTCTCCCATCACTTGCATCTCCTGCCCAGATGCCACCCTCATCTGCTCCATTTCCTCCCTGTGAGCATCCAATTTAGTTTCTACCCCCATTCTGACCCCCTCTATCTGCTGCCCCATTTTTTAAACTTCCCTTTCCGCTTGGTCCCTCATGTCCCTCAATTTGCCTTCCATACTGTTTTCTAACCCCTCTAACCCCTTTTTCATCCCTTCCATTTGATTCTCTTGAGCGGCCATTCTGTTTTCTACCCCCGTTAACCCCTCCTGTATTTCCCCTAATCTATTGTCTAATCCCTCTATTCTACTCCCTAAACCTCCGATCTGGGCCCCCATGTCATTCCTTAAACCCCCGATCTGGTTTCCCATGTCATCCCTCAATTTCTCGCTATTGGACCCCATCCTTTGTTCTAACCGTTCCCCCATTTCTCCCATTTTGCCCCCCATTCTGCCACCCAATCGCTCACTATCAGCCCTCATCTCGTCCTTCTGCAGGTTGAGGGACGCCTGCATTTGTACCATAAATTGCTCCATGAGGGCCTGCATTTGGGCCATCCCGCCCACTTGTGCAGCAGGTGCGGCCGCCGTAGCCATGTGCGAGGCGCCATTTTGCGAACCTGCCGCCCTCACTGCTTCGCTCTCCTCTTGTCCCTCAATTTGGTCCTGGATCGACCCTGCCTCACTCTCCTCTACCGGAACCCAGCCGTCTTGATCTGCCATAGCGCGACTTTCAAAATTCGGGTTTTTTGTAAAACAAAATCAAATTTCGGTGTCTTTATAATTTTGACCAAATTTTTTTCCTAGATGTTTTTTAAAAAATTTGGTTCGGGCCTCGAATCTCACTCCTCGACACCAATTGTTACGGGTAATAACACAATTGGTGTCCAAAATTTGGGCTAAATAAATTTAGTCCCAGGTTCGAATCCCAACTCCTGACAACCAATTGTTATGGATCGCGGTTAGATGTTATGATGGGCCGAGCGGATGGTCCACCGCGACCTAACAGTTCCCCCGATTCTTCCCCAACTCACCCGATTCCACCCGAACGTTGGCCAAATCGCGCTACGCTAAATCAATGATTGGAAAGGACACAACGACTGGGATAAATGAAACGACGCAAGGGGTACAGTTCTCAAGACCTCCGGAGGAGGGTATAATTAGTGGTGGAGAAAAGGGGTAGATAACAAGGTAGAGTGAGGTAAAAGACACCGAAGAGATAGGCACTTAAATACAATCTTATTTTATCCCAGACAGACCACAGACAAACGGGACAAGGTTGACTTACACAGGGATTGATGGCAGGAAGGACAGGTAGTTCGATAGCACAAGGTGCACCTTGGCTCGGGGACAGGATCAAGCACGGTCCAAAAGATGCAGGGAGGCCTCACAGCGCTCGGAGGTGGCGTCTTTCTTTCTCCAAGCTCAGCGCGCATCTTGCGTCACCTCCCTCTTCCTGCGCATGCTCAGCGGGGAGTGACACGCCCTCGGCTGGTTGGCTCCGCCCCAGATGGGACCGGTCCGCCGCTTCTATTGGGTGCGGGGGTTACCGGGCTCCGCCCTTGACGAGGAGTTGACAGGGAGCCCCTATTTGGTAACCCCGTCGAGCACATGTTCGATGGCGGCTCGTTGGAAAGGCCTGGTGCCCTCCCAACACCCCCTACCAACCAAGCCGGAGTGAGGACGCGCACTCCCCGTGCCCGCCGCTGCTGTTGTTGTTGTTGTTGTTGCTGAACCGTGAGGAAGAGCTGCGGGGAGGTATTGGGAGCTCCTAAACTTCCTAACGGTGCCATACAATCACATTCTGGTGCAACGAAGGGTCAGAATTAATGGAAACGAATCCTTAACTGACATAGACTAAGAATAACTAGCAAGATGTCCTATAGTTGTCTACGTGAGATGCGGTGGACCTGGATGCGACATTTAATGGGGGGAAATAGGGGGAGGTCGGGTCTACAGAGTGTTGTTTACAGAAAATGGGACTAGGGAATGGGGGATTGGGGATAGTTGGGAAGTATTGAGGAAATAGGGGAATATTTACAAGCGGATATGGATGGATGCAAATCCCATATCCGCAACAATATATATATATATATATATATATATATATATATATATATATATATATATATATATATATATGTATATATATATATATATATATATATATATATATATATATATATATATGTATGTATGTACGTATGCATATATATATATATATATATATATATATATATATATATATATATATATATATATATATAAATATGTATGTATGTATGTATGTATATATATATATATATATATATATATATATATATATATATATATATATATATATATATATAAATATGTATGTATGTATGTATGTATGTATGTATGTATGTATGTATATATATATATATATATATATATATATATATATATATATATATATATATATATATATATATATATGTATGTATGTAGGTAGGCCTATGTACACTGTACAGTCTTGGCCAAAATATTGGCACCCTTGCACTTTTTTCAAATAATGCACCATTTCTTCCAGAAAATTGTTGAAATTAAAAAATATTTTGGTATCCACATATGTATTTCTTTCGTTTGCAGTGGAAATCAACCAAAGAAGCTGAAAAAATAGGAAATCTTAGCTTATTCCACACGGAAATCCTAAAATGGCCCAGACAATTTACAACTGTCATTGAACACCATTGCTGCATTCAGTTTGGAAATGATGACGGCGTAGGTCACGTGGTTTGGCAGCCATCTTGGACAGAAAAATGAACCATATCTGAACAACACAAAACTTCACAAATGTGATCCCTTTCCTCGACATGTGCAGAGTGTTCATTTTTGATATATGTCACATGACTTGGTAGCCACATTAGCTTGAAAGCCGATATATATATACCCACCTACCCCCACCCCTTCTCCGAAACCGCTTCACCAATCGATGTGAAACCTGTCATGTCTGGTAAAAATGTGATACTTGAGAACAATTGTCCATTTGTTTTATACCCGGACAATATTGGCACCTTTTAGAAGATGTTAGAAAGAATTAGATTTCAAGCATGTGATTCTCCTTTTCATTGGAATTGAACTCGCCTATGGTGAGTTTCAGGAGCCTGCAATATAAAAGCCACTCTTCCAACCAGTTTGAATAGAGAAAAGGAGTCATTTTGATGTTTTGTGTCACTGTGTGTACGTCTGCAATGAGCATGGTGAATATGAAGAAAACCAGAGAATTGTCTGAGGAGGTTAGACACAATATTGTAGCCAAGCATGAACAATCTTAAGGCTACCAGTCCATATCCAGAGACCTTGATGTTCCTATGTCCATTATACGCAATGTTATCAGGAAGTTTAAGGCCTATAGCACTGCAGCCAACGTCCCTGGATGTGAACGCAAGAGAAAACTTTTTCGAAGATTGCAGCGAATGATTGTTCGAATGGTGGAGAAGCATCCCGATCAACTGCTAAACAGATTCAGGCTGACCGTCATGCAAGGTACGACAGTTTCAACTCACACCATCCGTCGCCAACTCAATGAAAGGGAGTTCTATGGTAGGAGACCCAGGAGGACACCACTGCTAAGAAAGCCCGACTAGAGTTTGCCAAAACACACCTGAACAAGCCAAAATCATTTTGGGAGAATGTCCTGTGGACAGATGAGACCAAATTATAGCTTTGTGGTAAAGCACATCATCCTTATGTTTGCAGAAAACAAAATGAAGCCTTCAAAGAAAATAACACCTTCCCCACATTCAAACATGGAGGAGGTTCAGTGATGTTTTGGGGTTGCTGTGCTGCCTCTGGCACTGGGTGTCTTGAATGTGTGCATGGCATTATGAAATCAGATTACCAAGGCATTTTGGAGCGCAATGTTCAACCCAGTGACAGACAGCTGGGTCTCCATCGAAAGTCATGGGTCTTGCAGCAGGACAATGACCCCAATCACACTTCAGAAGCACCCAGGAATGGTTCAAGACAAAAGGCTGGACTGTTCTGAAGTGGCCAGCAATGACTCCAGATCTAAATCCCATTGAAAACCTGCAGGGAGATCTGAAAACAGCAGTTGGGAGAAGTCACCCTTCATATCTGGGAGAACTGGAGCAGTTTGTACAAGAAGAGTGGGCTAAGCTGCCAGTGGAGAGGTGTAGGAAGCTCATTCATGGCTCTAGGAAGCGCTTGACAGCAGTTATTTTTTATAAAGGCTGTGCTACAAAATATTGAGTCGAGGGTGTCAATAATTTTTTTAATGCCATTTCTTTTTATTTTCTGATTTAAAAGGATATATTAAGTTCTGAATCAAAAACAAAGGTTCTGTAATATTAACAGTGAAATAAAGAATTGTGGAGACCAAATACTTTTGTCAATTAAAAATTATTTTTCGAGAAAATTGTGTGTTATTTGAAAAAAGTGCAAGGGTGCCAATATTTTTGGCCATGACTATTATTTTGGTATGTAAATAGATATAATTATATATATATATATATATACATATATATATATATTGTTGCGGACCGCGGATAAGGTGTTGATTTGCCGAGCGGATGGAGGCCGCGGCCCGAACGATTAATAATTACTAAGACCCGATTCCTTAAACGTGGGCCAAATCGTGCCACAGATATTCAATGGGGAAAAGACAAAGGCGACACGGATGTGAAGAAGAGGAAGACAGAAGTAGGAAATACGAATATAATTTATTACTATTTACAGGACCAAAATAACCAAGGAAGAGGAAAGATAATAAAATAAAGACAGAAGGAATCAAGGAGACACAGTGCAATGCTAGCTTACCTACAGTCTTAATTAACCCAGGACAGAACAAACAAAAGACAGACTCACACGGGGAATTGCAGAGTGGATTGGCTGGAAGGAGGCATGGGAAGGCCCAGGCCACTACAGGCGTCGAGGTCCCGCTCCAGGAGTCCACCCGCGTTCGTGGCGGGAAAGCCTTGGTGTCAGCGGCGCGTATCGTTCACCGCGAGCGGATCGGCGCGTCGCGCTGGACTCCGGGCTCTTCAGCTCCACTTTAATGCCACTTAACGCCACACTCAACTCGTCCTCCTCCATGCCACTCTCTTTCTGCATCAACCCTTCCTCCTTCAGCAGCAACGGTACTTTCAGCCACCAACCACCAACCCCTCTCTCAAAAAGCTTGCTGTCTCTTCTTTCAGCCACCAACAACCAACTACTAACCACCGTCCTGACGCATGCGCACGCACTTTATATCGCCCCCTGGCGATCAAGCCGCCGGCCGCTAGGACACGCCCATCGGTGAGCTCGCCTCGGCCCTGATTGGTCGCGAGGGCTCACCGACCCCGCCCTTAGAGGGGGCGTTGGCTAGACCACGCCTTGTCCCCGGCGCTGGGCCGACTCCTCCCACCTTTGGCTCCGAGACGACCTCGTGGCTAATGGAGTCTTGCAGCGAAAACAACAACCCACAGCTGCAGCAGAATTCAGCGAACCGCTCAATGCAGTTGGCAATTGAGGAAAGGGGAATGTGCAGGGAATCTACCTTGTCTGAATTCGGTGCAATGGAGTATTAATTAATGGAAGACAAATCCTTAGCCTAATACACAGAATAGGGAAATAACTACCAACAAGGAGGAAATCTATAATTGGCTAAACGTGATTGTTTATGACCTAATTACGGGACGCACTTTGACCTTTCTACACAACTGGAGGAAGGAGGGCGATATTTTTACAATGTACTATACAATAAAAACACAATAAAAAAAAAACACCATTCTCATATCCACAACAATATATATATAATGATATCTATATATAATGATATATATATATATCATTATATATAATGATATATATATACATATATATATGTATACATATATATATATGATCAAGGCACCTCCTAGCTTTAATGGTGAGCACCAGCCACGAATTATGTCTCACACGGTAAATACCGCATAACCCGCAAGGAACCAACAGCCTGTCTGCCACACAGACCATCGTTCCCACCAGTGCAAACCAAAACCAGGGGGTGCGGTGCGATCGGCGGGGATAATAATCAACGAACATAACAGCGTGACGAGCGCTGTCCCGATCTCCTGTGGACCGAAGTCCAAGACCAAAGCGTCACCTCCGACCCAAAGGGTCTTCTGGAGGCCTCAGCCCGGCCACTCTGTCAACAGACAGATTTATTCATTGGTCCCCATTGGCTAAACATCAAGCAGAGCCGCCAATCCAGATTTCGGGCTTATTGACCCTCGTCAGGACGGCATACTGCAAAAAATCTAACCAATGAGGACAAAAATCGTCTATCGTGATGATCAAGGCACCTCCTAGCTTTAGGTGCCTTGCTTTTAAGCTAGAAGGTGCCTTGATCATCTTAATAGACGATTTTGGTCCTCATTGGTTAGATTTTTTGCAGTATGCGTCCTGACGAGGGTCAATAAGCCCGAAATCTGGATTGGCGGCTCTGCTTGATGTTTAGCCAATGGGGACCAATGAATAAATCTCTGTCTGTTGACAGAGTGGCCGGGCTGAGGCCTCCAGAAGACCCTTTGGGTCGGAGGTGACGCTTTGGTCTTGGACTTCGGTCCACAGGAGATCGGGACAGCGCTTGTCACGCTGTTATGTTCGTTGATTATATATATATATATATATATATATATATATATATATATATATATATATATATATATATATATATATATATGTATACTGTTTGGTGAATAATCCCTAAGAAATGAAATTGGAATTTTATATGAAATTAATGTTTTTTTGGGGGGTTTTTTTTTGTATTTTTTTTTTTGTATACAGAATCGAGGGTCGTGAAAGAGCTAATATTTATCACACAAACAAATCAAACAGACAAACAAAATATATAAAAAGAGGGAGCGGTAGACAAGATTGGGAGAGAAGGGGAAGCACACAAACACAACATTTGAGAGCAGGGACACCGGGAGATGTGTGGGAGGGAGAGGGCTTGGGGGAAGGAGGCGTGGGAAGGGAGGGTGGTGGGAGAAGTATAAAACAAAAGGACACCAAGGACTTCCAGGAAAGAAGTTGGTATTTAAAAAAAGTGGATTTGGGGTGAAATTAGCGGGGGTCGAAAAGATCAAGGTTTTGGATGGGGGAAGATAAGAGATTGTGGTGAACAGCTGTTTTAAAGACCTGTAGGGAGGAGTGGGATTGAAGAGAGTGAGGGAGTTTGTTCCAAAGGGGGGAGAAAAGAGGAATGAAGGAGTGAATGTGAGCAGAGTTTTTTTTTTTGTTTTGTTTTTTGGATACTGAATCGAGGTTCGTGAAAGAGTAAACATTTACTTCACATACAAACAACCAGACAAACAAAATATATAAAAAGAGGGAGCGGAAGACAAGATGGGGAGAGAAGGGGAAGCACACAAACACAACATTTGAGAGCAGGGAGATGTGTGGGAGGGAGAGGGCTTGGGGGGGCAGGGGGGTGTGGGGAGGGGGGGGGGGTGGAAGAAGTATAAAACACAAGGACACCAAGGACTTCCAGGAAAGAAGTTGGTATTTCAAAAAAGTGGAATTGGGGTGAAATTAGCGGGGGTAGAAAAGATCAAGGTTTTGGATGGGGAAAGATAAGAGATGGTGGTGAACAGCTGTTTTAAAGACCTGGAGGGTGGAGTGGGATTGAAGAGAGTGAGGGAGTTTGTTCCAGAGGCGGGAGAAAAGAGGAATGAAGGAGTGAAGGTGAGCAGAGAGTCTTGATTTTGGCAGTTTAACCATAAGAGGGTTGCAGGCAGATCTTGTGCGACCTGTAGGAATATTTGCGGGACAGAGCCCAGAGAGAGCTGGGGGGGGGGGGGGGGGCAAGGCCAGAGAGGAGTCTGTAGAAGACGGAAAGACCACCAACCTGCCTGCGGTGAGTGAGTGAGAGGCCCTAGGAGTTAGCTTCATCGCAGGAGATTCCATTGATTCTGAATGCTTTGGTTTCAACAGCGTGAAGACGACATAGGTGTGAGGCAGGAGCACCAGCGCAGAGGGGAGAGCAGTATTCCATTGAGCTGCGGATGAAAGCCTTGTATGTGGTGAGGAGCTCAGGTGTGCCAAGGAAGGACTTCGCACGACGGAGGATGCCCAGTCGGCGACTGGCTTTGGAGGCCAGATTTGAAATGTGGTTTTCCCAGGAAAGATCATGTCAGATAGTGAGACCCAAAATCTTGAGTGACAGAACTTCTTGGAGAGGATTATTCAGAAAGTGGATGGGAGGGTTGACCAGTCGGTCTTTTCATAGAGACATCGTAAGAGTGTGAGATTTGTCAGGATTGAAAGACATGTTCCACTTGTTTGCCCAGTCTGTGATTTTGACCAGGTCTGCAGAGAGTGAGGAGGCTGCAGACTGCCGATCTGAGGGATGAAGAATGGAGCGACAGAGAGTAGAGTCATCAGCAAAGAGATAGAGAGGATTTTCAAGAGAGTGAGAGAGATCATTGATGAAGACCAGAAAAAGCACAGGGCCCAGAACACTGCCTTGGGGAACTCCAGCCTGAACAGGAAGAGGAGATGAGAGAAACCCATTCAGGGCCACACGTTGACTATGACTAGAGAAGAAGTCCGCCAGCCATGCGTGGAGATTTCCATGGATACCAAAAGAGGAGAGTTTGGTGAGCAGAGCGGGGTGCCAGACCGTATCGAAGGCACATGATATGTCAAGGGAGACTGCTCTAATTTCCTGTTTGGCATTGAGGACCTCCATCCATTGTTGAGAAAGCAGAAGCAGCATGTCCAGAGTAGAGTGACCAGTTCTGAAACCAAATTGATGATCAGAGATCAAGCCATTGGAGAAGAGGAAAGATTTCATATCTGAAGCAATGATGGATTCCATGACTTTGCTGATAATTGGGAGAAGGCTGATTGGTCTGTAGTTGCTGGGATCTGTTTTTGCACATTTTTATGCAAAGCGGTGATGTTGGCAGATTTCCAAGCAGATGGCAGATGACCTTGATCAAAAGAGAGGGTGAAGAGAACAGAGAGAGGGAGTGAAAGAGCGGAAGAACAGGATTTTAGGACCCGTGGGCTGATGCCGTCAGGTCCAGTTGCAGAATCAGAGTCGAGGTTTGACAGAAACTTTTCCACCTTGTCAGGAGGAAAGGACACAGAGTCCAGGAGCAGCTGAGTACGACTGGGTATGGTGGGTACAGAGAGGGATGGGTTTGGGACACAAGATTTAGAGGCAAACACAGAGTTGAGGCATTCAGCTTTTTCACGTGCGAAGTCAGCCGTGTGGCCGTTTGAGGTGAGGGAGGGGATGGAGGGGGAACAAACACCAGAAACAGGTTTGACCAGACGCCACCAGGATTTGTAAGAGGGAGACAGATAAGAAAGTTCGGTCCTGAGAACGGATAGATATTGTTTCCTGGCTCTCCTGAGGGTGGAGACACACTTGTTTCGGGCTTTGTGAAATGAAATGAGATTTCCTTCCGTTGGATTTGCTTTCCAGGAGACGAAAGCAAGTTGTTTCTGGGCAATAGCCTCACCACAAGATTCCATGTACCATGGACGGGTGGAAGGGTATGACAACTGAAGACGAGATGGGATAAATCTGTGCATGAGAGAGAGCAATTTACTTTGGAAGAATTCCCAGGATGAGTTGATGTCAGAGGTGGTAGAGATGGGAGACCAGTCCAGATGATTGATGGCTGCTTGAAGTCCATGCCAGTTGGCCTGAGTGAAATGCCAGACTCGTCGATGCTGAGGAGGCTCTCTGAGAATGGTCAGAGAGATGTCCACTTTAACAAGCACATGATCAGATGAGCTGATTGGAGCAGAAGAAGAGCAGCAGACATTTTCAGGGAAGTTAGTCATAACCAAGTCCAGAAGAGAGGATGCTTTGTTGACTGAGATCCGGGTCAGGAAATTGACAGATTGTGTCAGTCCCAGTGAGTCACAGAAGTCCTTTACTGAAGAGCCATGGCTGGTGAGAGAGGTACCCACACCCAGCCAACTGGCATGGTGACAATTGAAATCACCACATATGAGGAAGAGAGAGTTGGGATGGGTAGATAGAAGTTGGTCCATATTATCAGACAGCGAGATGTAGATGAAGTCATCACTGTTTGGTGGACGGTACAACACACATATGAACAAAAGGTGGGAGCGAAGGGGAAGCCATAGCCAAAGGTATTCCTGGGGGTGAGGTGGGGAGAGGGCAGTGCAGGGCGAGTGAGGAAGAGAGTTTTTTTTAATAAAGATAGCAACCCCACCTCCAGGACGAGGCTCAGGTCTATCATACCGGAGGAGGGAGTAACCTGGGAGAGATACCAAGGAATCAGAGACATCATGAAGGAGGAAAGTTTCTGTTAAGCAGATCACGTCTGGTTTATCAGAAGCAACCTGTATGGAGAGATCAGTCAAGTTTGAGCGAAGGCCCCGGATGTTTGAGCTCCATACCGTTAATGAAGAGGAAGGGGGAGCATCGGATACAGAACAGGTGTGGGAAGGGTAGGGTAAGATGTGGAAGAGGAGGAAGAGGTGGGGAGAGCTGTTGAAGGTGTGTCAGAGATTTCAGAATAGCTTGGAGAAAGGGAAGGTTGGAGTGGACAAAAGGTTTGATGGTGATTGGGTGAGGCACAGTGAGGTGTTATTTGAGGAGGTGGAAGAGCGAGGCAGAAGGTTGGGTGAGATGAAGGTGAAAGTTGGAAGGGGGAAGAAGCGGGGAGGATGCTTTGAGGAAGAGGGGTGAGATGGGGAGTCTATGCGGGGAGGGGCGAGGGAGAGTCTTGGATGGGAGGGGTGTGGGGGGAGTTTAGGAGGGAAGGAGCAAGGGGGGAGATTTGAAAGGGATGGGTGATGGGGAAGATTTGGAGGGGAGGGGCAAGGGTGAAGATTTGAAAGAGATGGGTGATGGGGAAGATTTTTAGGGGAGGGGCAAGGGGGTAGATTTGGAGGGGAGGGGTGATAGGGAAGTTTTGGAGGGGATGGGTGATGGGGAAGTATTGGAGAAGAGGGGTGATGGGGAAGGTTTGGAGGGGAGGGGTGAGATTGGATTTTAGAAAGTGTACGATTAATGGAAAACGAACATTTATTGCAAAATGAGTTTCTTGTGACCTTCGAGTCGAAAATACATTTGAGGATGCTGGAGGAGGGGTGGAGTGCAGGAGAGTTTTGGGAATGTAGAAAAGAGGAACTGTAAGAGATGGAATTTTTTTTTTGGAATGAATGGATTTGGTGAGCAAGTTGACAGCATCCTTTTAAGGAAGAAGAAGAAAAGGTGTTATAATATACGACAGAATACAGTACTTCAGGGGAAAGTTAAAACATTTTTAAATTTAGCAGTGAAAACTATCTGGGGAAATGGAAAATGGAAATGGGGGTGAAACACGTGATCGAAGAACGAACGAACAAATAAGCACAATGAATAAATGAATAAGAACAATGAATAAGAACAGAGAAGGAAAACAATTTTTTGTGTTTTTTTTTTTTTTTGAGTTGAGATTTTGAACAAGGAAGTATGGGGTGAAAGACTGGGACAAAAACAGAGAACGAAAGTAATTGCAGCGCAATCGACGGACCGCTGAGAGAAAAACAAAGCCTCAAGGTAGGACACGGTAGAGTCCCTGTATATAGAGAGTTGTGTCAACTCAAATTTGGACGCCATTTTGTGTCTAAGTGTGTCGGATTAGATATACATGTACATTCGCGATATGGGGTGATATATTCTAAACCTGCTAAAAAAAAATTTACTACACATATTTAGTCTTATTATTACATACAGGTGATATTTGTTTTGTCAAAAACTCAGCTATTGCCGTGAAAAAGAGCTGTGTGGTGATATTAAAAGTGGTATGGCAATGCATATTACAAGCCAACACTGCATATAAGAGCTAACATTATAAGTAAGACAAACCAATGCTGTCGTTCTCTGAATTTTAATAACTTTTAGAAAGGAGTGTGGGCATATCCAATATTTTTTAAAGGGTGCCGAGAGCAATTCCGGTGTAGGACTTCCAGCCGACATATAGTCTAACACACTTAAAACAAATTCTGTACGTGGTATTGCCATATTTCTATAGTGTACAACTTTAGTTTTATCGACATTTATATTCAATTTCCATTGTAATGATTTAACAAGCTGTAAGTCAGCTTCTGTCTCTGACATAAGGAAAACGTCATCGGCATCTAGTAAGATTGAAACGTTCATTTATTACTACACCCTTGCCCAGAACTCTGATGGATATTGGCTGATCGATTAATATGTTTCATAGCTGGCGACTTAATTAACACTTAATTTTCGACTGCGCCAAGCCGTAATTAAACAGAGAAAAACCTTTAAAAAATACCTGCAGTGTGCACGGTTCGTCGAGTCGAACAGATATGGAAAAGCACAGATACGACGTCGTATTCACCATAACTTGTTTAATTTCACCAGGAACACGATGAGGCCAACACAGTAAACATTCAGTACAAAACTTGGTTCATACATTCAGTACAGAACATGATTCATACATTCAACCATAAGAAAACTCTGCCCGCAATACAACACTCTGACCAGACCAACACTTCATCCCACTACGTTCACTCCTCACAAGTGAAACTCATCACTACTCCGTTCACTCCTCACAAGTGAAACTCATCACTACTCCGTTCACTCCTCACAAGTGAGACTCATCACTACTCCGTTCACTCCTCACAAGTGAGACTCATCACTACTCCGTTCACTCCTCACAAGTGAAACTCATCACTACTCTGTTCACTCCTCACAAGTGAGACTCATCACTACTCCGTTCACTCCTCACAAGTGAGACTCATCACTACTCTGTTCACTCCTCACAAGTGAGACACCATCACTACTCCGTTCACTCCTCACAAGTGAAACTCATCACTACTCCGTTCACTCCTCACAAGTGAGACTCATCACTACTCTGTTCACTCCTTACAAGTGAGACACCATCACTACTCCGTTCACTCCTCACAAGTGACTCATCACTGCTCCGTTCATTCCTCAGAAGTGAAAAAGTACAGTGACATTGCCCGCAGACTACCCAACCGCAGACCAGGCAATGTCACTGTACCGGGACATTTCATCAATCAATGACAATATGCGGTCCGCTAGGACTACCCGAAAAAAATTGAGCAGGGTTCTTCCCACGGAAATGCATTTTTGGTCAGCTCCTTGAAGATTATAAACAAACACAAATCACTTCCCTTTAAAAGGGTTTTCAACGGACAGACAACCAAAAAAAAACCGAGCAGATAGAATTGCTTTTGAACATCGATCATCAAGCAGCGTGGGCCTACCTGGCAGAGTCTCGAGGAGTCGATCGCTTTCCAGCTCTTTCGTCTGACTTTCGCTTCCCAAATTTGTATTCTGACTTTATCACTTGGAAATCTATACATCTTATATTTCCCAGATTGGTTTGAACAACCAAAAGCAGAACAACCAGGCATTTTGTTTGGCAATAAACAACATTCCCGTACCAAGCTGACGTTCACGCACGGTGAAGTTAGACACAAAATGGCGCCACGAAATCACGTGACCAGAAATCTCGGGTCAGCGCATGGCGCAACTCTCTTTATACAGGGACTCTAGGACACGGTAGCCTACTAGGCCTCAAAAGACGCGACACGAATTAACTGACGATTGTGTATACAGGTATGAAAAATTAACACCGAGAATCTTACTTAGGACAGCTTGCTGGGATGAATGATCCCGGTGTGTACCCCGGTTTAGAATAGGTACACCGTATCCCTGCGCATCGTAAGAGGTGACTAAGGGTTGGCGTCTGGAAGGGCATCCGGCCATAAAACATTGCCTCAAACAGGGAACCATGATTGTCATGGGGCCCGCAAGGCCAACCCCTGCTCTAGAAATGGCCTTAAAACGATCATTCATTCATTTTTCAGTCTTACTAAGGACACACTATAGGTACACACTCCGAAAGATAAATACAGTTTCGACAAAACACAATTGTGAAAAATTACTTAACTTGGAAAGCGTGAGCGCATGGACAGCTTCGAAAAGACGTGTCCGTGGTTTGGCCTGTTTTATGAACATTTATCTCATAATGCCAGACTCTCAAGTTAAAATCTTCGATATTTGTGTTGATTTGTCCTTTTTTCACTGTGGTCTTTGTCATTCATGTTTTAATAGTCCAGGAGCCAGAATCTACTCAAAATGGTTTCATGCAACACCCACTACACAGTTGGTTTGTCACTTCCAGGTGATTGGGGAACATCTATAGAACAAATCCAGTCCTGATGTACAGTTGAATTGTGGCAGCAACAATAAATGGCAGCCACTTTTCTATGAGGGGGGTGGTGTCCGAGGCGTAAATCTGAGATTTTGACGGATTTCATTTATTTATTTTTCTCTTAGCCCCTACAGGCAAGATACATCCAATTTTGTTGTGAAAGTTTCATTCATGAGTATGAGACATCTATATGTGTATGTCATAAAATGATTTTATATTTCGCATGTCATAGCTGTTCATATAATTATTCAAAAATAATATCGCCTAATTTGAGGAATTCCCGAAATTTCCAAATATTTTGCTATGAAAACATTTTACACAGTTGTCTATGCGTTGAAATAGTATTGATGTGATGAAATATCATATTATTGTTGTAACATGAAACTGCACTTTGTATTTTGCAGTTGTCTGAATAAGAAACAAGGAACATAACAACCTAAGTATGGCGAGCGAGAGTAGTGCAGAGGAATCTTTCCCACTTCTACCACAAAAGAGCATGAAACTAATCGATTGGAAAAATGCATCATCTGCCAAACAAGCACAGCTTCAGATTTAAGGAAAGCAGGTGATCAATGAATTGCAAAGTTTGTATCAGCTGCAAAATACAGACGTGATGAAACCTACCAACGTCTCGAGACTTCTATTGAAACGTTGCACACTATGGAAACTGTTTGGCATCGTGCATGTTACCAGTCGTACACAAGCTCACACAATCTTAAGTATGTCCATGGAAAGCCAGCAGAGGATTGCTGTTTGAAGGACGTTGACGAAAGTACAACCTGGCTGAAAAGTTCAGCACCTGCTGTGGACTGGTCGTTGTGTCTCTTCTGTCAATGCAAATACCATGGAAAGAGCAAGGTACTGTATAATATTACAATGTTTGATGCGTGTACCGCAATACAGCAATCAGCATATGTAAAGGGAGACGACGACATGCTTACCAAGATAGGTGGCATTGACCTGATAGCTGCTGAGGCGAAATACCACAACCCATGTAAAGCTCAGTATACAAGCAAAGCGAACCTCAAAGCGAACAAGGAAGAGAAGCGCACAGAAGATGTCTATTCAGATGCCTTTACTAAGCTCAGGTCCTCGGTTGAAGTAGGCATCCAGCGAGGAAAGGCTTATGAGCTCACCAGCCTTCTTGAAAAGTACAAGACTATTCTGACAGGTATGGATGTTTAAACAGCAGATAGCTACACCAGCCAGAGACTCAAGCTAAGGCTCCAGAATCACTTCAAGGACAGTGTGGTTTTTCATCAACAGCAGGATCGAAGCAAATCCCAATTGGTATACTCCAGCAAGATCTCACTATGTGAAGTTATCAACGCCGCTCATTTGAAAGAGAGACAAACTGCAACTACTGATACAGCATACGTTACCCATGACGATGCAGACGCTGGGCCGATGAGCACCATTTACCATGCTGCTCAGATCATCAGGACCGATTTGAAGGACTGTGCAGGCATCCAAATTCGCCCATTGAGTCTTCATGATCTAAATCTGAGGAGGTCCAAGGACATGCTACCAGAAAGTCTATATAACTTCCTGCGCTGTGTCATCTGCAAGGAATCAGCTCCACCACCATACACTGAGGATAACCCTAATGCAGCAGATGAACGTCATGTTATAATGCTTGGCCAAGATATTGTACACAGCGCTTTACATGGCAGAGTAAAAACACCCAAGCATGTAAGTCTCGCCATGTCAGTACGCCACCTGACTGGTTCGAAACAAGTCATCAACATACTCAACCGCATGGGCCACTGTTCATCTTATGAAGAAGTTGAAGCAGTCGATACCAACCCAGCGATGGAAGTTGTTGCCAAGTCCAATCTTCTGGATGTTGTCACCCCATAAAACATCCCACAAGCCACCACAAGCGACTCAGAAGATGATGATGAGGAAGATTAATGATGACCTTTTCGTGATTTTATACCACTTAGACTTAGAGGATGATTCAGAAGCAAAATATGTGTGTTTATTTTAATAATACAACAAATAACAGTTATATGTTAACATTGTAATGTTCAGTGAATGACTATGGTTATGATATGCAGCCAGATTTGACCTGGTGAGATATTTTTGCTGAGATTACTTGTGGACTTTTCGTCATAACAGGAGTGGGATTGATGATTTAAGGGGAAATGAAATCTATATTTTTCTGACTTTACTTAAGGATTGTCCAATTTTGTTTCTTGAAAAGATCATAAAGATATATCATATTACAACCATAACCGCATTTGAACAACATAAAGATGATATTGCATAATTACAGTCGAAAAGCAAAAACTACATATTTCAGCGATTTTGTGTGTTTTGGGTATAATACAAGGTATAATTAAAAAAAAAATTTAAATCATACTTGAACAGCATAACGAAAATCCCCTCATACTTCCCACTATCCTTTTAATTATAATGTTGAAGAATCCCGATTGGAAGAGCTGAGAAAAACAGAAAAAAAAAATTCGTCAATTTCGAGCTTTACGCTACCCCCTTAATAGAAAAGTGGCTGCCATTTATTGTTGCTGCCACAATTTCACTGTACATCGGGGTTGGATTCTACAGATGTATCCCAAGCACCCTGAAATGACAAAACCAACTGTGTAGTGGGTGTTGCACGAAACTCATTTTCTAGGCCTCTCTTGAAAACTGGCTCCTGGACTATAAAGCATATGCTGATTTAACCTGATGGCACTGTCCTGTATTTAATAATTGATAAAAGTAAAAAAATTAGAATTGAAAATTTGAAGGGATGGCTCAAGACGCAAACACGGTCGCAATTATCCAATAACAACAAAATTCAACACACTATGTCTCTATAACTATGACTGTACGGTGAAGGCATGAGGACGTGAAGACATGAGGCATCCTTTCATCTTTTTCATGTTAAACAAATACTTGATCGTCAACTTGACATGTGTCGTTTTTGATGTGTTCACAACCCTTATCCTACCATTGGGGTGTTGTGGGGTCTGATTTGTACTCAAGAGGAAGGATATTTGGGAGCTTTAAGAAGGAGAAAATTTGATATTTTCCAGAAGAAAAAGCAGAGAAGAGAGGAGGATTTGGGCTAGATATTGAACTTTGGATATCTGACTATCAAGCAGATTTGACGGCACTGATAAGTGATGTAGGACTCGAGGCCATTTATTGATGACTCCGACTCAGATTCGACTATTAAGGACACGGACTCAGAATGCCAAGGATTCAGCCCAATTCCAGAAAAATTTAGTGTACAGTAGAAATAAAATTGTAAAAAGGTAGTTTGGACCATCCTTTCCATATCTAACCTTGTACACGATATATCATGCCAACGCAAGACAGACATGATTATACAGTGCATTCAGAAAGTATTCAGACCCCTTCACTTTTTTCACATTTTGTTATGTTGCAGCCTTATGCTGAAATCGTTTAAATTCATTTTTTCCCTCATCAATCTACACTCAATTCCCCATAATGACCAAGAGAAAACAGGATTTTAGAAAGTTTTGCAAATTTATTAAAAAGAAAAAACTGAAATATCACATTGACATAAGTATTCATACCCTTTGCTATGATACTTGAAGTTTAGCTCAGTTGCTTCCCATTCCTCTTGATCATCTTTGAGATGTTTCTACACCTTGATTGGAGTCCAACTGTGGTAAATTCAATTTATTGGACATGATTTGGAAAGGCGCACACCTGTCTATATATGGTCTCACAGCTGACAATGCATATCAGAGCAAAAACCAAGCCGTGAGGTCGAAGGAACTGCCTGCAGAGCTCAGAGACAGGATTGTGTCGAGGCACAGATCTGGGGAAGCCTACAAAAAAAATTCAGCCTCAAATTTGTTTGTGGACGGAAGCCTCAAAAATTCAGGGTTACATCGGTTACATAATACAGATGTGATTTTATATCTTTTTGTAAATCACATCACAGTGTGAAGTGGCTTTACGCGAGTACAGAAAATGGTCGGATGTTCCTGTATAAAAAACAAAAACGATTTAGAGCATAAATAAGGAGCACAATTGACGAATCTAAACATTATGTATCGATTAAATAAACTACAGAAAATTATAAATATGGTCAGAATCGGTTTCCTCAACAGAAAGAAACCAAAAATTAATTTTTTTAATTTAAAAAACCCAATATTTTTCAAATTTGCTTCTGACACCCGGAGTTGCTTATATCTGTGCGAGTTTACTGTGTTTTGTTGATGTAGTACATCAAAGTCAAACATTGAAATTAAAACCCAGAGATGAAAATCAACATGCAAGATGGCATTTACCTTTTCTTGCCGAAAATATAATACTTTGGTCTCTTTCATGTTGATCAAAGGATGTTTTTATCGTTTACATTTAAGGAAGCTTGTAATGTTGGACGAATTGCTAAAATGTTTTCAAAGGTTTTTTTAAAGCTCTTGAACACACTGAAATGTCTTTTTGACTCGATATTATGGTTAATATACAAGTCTCCCATCTTTCCTGTTACACAAAAAAAGTTTATTGACTATAAAGCACTTGGAATGCACTACGCTGATTTTTTTTTTTTGTCATTTAAATTGAATCAAACTCTTACCATTCGAAATTTTTATCATTATTTTATCGTCATATCGTTATTTTTCGACATGGATTTCTAATTTTAATGACAGCACTGCATCGAGGGGACGTTTCTGAGAAGAATGAGTGGTCGCATGAACATGTATGATGTAAAATGTTATACAAGAGCTGGGACGTTTTACCAACATGTGCACAGCACAATAAATTTTGTCTGCACGAGTGTACATGTCAGGGTTCTGAGTTGGGAAAATCCTAAGAAATTAATGGATAGCACAGTGTCCACCAAATTTGGCATATGAGTTGATAATAACCAGAGGCAGGTCCTCGGCACAAGAAAAAATAAATCCTCCTCACCATCAACCTCACCCTCGCTAAAATCTCTCACTCTATGTGTGCTTTTTCTCTTTTTGTGTTTGCCACTTTCAGCACAGGACTCGGAATGCCAAGGACTTGGACTCGGGCAGCTTGGATTCGGATTCGGATTCGGACAAGGTGGACTCGACTACAACACTGCTGGCAAGGTGTAATAGAGATGTCCAAAGTGCGCTGAAAGAAACTCCCCAAAGTGAGGGTGTATGCATTCTCATGTCACCCACAAGATGCGCCAGGCAGCTGAGAGCCTGCAAAAATGCTTCATATCTGTGTGCAAGCCTGTGTGCTACGGGAGCGAGTGAGATCAAGTATCCGTGGATGTCAGCAAAGGAAAAACCGGATTGAAAAGAGCACAAGCGCACAAAATGACTCACAAATGGTGGCGGCAGGGAGAATAGATCTTTTAGTAAGCCAGCATCTGTGGCCCGACCCAACTTATTATTTAAATGAGCCTCACACAGGACCATTGTTTTCAGACAAACCTCCAGCAATGATACTGGGATTGTGGAGATGAGCACTGCGATAACATCGACGTGTCCGTTCCCTGATCACCTGCCATGCGGCTGACTGATCGCATTCCCAGCCGGTGCACACTGCATTAAATCTGTGCCAACAGGTGTGGATCAGATAGCAGTACAGCATGGGCAGGTGCGTCCAGTGAAAACTGATGTACTGTCTGACACAAAGAGTCTCACAAACCGTGCTTTCATTTGTACCTGAACCAAGCTTTTCGGTTTGAATAAACCGTGTGGGGCAGTCTGATATAAATACCACATGTTTGAAACAAACAGGTGATCAAGCAGTACCAAGAACCAAGCCGGAGGTTACGAGAATTCAAATCGATGAAATATACAAATCTAGCTGAAAAGCATCAATGGCACACAGTCACAGCATTCTAAAATATGTAAGCACTTCGTAAAACTTACCTGCATATGTGTATGACAGAATGGATTGAGCAGTCAGTGAAAACACACGGATCCGTTGCAATGACACATACACAGGTTGTGCACAATTCCAGAATTCCGATGATATCTACTTCGTGTACCGCTGTCTTGGGATACACACAACCCGTTCATCCATAACACAAAACTACATAATATTTATTCTATGAGATGCAACCAATCCATCTAACTGGACAATGAGATCCATTCTACTTTATATACAAAGTCACTTACTTGTACAGTATTCAGAAACTTTAGGTCTTCAGTGGTATGTTGTATTTGCTTCTCCGTTATATGTATACTCTCAGCACAATTCTAAAGAGAGTCCTTTGGCCTGGGGGAGTCTTTGAGAGATTGGCCAAATTAGGACTTTCTGCTTGGATGGTTGATTGTTAAATAAAGTGGAAACATAAACACAACTTTTTTTGATACTCTCTCTCATCTGAACCAGTGGTGCATGATGCTTGGGGCATCGGTTCAAATACCATCTACTACATGTAACATAATTTGTATGGTAATGGGCCTTTAAAAGAGTAGAGAGTTTGATTTGATGTTCCATACTCTTTACACAGTATTAGTGTTGACGAAGCAGTTTATTGGGTAGGGTTATACTGGGTGGCTTGCAATTTCCTGAAGATGGGGATACATAGCAGGGTACTGTGATGGTACTGTCACATTGGAAGGACAACCACATGTAGTAGATCTAGGGGAGTGTACTGTCATGGAGGGATTTGAAACAATCAAAGGTTTGATTGATTGCCCTGAAACAACTTGCCTTTGCCTCTTGGAAAGCAAATCCAACTGAAGGTAATCTCAGTTTCTTCCACAAAGCTTAGAACAAGTGCGTCTACCCTCAGGAGAGCCAGGAAACAACAGCTCCTTAAAATCAAACCTGTCTCCCCCCTCCAAATCCTGCTGGCGTCTGGTCAAATCTGTTTCTGGTGTTTGCTCCCCTACCACAGCTAACACTGCTTGTGAAAAAGATGAATGCTTCAACTCTGTGATTACCTCCAAATCTTGTGTCCCAAACCCATTGCTCTCTGTACCCACCTTATCGAGTCGAACCGAGCTGCTCCTGGACTCTGTGTCCTTCTCTCCTGACAAGATGGATAAGTTTCTGTCAAACCTCGACTCTGATTCTGCACCTAAACCAGACGTTATCAGACCACTGGACCTAAAATCTTGCTCTTCCGCTCTTGCACACCCTCTCTCTGTTCTATTCACCCTCTCTTTTGCTCAAGGTCATCTGCCGTCTGCTTGGAAATCAGCCAACATTACCGCTTTACACAAAAAAGGTGCAAAAACAGATCCTTGCAACGAAAGACCAATCAGCCTGCTCCCAATCATCGGCAAGGTCATGGAATTAATCATCGCTTCTGATATTAAATCCTTCCTCTGCTCCAATGGCTTGATCTCTGATCATCAATTCGGATCCAGACCTGGCCACTCGACTCTCGAGATGCTGCTTTAGCTGGCTCAACAATGGATGGAGGTCCTCAATGCCAAATGTGATACAGTCTGGAAATCCCGCCCTGCTCACCAAACTCTCCTCTTATGGTATCCATGGAAATCTCCACACATGGCTCCCTGACTTCCTCTCCTGTCGTACTCAACGTGTGGCCTTGAAAGGAGTTCTCTCATTTCCTCTTCCTGTTCAGGCTGGAGTTCCTCAAGGCAGTGTTCTGGGCTCTGTGCTTTTTCTGGTCTTCATTAACAATCTCTCCAATTCTCAGGAAAATCCTCTCTATCTTTGTGCTGATGACTTTACCCTCTGCCACTCCAAACGTCATCCCTCAGATTGGCAAGCAGCAGCTTCTTCGATCTCTGCAGACCTGGTTAAAATCACAAACTGGACAAACAAGTGGAACATGTCTTTCAATCCTGAAAAATCTCACACTCTCACTATGGGTCTCTGAAAAGACCTTCTGGAAAACCCTCCCATCTACTTTCTCAACAATCATCTCAAAGAAGTTCTGTCATTCAAGCTTTTGGGTCTCACGATCTGCCATGATATTTCCTGGGAAAACCACATTTTCAAGCTGGCCTCCAAAGCCAGTCGCCGACTGGGCATCCTCTGTCGTGTGAAGTCCTTTCTTGGCACGACTGAGATTCTGACCACATACAAAGCTTTCATCCGCAGCTTGATGGAATACAGCTCTCCCCTCTAGGCCAGTGCTCCTGCCTCACATTTAGGTCAGATACACTGTAAAAACCAAGCCTTTTAGAATCATTGGTATCTCCCACGATGAAGCTAATTCTGAGGGCCTTTGACTCTCTCACCACAGACTGGTTGGTGTTCTTTTTGTATTTTACAGAATCCTCTCCAGCTTAGCTCCCCCTACTCTGTCTGGGCTCTGTACCCCAAATATTCCTGCAGGATGCACAAGACCTGTTAGCAACCCTCTTCTCGTGAAATTGCCAAAACCAAGGTCACCTTCAAGCTTTCATTTCTCTTTTTTCCCACCTCTGGAACAAACTCCCTGGGACTGGGAGGGGGAGAGGAGACTGAGGGAGGTGAGAGGAGACTGAGGAAGGGAGATAGGAGACTTGGGGGGGGGGAGGGGAGACTGGGGGAGGGGGTGGGGAGACGAGACTGGGGGAGGGGGAGAGGAGATTGTGGGAGGGGGAGAGGAGACTGTGTGAGGTGGAGAGGAGATTGAGGGAGGAGGAGAGGAGACTGGGGGAGGGGTAGAGGAGACTGAGGAAGTAGGAGAGGAGACTGGGGGAGAGGAGACTGTGGGAGGGGAAGAGGAGACTGGGGGAGGGGGAGAGGAGACTGGGGGAGGGGGAGAGGAGAATGCAGGAGGGGGAGAGGACACTGGGGGAGAGGGAGAGGAGACTGGGGGAAGGGGAGCGGAGACTGGGGGAGGGGGAGAGGAGACTGCGGGAGGGGGAGAGGAGACTGGGGAGTGGGAGAGGACACTGAGGGAGGGGTAGAGGAGTGAGGAGGAGTTGGAAAGGAATGAGGGGAAGGAGTAAAGTGACCCCCACTCTCCCCCGTGTGTGAGCCACTCTCCCCCGTGTGTGAGCCACTCTCCCCCGTGTGTGTGACCCACTCTCCTCCGGGTGTGTGACCCACTCTCCCCCATGTGTGCGATCCACTCTCCCCCATGTGTGCGACCCACTCTCCCCCGTGTGTGCGACCGACTCTCCCCCATCTGTGTGACCCACTCTCCCCCATGTGTGTGACGCACTCTCCCCTGCATGTGTTACCCACTCTCCCCCGCAAGTGTGACCCACTCTCCCCACTTGTGTGACCCACTCTCCCTCGCGTGTGTGACCCACTCTCCCCCGTGTGTGCGACCGACTCTCCCCCATGTGTGTGACCCACTCTCCCCCATGTGTGTGACCCACTCTCCCCTGCATGTGTTACCCACTCTCCCCCGCAAGTGTGACCCACTCTCCCCGCTTGTGTGACCCACTCTCCCTCGTGTGTGTGACCCACTCTCCCTCGCGTGTGTGACCAACTCTCCCCCGCGTGTGTGACCCACTCTCCCCCACATGTGTGACCCACTCTCCCCGCTTGTGTGACCCACTCTCCCTCGTGTGTGTGACCCACTCTCCCTCGCGTGTGTGACCCACTCTCCCCCACGTGTGTGACCCACTCTCCCCGCGTGTGTGACCCACTCTCCCCCGCATGTGTGACCCACTCTCCCTCGTGTGTGTGACCCACTCTCCCACGCGTGTGTGACCCACTCTCCCCCGCGTGTGTGACCCACTCTCCCCCACGTGTGTGACCCACTCTCCCCCATGTGTGACCCACTCCCCGGTGCAGTGCGCGTGATGTGGGAGGGATGAGGGTGGGGAGGGAGAGTATTTCAACTCTTGAAGTCACATTTTACATGAGATGTAATTACACATTTCAATCTGTATTTCCCATGTGCACCATATATAGGCCATGGACTAGTATATCTGCTGGTGTACCGACCTCTGGCCTCCCCCACCCCCTACAAACCTCTGACACTGTATTTTTTTGATGCTCCATACTCTGGCATATCCTGAACATTGGGATTCAAAACATCAACAACTCATGTACCAATTCTATCTTTTTACCTCCGCCACCAAAGTTGGATGGAGGTTATGTTTTCACCCGTGTCTGTTTGTCTGTCCGTTTGCCTGTGAACAAAATATCTCAAAAGGTTGTGGACGAATTCAGACGAAATTTGGCAGAGATGTAGCGTATGTGACAAGGACGAAATTATTCAATTTTGGTGAAGATCAGGATTCAGATCCGGATACAATAATTTTTAAGTGATTCTTCACCATTGTGAGATCGGGCCAAAATCGATATGTAGCAGGATATCTCAAAAAGTTGTGGACGGATTTGGACGAAACTTGTTGGACAGGTTGTGTATGTGACAAGGAAGAATCGATTACATTTTGGTGAAGATCCGGATCCCGGATCCAACTAGTATAATTTTGAAGTGATTCTTCACCATTGAGTAATATGGCCAACCAGGCGGAGGTATGCTGTCCACTGAGTGCCGTTCTAGTTTGCTTCTGTGATGTAACATATGGTCATAAATATTAGGAATATGATAAAGGTGAAACTCGCCCGACAGAATGTATACACATTAACAAATGAACAAGCTACCACCAAGCAATATATACTGGGTAGTGTATTCAATATAATGAACGGGCACAGAGTTCATTCATTTGTGAATATTGTCATTCTTGATCACCATCAGTGTTGTCTCCACCAAACTGATATGGGATATCTGGAAGTTCTGTATCCGAGTCATCTGAGTTCACATATTCAGATTCTCGTGGTTCGTCGATGATACCGATGTGCTGTGGTGGCGAACATTTCATATATATATATAATTATATATATATGTATATATATACGTATATATATACTGTATATATATATTGTTGCGGATTCGGAGAACGGCGCTCCCCTTATCAAGGGGGAGTTAATCCCCTTGTCTTTTACACTGGCCGTCTCCGATCCTCGAAACTATGACGTCACTTCCGGTCGGTAGTAGCCAGGGTCATTAGTCAATGAAGTCCCAAATACCTGCGTACTAAGACCGGCTGTAAGCGAGGAGATAATTTCCACCTGAGCCGCAGCGTTAATGGATACGCCGAGCGAAGCGAGCTGCGACTCGGGTCGTTAACAAAAGACTAACCCGATTCTGAGCGGTTCTGCCAAATCGTGCCATGTATATCAATTGGGGACAGGACGAAAGCAATCGGATGAGAAGAAACCAAAAGGGGTAAAGAAAGAACAAATATGGTTTATTTATACAGTACTAGAAGAGGAAATGAAAGGTATTGTACAGTTGAAGAGGAAGAAGCAGTAATGCAGGGCAGCCTTATACAGTCTTATTTAACACTCCCAGGACAGAACAAACACACTTACATGGGAGGATGGGATGGCAGGGATGGTTGGGCGTTGAGGTCTGGCTCCAGTCCAGTTGAGTCCGGCTCCGGGTGTTGAACTCGTGCTGTAGCGAGAACCCGGGCAGCAGCAAGCTGGCGCGCGATTCAAGCGCGCGATCCAAGCCTTGGCGCGCGATCGGACCTTATACGTGATGGGGGGGGGGGGGGGGTAGTCCTTCGCACGGCCGTATGCGCAATTCTATATAATTGATGGTGCAATCTCGCCCACCTCCACGCAGTCCCTGCCCTCTCTTTCTCCTCTCTGTGCAACGACCTCTCACTCCCAACTCCCAACTGTCGAAGTAGTCCCAAGTGAGTGCTTTTATCGCGCGCTCGCGTATTAAGCCGCCCGCTCTTTAGGTCCGCTCACCGGTGAGCTCGCCTCGGCCCTGGTTGGTCACGAGGGCTCACCGGCTCCGCCACTTGATGGTGCGTTGACGTGGTCACGCCTTGTTCTTGGTGCTCTGAAGACTCCTCCCCCTTCTTCTCCAACTCGGCCGCGTGGCTTATGGCGGCTTGCGGGATAGAAAACCATCGCACCGCTGTTGAAAGAAACTTTGGGGCCTACTCTTATTTAAATAATACAACGCAGATTCAACTATTGGAAACAGATCCTTAACTGAAACATAGACTAATGAAATAACTAGAGAGGTTTCTACGGTGTCCTACGTGTTGTACATGGCCTAACTAGGGTGCAACCTTTACAAAGGGGGATATTTACAAGAATTATTATTTTACAAAGTGAAGGTTCTAAAAACCGTAACACTGCACCCGTCTCTCCTCCAGGCACGTCCCATGCCAACAAAACTTTAACTTAGTGTGACACTTAGGTGTAGTAACCCTCTACTTTTAACCTTACCCTGAGTGCGACAGTTTTAACAATTAAGTATGTCCCGCCTGCTGCGTTGCATTCTACCGAACAGATCCACGCCCACAGAATAACCGAATTGCGGCATTAATTTTCAAACTACACATTTATGGTGGGGAGCATTATTTAAAAAGACTACTATTTGGTATTTACAAACGCGAACCCAGGACCTTTCTTTTGGAAAACAAAAGAAGAACTTTTGAAAAGAGGAAAGGCATGCACTGCACTGCACCGATACCACCAGCACCAATAAGCACCAATAAGCAAAAAGCACCAAAAGCACCACAGTCAGCACCATCCAGTGCACATTCATCACATTTGTTATTAATAAACGATGACGTCTTCTCAGCTGGGCCGATGTTCTTGGCTGCTGGGCCGATGTTCTTGATGTTCTTTGCTTGCGGCCTATTTGAAAATAAAAGAAAAAGGGCACACAATGTGTCCACTCCTTTTTAAATTATGGCCAGCAGGGGCCAACTAAGGGTGGTCCACCTGCATGGCTTAGGTGCCACCTCAACCGTGGTCCACAAGCAAGATTTTGCTGGCCACAATGGCTGGTCCCCAGCAGAGGTGCCAGGCCCCAAAACGTGTGGTCCATAAAGTGGTGCTCGGCCACAACAACGTGTGGTCCATAAGTGGTGTACCGGTCCAGGCAGGCAGCAGCGAGGGTGCGGGCACACAACTGCGGGCACCTGCGCACTCCCCCCGGGCCCAAAATGAACAAATCCATGAGTGGGGGAAGGAGCACAAGCAAGCAGCGGGGCAAGATCGCAAGGGTACACATCAATACAAGGTAATGCAGACAGGAAGGGCGCTGGAGAGCGAGCGGAGAAAGCTCGTCCCAAGCGTATGCTCCCCCCCCTGTCACCTAATCTACCCTTGCCCCTACCCCGTATTTACACAATTTACAAATTCGCCTCTACGTCCTGTCTTCCCCATATCTCCCCTAATACAAAATTCGTCAACAATCCCTCTAACCCAAATTTGCCATCAATCAATTCCTCATCAATCCCTCCTAAGGAGGAAGAGATGGAATATAAACACAATGTCACCGTCATGATGCGTCTTACATCCCAGACATTTGCAAAAAACGGTGGTGTGGAGTCCTGTCACCTCAGGTGAGTGGACGCGGATGGTGCGAAGAGACTTTCAATCCTACCTACCTTCTAAATGACTTTAACACACTTTACACTACCCGGGGTCTTTCCCTGCCAAACCATTGGCCATCTTTACTCTATGTGGTTCGAAGAACCGAACTCCCATTGACCAAACTGTGGTGCTCACCAATTTGGGGTCTCACTCCCCCGATTCTACTCCCTGTGCCCTCGCACAATTTCAGGGCTGGGTCGTGTGGCGCTCCCAGCATGTCCGCTCACCTGCACACCTCCGCCACTGTAGTTTCCTCCCGAGCTTACCTGCTCCTTACCCTAACCTACTTGGGGAAGGCCCTCTGGCGCTCTCACCCCCTACCGCCCTCTCTGGCATCGGGCTACCTGGGTCCATCCTCCAGATCCTCGGGCCCCATTGAACAACTCACCTAACTGGCTCCCAGAGCCTACCTGCGGCCTCACCTGGCCGACAGACTAACAGTGGTGGAGTGCCCATTTAATCACACACACTAACAGGCCACACGCCCAGCCGATTTACTCCACTAATGCACCCAACACAACACTTCTGTGCAACTACTCGCACCACAGATGCCAATATCCAACCAAAATTTACCTACTCCCTCTACCTACTTTTAAACTACCCTGCCCGGGTATTCGTGAAGGGGTCCATCCTGTCCCCATCCACTCCTTTCGCACCAACCACTCCACTCCACGTATTCCACACTACTCACACCACACCATCCATTCCGTACTCCATTCATTCCAGACCATTTATTCCATGCAACCATTCTCCATACCTCTGTACTTCACTTGCACACCTGGTGCCCACACACCTGGTGGCACTTGCACCCTCCTTTCCTCCAGGACCATTCACTCAATACAATGCACAATCACCCACTGCATCATCTGATCTAACTACTGCCCTTCTATAACTCGTGCTCCCCGTCTTCCCTTATACTAAGCACTCCCTCGTCGTTATTATCCAAACTAAGCTATTCTGCGTCCCCTACTACCTGTACAAAAGTCACTACTTAAATCTAAAGTTACCTATGTTCATCTTTCTAGATCCCTAATCATTAACCTAACCCTCCCGGGCTAGTTTACACAGCCATACCCCATAAAACTAATGCTCATGTGCCCCAATGTGTGAGGGATGGTAGAGATACCACCCCCCAACACTGGGTATCAATTTCCAATGAATACCACTATCATCCCAATTTCCTTCACTATCAATTCCAATTTCAAATCCCTATCAATTCCAAACAATAACACTATCATCATTGCAGTCCGCTATATCTGAGCCTCCTCGGTACATCCACGCATTCTTTGCAGCTCAGCTTCGCAAAGCCGAGCAATGCATACGGGTGGTTAGGTCTACTGTAGGTTGAGTCCATCCGGCATTCGTTTCAGGGGAGGAGGTTTGGTTGGGCCAAGGCACCAGGCACCATCCCGGCGCAAGCCCTTGCGCTCCCAAGCGCGATGGGCCAGCCTTGCCTGGCCGGAATGCCGCCACCACAAGGGGGCCCCGCGCCGACCCCTTCTCCTTCCCCTCGAAGCGGGCCGCCTGCTTTGCCTGGCAAAGCGCGGACTCGACCATGCAGGGCAGAGCCCGGCCCTAATCGTGCACGGCACCCCGAGCAGGAGCGACGCGACACCGATCCCCGCCGGTCCCCGCAGCACACAACGAACACCACGCACCGAGAGCTTGCGTCAGCTATACGTCGGGCTAAATGCTGTCCCGGTTAACATCGATGCTCGGATTGCATTCTCACATGCATAGGCAACCCCTTTTACACTCACATTCGCACACCAAGTCGTCCTCTCGCCTTCCATACACTTCATACATTCCAGGCATTCCTCTCGCGCAGCCATTCTCCTCGTGCACTCTGTTATCACGCACACCTCCGTTCCACACCTCTCCTCCGCTACATCCTCCGTAACACTCGTGGGTGTGCACTCTTGCACATACCCACTCAGCGCACACCTACCCACATGTGTGCAATCCCCTATCACACACCCAATCACGCGCTCCACCACCAACTTGGGTGTGCCTCCTCGCACACGCTCCTCATCCGACTCACACTCCTGGCCACACTCACTCCTACTTCCACACTCTGTATCGCATTCATCCCACATACACTCCAACGTGCGTTCGCTCTCGCACTCGGTATCACTCTCGCGCTCTGGCGCCATTCGCACACGCGCGCCATTTCCACTCGTACATCTCGCTACGGACCTTCCACAAACGCCCGGGTGCCGTCTCGATCCCAAGCGCGCGAAAATTCTTTTCGCGGCAAACACTCTCCTGCAAAACCTCTTAGCACTATATACAGCCCGACTCACCTTCGGGATTCTTCTTCCTCGCCACTCCAACACCTGCAAATCTTTATTCGGGTTAATAAGCACAGCATTATGGTGTGGACACAGACTTTGCACATTTTCCATCCTTTCCTCCCGCTGTTGCTCTTCTAAGTCCGGCATCCCTTCCAACCCAATTTCCACTATTTGTTCGATTCTAATTTATTTTTCCTTTCCCACGACGACCGCTGGCTCTATTAAAATTTTCTTTTCTACTTTGGTGGTCGCTTGGTTCCCCGTACCCCGGGTCGCGATTTCTATACCCGTCATTTTAACCGCGCTCTGCTCTGCCTCACTCAACCCGCGCTCCTCGAGTCACGTTACCTCGTCGTGTACCCTTGGGACCTTCTCGCCCAACTCGCACCCAATGTCCTTCCCCAATTTTTCCATGTTACCCCTGGATTCCTCCCTTTTTGGTCTGCCCTCATTTCTTTTAGTTCATTAGTCATTTTGAACACTCATTTTGTTAATTTCCCTGGTGGGTATGATCCCCTGGGCATACATTTTGTTTTCTTCATCCCACTGGGTCAAAAATGTCAGCAATTGTGCAAAATATGGATCCCAGGCCGTTAACAGCGCGGGCTCGACTGCCGAGGCCATGTGCGAGGCGCCGCCATTTTGTGTTGCCGTGACCACGTGCGAGGTGCCGCCATTTTGCGCGCCTGCAACCCCCTCTACCACATCCTCATTGCCCTCCTCTTCCATTTCTCCCAATTGTTCAGTGGGGTCCTGGGTTGATTCTCCCCCTTCTTGTATCTCCCCCACCACGTGAACCACGTGATTCAAAACCACCACACGTTATTAAAAACACTTCACAACCACGGAAACAAAAGTTTCAGGGATTTGTTCAGTGACAACAGACACTGCCCAGATATGTAGATATATAGATAAATGACTGTACCTGAGTTGCTGTTTTGTCAGGGATTACAGCAATCATAATTCAAACAATCATGATGCACAAAAGTATTTGTAATATACGTGATATTACATTTTATAAACAATTGAAGTAAACCCCCCCCCCCCCCCCCAAAAAAAAAAAATTGGAAATTTTTTCAAAACAATACACTTAGGACATACCGACGGGAGGTAGGTGCATATCAAAAGTTTGGTACGATTTCACGAAAGTATATATATATATATATATATATATATATATATATATATATATATATATACACATACATACCAGCCGAAAGCACCCGGCGTTGCCCGGGTTATTTTTGAATGAATTTACTACTATAATGCAGCTTTTACTCGTGGCCATAGAAGATTGACTACTATAATTCAGATCAGCTTTTAATTGTGAAATGTGCCCAGCCCGGCTGATGCGGCGTCGGCTGGCCTCGCCACTTAGCCTATAACCTCCCCGTGGCCCGTCCCGACATTTTTGGTTCTTTTTGAATGAATTTACTACTATAATTCAGCTTTTACACTCGGCCGAAGAGGATTGACTACTATAAATCAGCTCAGCTTTTAATAGTGAAATGGGCCCAGCTAGGCCGAAGCGGCCTCGACCGGCCTCACGACTTAGCCTATACCCTTCCTGGGGCCCGTCCCAACATTTTTAGTTCTTTTTGAATGAATTTACTACTATAATTAAGCTATTACCCTCGGCTGTAGACGATCGACTACTATAATTCAGCTCAGCTTTTAATTGAGAAATGGGCCCAGCCGGCCGAGGTGGGCCTCGACCGGCCTCGCCACCTAGCCTATAACTTTCCCGGGGCCCTTCCGACATTTTTGGTTCTTTTTGAATAGATTTACTACTATAATTCAGGTTTTACTCACGGCCGTAGAAGATTCACTACTATAAGTTAGCTCAGCTTTTAATTGCGAAATGGGCCCAGCCTGGCCGAGGTGGGCATCGACCGGTCTTGCCACCTAGCCTAGAACCTTCCCGGGGCCCGTCCCGACATATTTTGCATTGGAGGTTTCCTCCTATCTTTCACCGTTCAGGAGATTAGCTTGCGGAGACAAACAAACAAAAACTTTCTTTTATATATATAGAAAGAAGATAGAAGATAGAAGATAGATAAGAATAAGAAGATATATATAGAAGTTTGGGACGATTTCATGAAAGTTTGAGGAGTAGTTTAGTGACAACACATACACTGCACAGATAGATATATATATATATATATATTATATATATATATATATATATATATATATATATATATATATATATATATATATATATATATCTATATATATATATCTATATATATGTATATATATATATATAT